>NC_080545.1:80856525-81223400 GCF_028640845.1 Ahaetulla prasina | reverse complement strand
GAGTAGTATAATATTCATCATTCTAAGGACAGATGATAAAGATGTTTTCAATTATACATTTATTAATTTCTGAGTACAGAAAATACAGTATGCTATTGAAAAATTACAGCTTAAATCATTTCCATAAGACTTCTAAATATTCCTGCCATAATTGTGGCAATATTTATACAGGTATGGGTAAAATCTTCCTATCTATAGAACAAGTAGTGGAAATTTTGAGTAATTCGGAGAACCGGTAGTAAAAATTCTGACTGGCCCCAACTGCATCTATTCTTTGCCTTCCAAGTCCCAGCTGATTGGGAGGAAATGGGGATTTTGCAGTATCCTTCTCTTGGAGTAGGGAGGGAATGGAGATTTTACAGTATCCTTCCCCTGCCACGCCCACCAAGCCACGCCCACAGAACCGGTAGTAAAAAAAAATTGAAACCCACAACTGAACAAGATGTGCGTGGACAACAAATTTGATTCTAACCAAGTTTTCCCTACTACTCATGAAATATATTGGGTTATACTTGACTTATGAAATTGTGTGTTTTGCACAAGAAAACCAACCAACCAAAGTTTATTGCACTAATTATTTTGGCTAGAATTCCCACCATCTGTATCAGTGTTTTTCAACTTCAGTAACTTTAAGATAATCTTGATACATACTTAGTGGGGGAATTCTGGTAGTTGAAGTCCATACCTCTTAAAAGTTGCTGAGGCTGGGAAACATGATCTATATGATCGTTATGATTTGTCTTTTCTCACTTTTTTTTTGCCCCATCATATCCACCATTCCTCAGCTGGTGGATTTGAGCAACACAGCAAGTCTTTTCATGACCTGAGCTTTACATCAATCAGGCCTCCCTTTCCCTGGGCCCCTGTGACACTTGGACAGGATCAGAAGGAAAAGATTGGGGATATACTACTTGTGGGGTCTAGAAGAAAGCAAAGCAATAAAGAAACTCTTGAGAGCCATTTTTGTGTCAGGCTAGAAACTGAGAGACTTGTGAGTTCTAGTTCTACCTTAGATACAAAGCCATTTGGGTGACTTTGGGCCAGTCACTTTCTCTCAACCCTAGTTAAGAAGCAATGGCAAACCACTATTCAAAAACCTTGCCAAGAAAATAGCAAGGACTTCTGTAATTTATAGTTTGGTACATTTTGTCAGCTCAGCTAATTGTGGATTAGTTGATAAACCAACATTAAACTATCATGGCTTAACATAAAAGCACACAGCTTTTGCCAATTCAAGAACTATCTCTGGCTTTGCTTACACTGAAAGTGGGTTTAAGACAGGGGTGAAATCCAGCAGGTTCTGACAGGTTCTGGAGAACTGGTAGCGGACATTTTGAGTAGTTCGGAGAACCGATAGCAGAAATTTTGAGTAGTTTGGAAAACCAGCAAATGCAACTCTGACTGGAGGGGGGCGGAATGGAGATTTTGCAATATCTTTTCCCCAGGAGTGGGGAGGGAATGGGGATTCTGCAGTATCCTTCCCCTGCCACCCCCACCAAGCCACACCACGCCCACCAAGCCACGCCCACAGAACCGGTAGTAAAAAAAAATGGATTTCACCACTGGTTTAAGACTACAAATTAACTTCTTAATTCCCATCTGTGCAACCCTGCCCCATTCCACTTTGTTTTAAAAAAATAAGACGAAGTGTGTGAACCCAGGCAGAAAATCCCTATCAGTAAGTTTATACTGCTCCTCCCTCAAACAGGATAAAGTAAATACCTAACCATATTAAATACTTAACCAGTAATCTCATTGCACAACTTCCCACATAAACGTCAGCCTTTGTTAGAGCAGATGACTCCCATTAAATTTAAAAGCTGTGTTCCAGCGACATATTTGGCTGAAGTACAGGTAGTCCTTGACTTACAACAGTTCATTTAGTGACTATTCAAAGATACAACAGCCCTGAAAAAATTGACTTCTGACCATTTCTCACACTTATGACCATTTCAGCATCCCCCTGGTCCCATGATTAAAATTCAAGCGCTTGGCAACTGGTTCGTATTTATGACGGCTGCAGGCACTTAGGGGGTCAAGTGTTAGAGGGTTTTGCAATCTTCTGACAAGCAAAGTCAATGGGAAAGCCAGATTCCCTTAACAACCGTGTTACTAACTTAACCACTGCAGCGCTTCACTTAACAACTCTGACCAGAAAGGTCTTTAAACAGGGGCAAAATTCATTCAACAAATGTCTCACTCAGCAACAAAAATTTGGGGCTCAGTTGTGGTCGTAAGTCGAGGACTGCCTGTAGACCGGCTCCTCAAAGGAATAAACTCTACGCAAATCAACAGGTGGAAAAGAGCAAAGCCAAGCAAAACTTTCCTTAAATTGAGGCGGGGAAACAGCGAGGCCAGCTTTGATCCACTTTTCCCATGCCAAACTGAGAACCCTTAGGAAGTCTGTAGAGATTCTCAGTCATCCAGGTCATGGTTGTCCCAAAGGTGCTTTCTCAAAAGGCAACTGGACTTTTCTGTTTTCTCTTTTGAAGACGTTTCACTTCTCATCCAAGAAGCTTCTTCAGCTCTGACAGGATAGTGGAGAATGGAAGGATTTATATTCCTTGCAGACAGCTGGTCATTTGCATCCTTTTAGAGCAGGGCAGAGGTGGGTTTCAGCAGGTTCTGACCAGTTCTGGAGAACCCGTAGCGGAAATTTTGAGTACTTTGGTAGTAAAAATTCTGACTGGCCCCGCCCCCATCTATTCTCTGCCTCCCAAATCCCAGCTGATGGGGAGGAAATGGAGATTTTACAGTAGCCTTACTCTGCCACGCCCACCAAGCCATGCCACGCCCACCAAGCCACACCCACAGAACCGGTAGTAAAAAAATTTGAAATCCACCATCGGTGCAGGGGTCTCCAAACTTGGGAACTTAAACTCCCAGAATTCCAGGGAGTTGAAGTCCACGGCTGGTTGGGGAATTCTGGGAGTTGAAGTCCACAAGTCTTAAAGTTCCCAAGTTTGGAGACCCCTGTTTTAGAGGATTGTTGAAGCACTTGGAGGTTTATTCGTGTCCTCAGGGTCACCTGAGTACTGCTCCTGGTTCCTGTAGTCTGCAATTTTTTTCCCTTCCGCAAATCCATTCCTACTCCCACACCATTCAAAGGGTGTCCAGTCCATCCCAAACTGTATAGCTAAAAAAAGTCTGTAGAGATTCTCAGTCAATATAAACCCTTCCATTCCCCACTATCCTGTCAGAAGACGCTTCTTGGACGAGAAGCGAAACGTCTTCTAAAGTTAAAAAAACAAGAAAGTCCAGTTGCCTCCTTGAAAAAGCGCCTTTGAGACAACCTCCGGAAGGCTTAGAGCAGGGGTGCCCAAACTTGGCCCCTTGAAGAGCGGTGGACTTCAACTCCCAGAATTCCCCAACCAGCATGAGCTATAAATATGAGCAAGTTGCTGGCTGGGGAATTCTGGGAGTTGAAGTCCACCGCTCTTCAAGGGGCCAAGTTTGGCCATCCCTGGCTTAGAGCATGCGCGCAGGTAACCTCCAGCCAGGTACGCGCGTACCTTTGGCGCAGGCGGGAACTCCCCGCTTCCATCACCCGGCGGGAGGGCGGGGTCTCTCCCTCCTTCTCTCTCTCTCTCGGGCAAAGTCGCTCAGCGCAAGGAGACTTCGCGGCTGACCGACGCCAGGCGGGGCAAAGAGCCGTCTGCGGGCGTTGGGAGGGAGCGCGGGTGGGGGGGAAGGTTAAAGTGAGCTCAGTCAGCCGGCCAAGCGCGCGTTGCTGTGTCCCGGTGGGATGTGATCCGAGTAGCGGCTGAGAGGAAAGGGGGAGTTTCTGCGCGGGATTTGCCGGGGAGAGAGAGAAAGCAAAATGAACGGGGCCGAAAGCATCAATTTCAGGCGGATGGCCATCCGCAGGAAATCCAGCCCCAGCTTGCACAGCTCGGCCTTCGTCTTCCAGAGCCCCGCCGCCGCTGCTTCGCGCCTTCAGGCCCCCGCGGCGCCCCCGAGGGAAGTGGGACAGGCGGAGGCGGAGGCGGCAGCAACCCCAGCAACAGGTACCTTCCCCAGCTTTCCCGCTGGCTCTCCGCCAGGTTTTTCTCCTTTTTGCTCTCCCCGCGCTTGACGGGTTTAAAGGTCGTTTTGCGATAAGAAAGAAAAGTCGCTGAGGAGGAGAAAGCGCCCCCGGGGCGAAATGCCAACGAACTCCCTTTCCTCCTTTGCTCCCCCCCATCTTTAAAAAAAAAAAAAGCGTCTGCAAACAGTCGGAGCGAGACGAGAGCCGCCTTGTAGCAACTCCGAGGATAAAGTTCCGCCGTAGTTTTAAAGCCCGAGCGTAGTATTTGTATTAGGGATGGAACAGGGACGCTTACATAAGGGGCATTAAAGGAGCTGCGCCGAAAAACACGCAGGGATTGTTATTTGCACCTTCGTGGTGAGGATCGTTTTGGGCGCTAGGCAACAGGTGCGCTTTGCTGCAATCGTAGGCAAAAGGTGACGGTCAAACTTGTTTGTGTGTGTGTGTGTTTTGCTGTACTTCAAGCAATAAAATGAGGGTACTAATTTCCAGGCTGCGTCTTCCTTCTTCTTGATCTGTCCATTTGGATCAACCTGCTTGGGAGATGGGAGAGGCCTTTTGAAAGATGACGAACTCTGCAAGTAATGTAGTTTAAACAACAAGAAAAAAATGCTTCCTTAAGACTTCCTCATGCTCAGTATTTTTTTATATTACCGTGCTTCCCCGAAAATAAGACCCTGTCTTATATTTTTTTGAACCCTGAAATAAGTGCTTGGCCTTATTGCCATGCGCTCAAAATCCCGATTGGGATTATTATCAGGGGATGTCTTATTTTGGGGGAAACAGGGTACTGTGAGATTTGTTTGGCACCTATTGTCTGCTTTTCCCTCTGCTTAATAAGACCTAGGAGTATATCAACAGCCTGTCTCTCTGGATCATAGTCTGTCTCTCTGGATCTCTCTGTACTTTTGACAAAATGGATTGAGACCTTTGAAAGTTATAGGGCTAGGATTTGTATTGTTTTAGTGTTTCTACAGTACCACCAAATTTTATTTTAATCATAGGGTTAAAATGGCTCTCTGGTGCATTTTATTATATGAGATTCTTCCTACACTTGTAGGAAGAACATTTTTTTTCTGATTCTGTGGGATTTACCTTTCTTAGTAAGGAATGCTGTTTAAAGTTTTTAAAAACTTTCTCCTACACTTTGGTGATCAAACTAATGGTAACTTAAACCAGTGTTCCTTAAATTACTTGGCCCAATTATCCCTTTTTTGGATCCCTAAAAACTAGCCTCTGTTGTTTTACACAGGTGTCTTAGCAGCAACAGTAGTTCCAAACTGGATCATCAACTCACAAATGAGCAGATACAAATTACAAGCAAGCAAATTGCTCCATTACCTTCAGGATATGGCCAACTTACTCCCCATTTAAATAGCACTGATCTGGGCCAGTTGGAAATAAGGATGCATAATCCACCCATCCATCTCCCTGGCCTCACTTGTTCTTAAAGAAACAGGGATTTAATTTCTGTGCCAAGCTTTAACAGGTGTGTAACAGCGGCAAGATTACTGATAGGACAGTATCGGAAGAAAAAAGAAGTACCCACAATAGAAGAATGGATATTGAAAGTTGCCAATTTGGCTGAGATGGCAAAAATCTCAGCCTTTTTGAAAGACAATGCACAAGAAAGATACTTAAACGAATGGAAAAAATGGATTGAATATATTCAAAGTAGATATCAGAATTAAGAGTTATCAGATTGCCTTTGAATGATTAGGATGTATTATTTCTGATTGTTTTGGGGGAGGTTAGGAATTGATGGGAATTTTAGGAGTATAATTGAGTTAGGAGGGAATTTTTTTTAGCATATATTTGTTTTATTTTTAACTATACCTTGTGTTTGTTTCGGGAAGTGGGGGAGGAGAGGGGTTGGGGAGGGGAAGAGGGGAAAAGCTTTGTAAAACTTTTTCAATAAAAAAAAAGGAAATAAGGATGCATAATCCACCCATCCATCTCCCTGGCCTCACTTGTTCTTAAAGAAACAGGGATTTAATTTCTGTGCCAAGCTTTAACAGGTGTGTCCCATCAAACTTACCGATAGTGAACCTATGCAAGAAAGGTGAAAGTTGGAAACTGCCTAGGTTGATTCTAAGTTCCCGACATTTACCAAAATGTATCACAGAGAATAGAAAAGGCTTATACAGGTAGTCTTTGATTTATAACCATTCATTTAGTGACCATTTGAAGTTGCAATGGAATGAAAAAAGTAACTTATGACCGTTTTTGACACTTATGACCGTTGCTGCATCCCATAGTCATGTGACCAAAATTCAGATGTTTGGCAACTGGCATACAGTAGTGGCCAAAATTGTATTTTCTAAAACTAGCTAATAACACCATTTTTTTTGGAGTAGTACCATAAAATTATATATCAGTGGAAAGATAATTTAATCAAGAATGTAATAGAATAACTTTTATGAAGGATTTGCTATTAGAATAGCAGTTACATTATAAAGAAGAAAAGTGAAACGTAGAAAAAATGACATATACAAAAATTATTACCATAGAAAAAAGGAGATATACAAAAATGATCACATCAGTTAATACTTAGTTGGGTAACCTTTAGCATGAATTATGGCCTTACAACATCTTCCCATGGAGTGAACCAAGTCTTTTAGTTCTGCAGCTGTTATACTGTGAAACCAAGATTGAATGATTGCTTCCACTAACTGGGTTTTATTGCTGTTCACTTCTGACTAACAAGTTTTTTAGTTGGCTCCATAGATTTTCAATTGGGTTAAGGTCTGGGCTATTCCCAGGCCATTCTAGCAATGGAATATGATTATCTTGAAACTCCAAAAAAAAAAAAGTGGTGTTATTAGCCATCAAACCTCAAAAATACACCTAAAGGTCTCCACAATTTTGGCCACTACTGTATGTTTATGAGGGGTTGCAGTGCAGGGGCCGTGTGTTCACCTTTTGCAACCTGACAAGCAAAGTCAATGGGAAAGCCAGGTCAACAAACATGTTACTAACTTAACAACTGCAGTGATTCATTTAATTATGGCAAGGAAGGTTGTAAAATGGGACAAGACTCACTTAAACAAGTCTCTTAGCAACAAAAATTTTGGGCTCAATTGTGGTTGTAAATCGAGGACTACCTGTAAAAAATGGAGGCAATGGAAATTAAGACTAACCAGCTGTGCTTCAGTTGATTTATAACTGTGTTATGAAAAACTCCTAGCTAATATGGGAGGGAAGTAATTGTAAAATAAGTTTGTAGAATTGTATATAGAACAAAAATGTAGAACAAAAATATCTAATTTTAGATGTTGGAAAAATAATTTTCTTTGAAAGGCACTTTATAGAATTGCTAAATGTGCTAGAAAGTACTTCCCCAAAATCTCTTCTTAGTAGTTGCTAAACATCAGTTTTAGTCTCTAATGATTGCTTGTATGGTTAATGGGTTATATTGGATGAAGTTTGTACAGCTTGTACAAATCTTGATTTGTTGAACAAATCATAATAGTTTATTTAGTTTGAGCAGAACTGTAAGCTCAGTGAGAAAATTTACATCTTAAACTAAATCATCCCTAACCAAACAAGCAAATACTGTGGAATTTGCAATTAATATGGCTGAATTAACGGATATCTTGACAAATTGCTGGTTTCTAATAAATCAAGAAAGATGCTTGTAAGATAAAAAAAGCATTTGATCAATTTTATCAGGTTGAAAGAGAAATTGATTTTTTTTAAAGAAACGCACACATCAGAATTTTAGGATGTGCTAGTGTAGGGGTCTCCAACCTTGAGTGGATGTGAGCATTTTATTATTAACCCAGTGTATGAATATTAAAGATTCTGTCTACCTACAGAGATAAAACATATATCTAGTAACAAGTGGAAATATAGTCATGGTAGAACTGATACTTCTGGTATTTATTATACTTTAAGACCCATGGAAAGATCAGAAAATATTGTATTTTAATTAATAAGAATGTCTTTAAAATTGTAAGGATTGCTATCTCACTGATTTACAAAAGATTATTGGAAATTATAGCTTACTCAAAGTTACAAGTAGTTCTTGCTTTGTGACTGCTCGTTTGGCAACCAAGATTGTGATGGCGCTGAACAAGGAGACTTACTGCTGGTTCTCAAAATTGCAGTTGTTGCGGCATCCTTGGGGTCATGTGATTGTGGTTTGGATGCTTGCCAACTAGCTCACAATTCCAATTATGACAGTTGTGGCATTTCACTATCGTATGATTAGCATCTGCAACCTTTATTGCTGGCTTCCACCACACAAAAGTCAAAAAAGTCAACAAAAAGTTTCAAGTTGTAGTCATGTGACATTTCCCTTAATGACCACCACTGAGTCGCTTAATGACTGCAATTGGAAATGCTATCGTAAGTTGGTACAGTCATGTGATTTATTTATTTTTGCTTTTACAACCATGTTGCTTAGCAAATGTGTTCCCAGTTCAGCTATAACTCCATCTTTCTGCAGTATATTTTACTTTGGGAGAGTGATTCAAGAATTGACTAAATGTAATTGATTAGCCATAGGAACATTGGCCATGAGAAATATTCTAAGTGCTTCATGCAACACTTTTAGCCATCATTGCAATTGCTTGGAGTTTAGCATGTTGTGTGTTTTTAGTAATTGTGATTTATAAAATGCACCTTATGGATCAGCATTTTGTATGAAGCCAGCCCAATAAGCTAAGAGCTGATTGTGGCATGTGAACATGCAACATGTAAAAGGTTGAAAACAAATACAGTATCAATTAAGGTTGTGTCCTAGGGAGCTCAGATTATTGATGTGAGGGAAATCTGGAATTGAAGGAGGGAGGGGCTCTTTCCAAGAGGGCAAAGAGACGAGAACGTGAAAGGGGAATGTCAAGCACTGGGAAATCTAGACATTCAGGCAATTCAAATGAGCATAAAGATTTATTGCAAGCTTAAGGTCTCTACAAGAATCTGAGCTACTAACGGTCAAGGAAATTAGCAGGTGTTAAGAAAGGAATTCAAGGTGGGCTGGACTTATAGCTCTTGTGGACATGTAGGGACTCGTGACTGATGACATGTTTGACCCCTCCCTCATCTCCTGCAGTCTGGTTGTCAGAAAGAAGGTCTCCCTAGCAATTCAAGGGTATATCTAATAATTATGCAGGCAAGTTGCTTTAGTCTGGCTGGCAAGATTTCTGTTTTGTAGGTGAACAGCTACTCAGAAGTAACTTCATGTGTGGTTCTTGGTTCTTTGGGCCTGACCATTTCTGAGTATTGTACATGCTCTTTTTCATTCAGGAAAGGTGAACAAGACTTTGGGAATGCTGCCCGATTTCACTGCTTTCTCCCATTGTGCTCTTTCACTTGCTGAACATAAATCATGTAAGGCGTTTGGAAATATGTTAGCTATTTGAGTTATGGCTGCAGGGAGAGAATTTTTACAACTGCAGCATTACTGGATAAATAGCCATTATTCTGCTTCCTTTTTAAACATACATTCGAGTTGATCTGTAGTTTTATAAAAAAAATCAACACATTTTTATAGCATGTGGTTGATTGTGACTCTTTGCATTGCGACGAAAAGGAGTATGGAAGGTTTGGTGACACTTTTGAAAATGTTAGGAAGAATTCTAATATACTCCCACAATATAAAGCACTGTTACCATAAACAGGAAATGTCTCCAGAAAAAAAAAAAAATTATATCTTGATAAATAAGCTCTGGAGATACCTATCTTGGAGCAAGATTTCCAGCATGATTGCCATGGTGTCAGGGGATTTATTATATTTTATACACATTTTTTTAATTATACAGGATTATTTCTTATGCAGGTAATCTACCTGTCTTTAACTATTTTCTAAACCAGTTCAGGGTCCAAGAGAGAATATAAATAGAGACGAATTTATAGGAACCAGAAATACCTTCCAACCAATTTCCCCATTTTTTGCTTTTTCAAGAAGGCACAAGAAGGAGGGAGTTTTCTCTTAAGTGTCACATGTGATCAGATTCTTTTTTGAACTGGTCAGGTGTATTTTGCTTTGTAAGGTTGGCAACTGACCCAGAAAAAAATCCTGCTTTTTTACTATTTACAATAAAGCTATTACAGAAGTTATTTACAACAGGTGCATGCAATCCTAGTCTTCACCTGGAGTCAGGTTTCCTCCTGTCTCCCTTTCCAGAGAAAAATCCCCTTCTAGCTCTCCTGCTTCCTCCCACTTTCTAGGTTTTTCAAGAGTGAAAAGAAAAGACCACGCTGGATTTACTGTGCTCAGCACCCTTTCTTCTGGACCTGGTCAGCAAACCCCTCCTGCTTCTCCATTGTGGAAAGAACCTCTCTCAAGGTGTTCCCATCTTTTTGGCATGGAGATGTCCTCTGTCTGAATTTTTATCTTTTTTCTCTCCAGGGAAGCCATGGTTGAACTTGGTTTTTTCCCTCTCTAACCAAGAATTGTTAACTGATCTGCATAGTCACATAGCTTTAATCTCCAATTTTTCTCTCCAGCCACTCTGCTTTGCACCCTCTTTTTCTGTCCTCTCCTTCTTGCTTCTCCTCCTTTCTTTTATTTTCCAACTTTGGGCAGACCATCAGCCTATCCCGCAGTCACTAAGGAATTGTTTAACTCTCACCCTTCAGTTCCCAGCACCTATATACTAGGCTGGACAATGGAATTGCTGTGTCTAAAATTGCTCCACAATAGCCCTGGCTAAGAGACAAATCAACTTATCAACCTTATTCATGGCCAGAATTGAGCTTTTTCTCAATGTTCTCATTCCATTTGCTGCCTCGTGCCAGCAGACTTCCAGCTATGCCAGGTCACTAAAATCCACATGCCACATTAGGTGAGAACCAACTGGAAATAGAGGTCAGGGCAGTTTAGTTAATCACTAACTAATCAGCTGCGTACAATAGAACAGTTCCAAAGTACAACAATCTTCTGTTCATGAAGATCAGAACTTTTATTTAATGTAGTAAGTTTAATTTTTTTTTATATTTATACCATTTATATATACTCTGGTTTTATTCCAGGAAGCGGAAGATTCAATGTATGTTGTTCTCCTTTTTTTAATTTTCTATTGCTTCAGTCTTCTAAGACTGAAGACAGTCAACTAATGTGCTTTATGAGTCAGTAGAGATTTCAACCAAAGTGTTCTGGGTTTTGAGCGTTTCAGAAAGGCCCCTAGCTATGTAGAATTAATTTCCCTGCTACCTGTTGACCCATTTGTTCTACCTGAAATGAATTATTTATATATTACTTTCTAAATTCTAGTTATTACAGCTACTCAGGGAGTAGAAAGTGACTAGTACATCCCGAAACATAGAAATGTTTCACCAAAAGCTGTTTCTTTTTTGCTACTGCCGGTAGCCCTTGTTTGCTTTATGGTTACATATTATTCTTTCTGTATACTTTATTATTATATTATTCTTTCTGAATCCTGCAGTGATCTGGTGGACTAAATGCTGTCTTCAGTGGTACAGTACAGGATGCTTTATCCTACGTTAATTGAAAAGTCTTCTGACCTCAGTAAATGATACTGTGACTGAATAGTTTCTTCTCTATATTGAATGAAATAAAAAACTTTTAAGTGTAAGTTATTCAGTTGGGAAGAAATGCCACCCTCTTTAATATTATTAACTGAAGCAAAGGTGATTAATAATTTTGCTTATGCAATAGGGTGAATTGAAGACTCTTTTCTGGTGATGTGCCTTTGTATATAAAATATAGGCTAGCCCTTGCTGATAGAACAAGCAGCAGAAAGAAATGTCTATATTTAGCAGTCAAGTGTATTAATACAATAAAATTAAAGTCATGCTTAAATCAAACAAGGAACTGACAGAAATGCCCATTTCCTGATTCATTCTGAAGTGAACGTCAAATTGAACATGTAACTTCAAATGTGGATTGGCTACGACCACTGAGATAAAAGGGTCCTTAGTGCTGTCTGAACTTGGTTGTTTTCTTGCAGACATTTCATTACCCAAACTAGTAACATCATCAGTGCTCGTAGGGAGTGGAGTTTGCTCTCATTTTATATTTTAGTGGCTTGTCCTCTTCAGTGTTGGTGGGTGTGGTCTTGGTGGTTCTTTAGATAGTTCTTTAATTGGGCTGTTTGCTCATTTCAACTCTGAACTACAAATCTTTTCTTCTGTTGGCATCTGAGATAAGCCTGTGGTTGTCTTGGTGGCCATGAAATCCTGACCTGCTTATCTTTGTCCAGGGAAAAGAGTCTAAAGTCACCCAGAGCAGCCTGGGTGGACTTTCACAACTACAGCAATGACTCAAGATGACAGGGATAGTGCTGTGTAACTGAGTGGGCCATACAGCTGCAAAATCCCAATTTGATTTCTCTAAATCAATCTCATCTCCCAAATAAAGCTTTACATCTGGGGGAGAGTGCTTTATAGAACCCTTAGGGCTTCCTGGCAATCAATTTCACCTCTCCCTTCCTGGTCTTGGGGTCATGACTGAATCCTACCATCCAGCCTGGTCTTGGAAGAAAAGAGAAGCCAGGGCTGTTCTCTTGTCCAAGACTAAATCTAGATGACGGTGTATATAGAATAGAATAGAATAGGAATAGGAATAGGAATAGGAATAGGAATAGGAATAGGAATAGGAATAGGAATAGGAATAGGAATAGGAATAGGAATAGGAATAGAATAAAGAAAACCCTACACCACTTCAGGCAAATGAAGAATCTCTTCTTAAAAACTTCCAGTGTTGGAGCATTTACAACTTCTCCAGGCAAGTTGTTCCACTGATTAATTGTTCTAACTGTCAGGAAATTTCTCCTTAGTGCTAAGTTGCTTCTCTCCTTTATTAGTTTCCACCCATTGTTTCTTGTCCTGCCCTCAGGTGCTTTGGAGAATAGCTTGACTCCCTCTTCTTTGTGGCAGCCCCTGAGATATTGGAACACTGCTATCATGTCTCCCCTAGTCCTTCTTTTCATTAAACTAGACATACCCAATTCCTGCAACTGTTCTTCATATGTTTTAGCCTCCAGCCCCCTAATCATCTTTGTTGTTCTTCTCTGCACTCTTTATTTATTTGTGTTGAGTTTGATAAATATATTGATCTTTACCAAATTGATAAATTTGTTGCAAATTTATAACAATCTCTTCTCCTCTAATAGTATGCACCTGCCCCTTGCCATATTCTTCTCTATCCTCATCCTCTCTTCCTTCTGTGTTCCAGCTACCTTTGAGCTCCTTCCACAAGCTTCTTGTAGGACTCCAAACTGGTGCAGACATCTTCATCTGTGCCATAACATATGCCACTCACTTACCCACTAAACCACTTGGACAACAATTTCTTATTCTTTTTTAATGCAATGATTTATTTACAATAAACCAGCAGTTTAAATAAAATAAGCCCTTGTGTATGTCAGTGAATAATTACTGTCCTTTTTTTAAAAAAAAAATGGCTTCACAGTGGAGAAGAATGTGAAGAAGTTGAATAGCACAATACTCTCTTCTTTCTCCTAAATGCATATGAATTGATTTAAAATCACACCGTTAAAAGTTGCTTTTGAATTTGGGTAAAGCAGGAAAAAAATCTACGTGAAACAAAATCATATTAGATTCTGGCTTTAAAGCAGCAACTTTTCCTATTGGTTAACATGTAGTTTATTGCTGGATAAAAAAATGGGTGAGGCCAAAGGACAAGGTCTGAAAAATTACCTGTGTTTTCCCCTTTATCCCTTAGCCTATTCTCTACATCAGCAGGTGAAAGAATGCTTTTTGATGTCTTTCTGCCTAATTCCTCTTGGACATCCTCCAGATTTGTTGGTACTGCAATGTTAAGGCTCCCAGTTAAAAGAGTATGCTTACTAAGATTTTATGGATGATGTGGGCCCAATATATTTGAAGGATATCAGGTTTGGAAGGCTGCTGTAGGGAAGTGAGTTGCTCTCCAGGAGCACTGGTGCTAAATCTTAAGAGCTTTGATTGATCCACATCTTTCTTGGACCTTTCTTGATCCACATTCCTGGGTGGCTTTAAGCTGTCATGAGAAACAGTCTGTGCTTGTTTTGGCTAGCCATGACTGTTCCCTTTCTTGGTAGGTTTAAAGCTATTTCTTTAAATCCATTCTGGCATGAGAAATGTATATTGTATTTTTCGGAGTATAAGTTGCACCTTAGTTTTTGGGGAGGAAAATAAGAAAAAAGCTGATTGGCAGGTGGATTGGCCTCCCTGAATACCCAGCAGGTTCCTTGGTTGTGAGCTCTGTGCCTTGCTTTTTTTGGCTTTTTTTTCTGCCTCTGAAACTCTGTTTCAGAAAAAACTTTTTTCTGCCTCTGAAAGCCTCCGAAACAGCTTCAGAAAAAAAGCCTCTGAAGCTCTGTTTGGGAGCGTCTTTTCTGAAGCTCCATTTCTGATGCTTTTTTCAGAGGTTTCAGCCTCTGAAATCTCTGAAACTTCCCAGTTTGAGAAGCTGGGCGGGGCTACATTCGGAGTATAAGACGCACCCAGATTTTTACCCTCTTTTTTGGGGGGGGAAAGTGTGTCTTATAATCCAAAAAATGAGGTATATAATTATGCAGCCCTTTTTTGAACTCTTTGATGGGAAACCCAAGATAAGTCTGGTATCTTCTGATGACAGTTTTCATGTATGGGTGTCTGTTACATATGGGGTTGAGATCTTAAAATACGCATACACTTTTAATTCAACTTCCTAGCTCCCAAATGATCTTTTACATTCTATTTAAAAGAAAACACAGCAAGCCAGTTCATTTATTTCAGCCATCTATGCTCCTGATCCTGCATAGGTGATTCTGCATGGTGTTGCTCCCAAGGATTCCAGTTTCGAGAATTGGTGTAGTAGATATTTTCAGTCTTTAACATTGTTATGTAAAACTATCTGATACAACCTCTGCATAATTTAATAAAAGTAATAAGTTATTCAATGCACATGCTGCCTGAATTTAGAACCACGGGTTACCTTTATAGTTGAAGGGTATTTTTAAATAGCAATAGCACTTAGATTTATATACCGCTTCACGGTGCTTTACAGCCCTCTCTAAGTGGTTTATAGAGTCAGCATATTGCCCCCAACAATCTGGGTCCTCATTTTTCCGACCTCAGAAGGATAGAAGGCTGAGTCAACTTTGAACCTGGTGAGATTCGAACTGCCAAATTGCAGGCAGCTGGCAGACAACAGAAGTAGCTTGCAGTACTGCATTCTAATCACTGCGCCACTTAAACTCTTAAAGAGTTAAAAGTCTGTGAGTCATATCATAAAATCAATGGAGTCAAACTCAAAAATGTCCCAGAAGTTCCTTATGCTTTTCCTAAACAGTTTATTTTTGCTAGAGACCTTTTGTTATTTACCATATTAATTGCAGATTATCAACATTCCCTTCTACACCACCCAGTTGACCAGCCGGATTAAAGGATCATGAGACTTTTGTTGAATTTAGGTTCAACTGATGGCAGATTACATTTCACCTTGAAACAGAAGTACTTGTCTTGGCTTGCTCCAGGTAAGGTAAAAGTGAGGTCTGTTAGGAAAATCCTACTGTTCTGCATCTAGAATTGTGCATGGTCAAGCCACATTTTCTACAGCTGTAGCATCAGAAATAGCAACACCCAGTTCTCAAATATAGCAATAATTCTATAACTTCAAATATTCTGGTAGAATTTTCAATAGGGTGCCAAATTTCTTAGCCTTTGTGGCCAAAAGATTTGACAATCTGAGAGTGTTTAGTTTTCGGATTAAAAAAAGAGGATTAAATAGTGCTGACATCTGATTTTATTTCAATTGCAGTAATCTCTATTCCATCCTGAGATTGATAGATGCTGTAGATTTTACTTAGTGTTTCTTCCAAAACAAAATATATATGCATAACTGGTAACCTTTCCAATGTTTTAGTAATGCTGCAGACAGAAATCTTTTATATATCAAAAGGTGTTAGGATTGTTAAAATCCAAAGTCTCTTCTTTGGCTCCAATTGTGTAGATGTTTTTATTTTAACTAGATACCATGATTCAATTATTGCAGTCAATTATGTTGAGTTAGGGTTGGATCATTATCTGTAACATGAGAAATATGCAGAATTGATGTACAGTGAAACACAGATATTTCTTGTTTATAGAGAGTGCTTGGAATGGCAACTTTTCAGAGTTATGAAGGTCAGGAAAAATTTACTTTACAACCAATCATACTGGTGACCTTCAGAGGCTTGTAAAGCTTAGGAAGGATGAAGTAAGATTGTAAGTACTCTTGAAGTTCACTTAGTGACTGCTTTGCTTAACAAATGAATTTCCAGTCATAACTGGTCACTAAATGAGGACTATCTGTAATAATAGTTTATACTTGAATGCTCTGATGTCTTAATAGGAGATAAAACTGTGTTACTGATTTGTCTTAACCAGGTTATCAGTTTTGTAACTTTGTATGTATGAGTAATGCCTATGACATGCTTACTTCGTCCTAGTAGCCTTGTAGTTCTTTAAAATTTTTGCATTAAGATTTGTCTAATGCAGTCAGAGTACGAAAACTATGTGCGTTGGTCCAAAAGTGTCAGTCTAAACATTTAGTTTAAGAGCTGAACCCTAGATGGCATATATATATATGTTTAAATAGTTAAAACATCCTCAGCTGTGAGCATAATGTAAATAAAAGGATTGGAAAATATAATTGCATGCCTTTGGATTTGTAAGAACTCCTGTTATGCAACATTGTTTTGGAATCTCAGCAGGCACTGACTTGTTGGTAACTTTGCTTTCCCCTCTATAATAATCTTGAAATTAAACTGTTTTGGGTTTATAAATATTGGCTTTTTTCCTTCTTCTACCGTAGAAGATTTTATGGAAAAGAAGATCTAGGAAGGTCCCTCTTGGTTTGGTTATATTTTTCTCTTTATCAAAACTTTATCACACTCTCCTTAGCTTGTTTGTTTTGTCTAGGCTTAAACCACATTGTGTCACGCTAGACTATGATACTTTACAGCAGTAATTTTAAACATATTCTTCTTAGAACCCTTTTAAAAGTTATAGAGGACCCTAAAAGAGCTTCTGTTTGTAAGGGTTATAGCTATTAATATTGACCGTATTACAAGTTAAAACTGATGCATTCCAAAAATATTGAATTATGTACAAATAACAATATTATCCTTAGATATTAACATAAATAAAATATTTTAATGAAAATTCCCTATTTTTAAAAAATAAAAAATGAGAAGAGTGGCGTTGTTTTAAATTTTTACAAATACTTTTAATACCTAGCAAATAATTTTGATTTTGCAGGACTCTGTGAGGGTGGTGGGGAGCCTTGAGAGGGTCTTGTGGGACCTCCAGTGAGCCTCTTTTCAGTGTAATGCCAACTTCCCCCAGGTTCTCATTTTACTGACCTCAGAGAGTGGAAGGTTGAGTCAACCTTTGAACCTCTGTCAGGATTGAACTCCCGGCTGTGGACAGAGTTTTTGTCTGCAATACTGCACTTCAACCACTGCGCCACCAGGGCTCATTCCAAGGTCTAGTAAAAGTATGGGTATTGTGATGGCAATGTGGAAGACCATTGTTACTTCAAGGAGTCATTAAGGATGCTTCCTATATCACTTCATCTTACCTGTGCTTGGTGTGCATGTGCCTGCTTTGCATCAGGGTAGTGATCAGATTCCCAGGCGATTGGTTCTTTAGTATCTGTTGTGACCCAACTAGGTAGTAGGAAACTCAGTTAGTGTAAAAACAAACACACTTTATTCGAACAGCTGAGAATTACTTCATTCTCAGCGTTGTTCAACTAAATTAAAGCAAATTCCTCCCAACACAATTCCTCAGTCCTATCACCAACTTTGGTCCAATTAGGCAAACTGCCAAAGGCCTTTCTTGGCAAAAGTTCAGAAGACACTGATACAAATGCAACAAGACAAAGCTATCAACATTATTTTTCGGCAAAGAGTACAAATGCCATTGCTGGTCTTCTAAGCCTTATGGGAGGAGCCAATCATCTCTTGGCCCTACTCCTGAGTCTTCCTCTTTGCTTGAGCCACTCTTGCCTTCTGGCAGCTCTTCTCATGCATGCATTAGGAACAGGCTTCTCCTATTCCTCTGCCTCACTGTTATCAGGCTCTGGAGGCTCTGGGAGTTCGTACCTCACTCACTGATGGCCCTGGCCCCACCTCTGCTTCCAACGCAGAGCCCTCATCTGGGCCTTCCCCAGCCTCCAGGACCGGCCCACGATCTTCCTCAGCCTCATCGCTGTCCGACTCCATTGCCAGCTCCGCAGGCTGCTGGTGGACCACAACAGTCTCAAGAAACAATAAGCACATCGGTAAACAAAGAGATTTTAGGTTTGATTATTAACTGAAGCAAACAGATTTAAAAACATGCCATCAAAAGAGTACATAATAAGGAAGCTGAATACCCAAGTATTTTACAAGCTTCTGGGAGCTCTTTAGTTATGACAACAGAGATATCCAAAGGGTGGCCCATTTCCAAAGTACCCAGTGCTAAGGTCTGTGCAGAAACTCTCCACAAATTGCAACAACCTCAAGGTTTCTACCAAAGGCTGGCACCATGCATGACTTTATGACTCTGTTATGGTCGTGAAAACCTGATTTTGACTGGTGGCACATGATTCTGGGATGGGAACTGAAAGTCTGAAATTTTTATAGGTTTGCAGCTTTGTAAACACCCCCCCCCCACACTCTCTTTTATTCAGAGAAAGAAGAATGAAAAACAAGCAGATTAGCTCCAAATGAGCTCTAAACCTCTGGAGTTAATACTAAACTCCTTAAAATAACAATAGTCTTTCACATTGACAAAGTTAAAGATGGAGTTAGCCCTGCAGTACTGCATTCTAACCACTTTGCCACCAGGGCTCATTCAAAGGCCTAATCCAAATATACTATATAACAGAGGTGGGTTGCTGCGAACCAGTAGTTGTGACCCGCTCACCCACCCTGGCGCTATCCTGTCCTGTATCGCCGTGTTTTTGAAGCCGCATGCGTGTGTGGAAGGCACGCTTGCGAGCAAATCGCCATGTTTTTTAAGCTGCGTGTATGTGTGTGCGCTCACATTTTTAATGCTGGGCGAACCGGTTGTTACATTTTGTGACGCCCCCTTCTGCTGTATAAAAATACAGTACCTATATTTTTAATTTTTATTAAGCCTTTGAATGAGACTTGGTGGCACAGTGGTTAGAATGCAGTATTGCAGGCTAACTCTGCCCACAGCCTGGAATTCGATCCTGACCGGCTCAAGATTGACTCAGCTTTCCATCCTTGGTAAGTAAAATGAGGACCCAGATTGGTGGGGGCAATATGTAAACCACCATAGGGTACTGTAAAGCTCTGTGGGGTGGTATATAAGTATAAATGCTATTGCTACCATGTTTCCCTGAAAATAAGACCCTGTCTCAGTAGTGGGATTCAAATAATTTAACAACCGGTTCTCTGCCTTAATGATTTCTTCCAACCAGCAGTTCACCAAACTGCTCAGAAAATTAACAACTGGTTCTCCCGAAGTGGTGCGAACTGGCTGAATCCCACCACTGCCCTGTCTTATATATTTTTGGAACCTGAAATAAGCACTTGGCCTTATTGCCATGCGCTCAAAAGCCCGATTGGGCTTATTATCAGGGGATGTCTTATTTTGGGGGAAACAGGGTATTGCTTTATGGAAGTAATGAGGACACTGAAGCTGGAACTTGAATTTGTAAGAGGCAGCTTCTATTTAACTGTCCATTGCACAGATGTCAAACTCGATCGTGTCTCATGGTGTAGTGCGATGTTTTTTGCCTTTGCGGAGCCAGGATGGACGTGGCCTGCATGTGGCGCATCTGGTCCGCAGGCTGCCAGTTTGACAGGCCTGGTCTATTGAGTTAGGAACCCTGGCTGACACCAAGCAAATGGTAAATGCACAACCTGATACCCAGAACCTACACAGTGCCTACCCCAACTGCAGCTTTTCTGGTTACAGTCCATTGTATTCCACAGAATAATATGAAAGCATGGATATATTACTCTACATAGTGTCTTTAAGGTACCCTAAAAATATTTGTGTGTGCTACCCAATCAGACAATGCTCCTGGAAACTGTTAAAACAGGCTGTCTGTACAAACCTCCTTCCTTTTTTATTGGAAAAAAGTACAAGACGAAACAAGCTGGATGTTAAAATAAATATTTACAGTACTTTTTGCTGTATTTGAACAATATAGGAAGATGCTTTCGTCTTCTTTTTTAAAAAAATCCTTGCATTATACCATTTCACCCAATAGAGGTCACTGGAGGAAATGCTTAGGAAGTTCCTTATTGCCTGTTTTACTTTTTACCTTGTGCAATTGCTCCAATAATAATAATAAAACCTCATATTTTTCTTAGTATCTACTTGCATTTGACAATAGAAACATCTAGTAATTAAATAAGCCAATATAAAATTATTCTGCCCGTTTGAGTTAAGTATGAAAAATGAACCCATAATAACAGAACTTCTTGTTTTGGCTCCAGACTATGGAAATATATTCTACAACTTAGAATAATTATTTCTTCTTCCAGTCCTTGCAGGTTTTGTTGATTATATTCCTGTTTGATTACAGATTGGCAACTTCTCTCTGTGGTTTGGTAGCTTTCGATTCCTGCTCCAAGGGATGGAATGCAGAAGTTTGCTATAAACACAGCTTTGTAGCTGAATTAGTCCACTATAAGTTTACATGTAATTTCTGAAGGAACTTCTGACGTGCACTGTGACATCATTCCATAGACGGACAATATTTAGACTGATAACATTCTGCTCTGTGGTTAGCATTGATTTTGCATCAGATATAAGAATGGGACCCTGGAAAAAGCACGTTAATTTTTAGAAAGAAGGAGAGTTTAGAACACTGGTGGTCCACAAGAAAATTTTGGTGGTCCGCAGAAAAGTTATTTGCATTTTTTTATATTGCACTAAATCAGGAGTCCTCAAACTACAGTCCCTGGGCCAGATACGTGCAATGACCATTTGTGTTGCTGCAGAGAGTCTCCCCATTCAGGGTCTTTTTGTGTAGGTCGGAGGGGGGCAGAAATTCTGACTTGGGGTCTGCTTCGGCCTCCTGGTGCGGGTCTTTGGGCAAAGACTAGAGGGAAGTGCCGCTGGTGGTGAAGAGCTGGAGGACCTTGTTCCAGTGGGACTGCATCATGGCCTAGAGCTGCCTGACCATCTCAGCCCGCTGAGCCTCCAGGCACCAGTACCTGGCCTTGCACTCCTGCAGGTCTTCCCTCTGCTTGGAAAGGCTATGCTTGTAGTCCTCAGTGAGGTGCTTCTATTGAGCCTCCTTCTCTGTCAGATCCAATTTGAACTGAGCTGTTTTGCCAACTCTTTCTCCTGGTGGCTGCTTAGCTCCAGCAACTGCTTCTTGTTGGGGCCTTAAGGAGCCTGGGCAGAGAGACGAGGAGTGGCTGGATGGTGAGAGGCAAGTAAAGACTGGCGAGGTGCTCCTCGACATGAGATCAAGTTGGCCACGCCCACCTAGTCACATGACCACCTAGCCACGCTCACTCAGCCGGTCATTAGGCAGATCATATTAGTGGTCCGCGGGATTTAAAATTATGAATTTAGTGGCCCCTGAGGTCTGAAAGGTTGGTGACCCCTGGTTTAGAAAGAAGGAGAACATACTTGTTGCTTTGCCTAAGATTAAGTACATTTCTGATTCCGCCCCCCCCCCCAAATATTGCAGCACAAATGAATACAGATAAAGATAGATAAATAAATATGAAGGGAATATTCTTGTCGTCATTTCCCCTCCTTTTCCAAGATGGGTAAGAATTGCACAATTTATTTATTTATTTATTTATTTACATTTCTATACCGCCCTTCTCCGAAGTCTCAGGACGGTTTACAGCCAAGTTAAAAAGACATATACAAAAATTAAAACACAATATTTGAATTTAAAAATCTGAATCCATAGGCCAAATATTAAAATAACAAGTAATAAAACTACCCATTAAAAATTACCCTTAGGCCAACCCTGCTTGGTGAAACAAAAAAGTCTTAGCTCGCGCTTAAAGGCCTGAGTTCGGGAAGAAGGCATAGCCCCAGAGGCAGTTCGTTCCATAGGGTAGGTGCCCCCACAGAGAAGGCTCTTCCCGTGGGGGCCGCCAGCCGACATTGTTTAGCTGACGGCACCCTGAGGAGACCCTCCCTGTGGGAGCGCACAGGTCGATGGGAGGCTATTGGCGGCAGTAGGCGATCCCGTAAGTAACCTGGTCCCTGGTCTCAATACAAATTGAGCTTGTATTTATGTGACTGTAAGTAGGAAGCCCTTGTATCATATCCTGCTTTAAGAATGGGGCAGAGATGGTTGGTATCTCTCTGACTTCACAATACTAAGGAGATGAACAGTTCAATATAAGAAATATCCTGCTTTGCCACTTGGCTGTCTGTTTGTTTTTTGCTGCAGTGACCTAGCTATTGAGTTCAGCTGGCTACATCATTTCAACTACCAGAATTCCCAACTTCTCAATTTTTTGGTGTTTATTACCATGTTTCCTAGAAAATAAGACCCTGTTTTATACATACATACATACATACATACATACATACATACATACATACATACATACATTTGTTATAAAAAAAGGCACAGGTCTTATTTTGGGGGGATGTAATCCACTGACATCCACTCACCTAGTGGTGAAATCCAATTTTTTTTACAACCGGTTCAGTGGGCGTGGCTTGGTGGGCGTTGTGTGGCTTGGTGGGCATGGCAGGGGAAGGATACTGCAAAATCTCCATTCCCACCCCACTCCAGGGGAAGCATACTGCAAAAGCCCCATTCCCACCTCACTCCTCAGGGAAGGATATTGCAAAAATCTCCATTCCCACCCCACTCGGGGGCCAGCCGGAGATGGTATTTACTAGTTCTCCGAATTACTCAAAATTTCCGCTACCAGTTCTCCAGAACCTTTCAGAACCTGCTGGATTTCACCCCTGCACTCACCACACTTGTACGCATCGCCCCCGGCCTCCTTTTCATTGTCACAAGCCTTCAGGAACTTTTTCTTCTGTGGCCGGCAAGGCCAGCAAGACTTTCCTGAAAGCCTCTGCAGCCAATAACACAGCTCCAGATCGACCCAGAGCTCTGTTATTGGCTGCGGAGGCCTTCAGGAACGCCTTGCCAGCCTTGCCGGCTGCAGAAGGAATGGGCCAGCAAGGCAAGTGTCGGGGTGTGTGAGACCTGGCTGCATCTGTCTGCAGGTAAGTAGTAGGGTAGCTCCACTCCCTAGCTTAATTTTTACCTGTGCACCCTGGAGTTGGCGGGGTCTTAATTACGGCTTATTTTGGGGTTAGGGCTTATATTGGGTGCACGTATAAAAAGCTCGGACTAGGTCGTATTTTCAGGGAAACACAGTATTTATTAAATTTATGTAGATTGCCATTTCACGCATGTAGCTTTGGATGATGCTTTGTATTGAAGTCAACACATCTTAAAAGTTGCCAGGGTTGAGAAACAAAGCATTAAATACTGCCCCAGCAAGGTACCAGACATTCAGACATGTTCTGATGAGCTTAAGAGTACTTGAATGACCACTCCTGATATTCCAATGGGGGCAGTTTCATATTATAAGCACTACATTTGAGATGAGGCAAATATAGGAAGCCCTCAACTTACAACTGTAATTGAGCCTGAAATTACAGTCTTAAATGATGCTGGTTGTTAGGCAGGTAACCATGTGACTACCCGATTTTACAATTTTTTTTGCAGTGGTAGTTTTTGTGTGTGTGTCTGTGTTAATAGCTTTCTATTAGTTCATAATGTAGCATACAAAGAAAATACAAAAGTAAATAGTAGAGAAAATAGGGGAGGGAAAAGGGAAAGATAGATCTAAATCTATTAGATAGATAGATGTAGAGCCGCCGTGCTGCAGTACTGCAGGCTACTTCTACTGACTGCTGGCTGACTACAATTTGGCAGTTCAAATCTTACCGGCTCAAGGTTGACTAAGCCTTCCATCATTCTGAGGTCGGAAAAATGAAGACCCAGATTGTTGTGGGTAATATGCTGACTCTGTAAACCGCTTAGAGAGGGCTGTAAAGCACTGTGAAGCGGTATATAAGTCTAAGTGCCATTGCTATTGCTATCTAGTCGGTAAAACCCAAAATCAAAGTTTCATTTTTTTTCCACCTCAAGCACAAAGTCCAGAAGCGGTTTCCAAGTAGAAATAAAAGTATTTTTATTTTTTTCCTTGATCAAAATAGTCAATTTAGCCATCTCTGCTAACTCCATTGGTTTTTGCAGGCATTCATCCATTGTGGGGATTGAGGTGACCTTCCATTTCTGTGCATAAACTAATCTTGCTGTCGTCAACATATATAACATCAAAGTTTCAAATTTTTCCCCCAAGTCTGTTTCCATTAAAACTATTAAAATTAATGGTAATGGTAGTAGTTAAGTGAACATGGCAGTCGTTCAGTGAATCTAGTGTCCTCAATGGGCATTTTTCTTAGAAACCAGAAGTAAATTCTAGTTTCCAGAAAAATAAGATGGTAAATTGGAGTCACATGATCACAGGACACTAGAAATGACCATAAAGGCGGGCCAGTTGCCAAGTGCCCCAAATGTAATCATGACTATGTGGGAGAGGAGTTGGTGACCATCAGAACTTTGACTCTGGGTCGTAATTAGTCCTGGGGAGGTCCATTGTAACTTTGAAAGGTCATAAGTTGCATTGGTCTGGGTAGAAGTGTGGGAACTTCAGTCTAATACACACTGTGGACGTCAGTCTACATTTGTTTCACAGGGTTGTAAGGGCAGATGGCATAATAGCGTATAACAGCTGGACAGCTCATACTTTTGACTCAAAGGGAGCCTGGGAACATTACTTCATTTCTGATTCCCAACAAGCCCCATGCTCAGATTTCCCCATTGCTAACATTGCTACTAATTTCTCTTGAACCTTTAAAGCCACAAAGGAAGTGAGATATTGTTAGCCCTTCAGTATAGAAGTTATGACTGTCCTCTGTATACTGGGGTTGAATATATAAGCAGGAGGTTCACCCAACTAAGGAAACAAATTGAAGTTAATACAACAATGTGAACTCATATTTTTCTAAGCCAAAGTCCTTATGCTGGCTTCACTGGTGAGTTTTAAATACCTTACTTTGAACAGATAGGATGTGTGATATCACATTTGCTTTTAGATTAGATTAGATTATATGGTTCTGTATGGTTCTGGCAATTCTAAAAAAAAAAAGAATTATAAAGTGATTATCCTCCTTGAGTGACTGTCCTCCTCGAGTTTCTTCAAGATTTGGATGTTCCAGCTATTTCAAGAAATAAAACTTACATTTAGGCCCTTCATTAATTGTCCACTTCAAAAAAAAAAAACTTTGCTTGGAAATAAATTACATAACAGGATACACAACAGCGAAACTTTTGCCTGCAAACAAGAACTGGTGGGACCATAAAATAGAGAAAGTAATAGGAAATGAGGAACTTACTTGCTCTGGGACTTTAGAATTCAGACTGATAGGCACTTGCCACATAATAGTGCAGACTTAACAATTTTCAATATAAAAGACAAAAAAAGTCTGTATAGTGGATATGGCAATATCTGGAGAAGAGAGAAAACTGTAGAAGATAACAAAATAAGAAGCAAATAGAAACAAAACAATTGTGGCAAAAGCAAGCAAAGTTAGTATCAATAGTAATTTCTTCCCAAACACCATGACTCTGCTAAAAAAATAATTTCCTCAATACATTCAAACTATTTACTAAATCTGCACTACTATTAATCTTCTCATCGTTCCCATCACCCATCTCCTTCCACTTATGACTGTATGACTGTAACTTTGTTGCTTGTATCCTTATGATTTATATTGATATTGTTTCCTGATTACTTATTTGTATCCTATGACTATTATTAAGTGTTCTACCTTAGAATTGTTGATGAATGTATCTTTTCTTTTATGTACACTGAGAGCTTACGCACCAAGACAAATTCCTTGTGTGTCCAATCACACTTAGCCAATCAAAAAAAAAAAAATTCTATTCTATTCTGTTCTGTTCTATATTCTATTCTATCCTGTTCTATATTCTATTCTGTTCTGTTCTGTTCTATTCTATACCTTGAGTTCAATCCCAAAACATCTGGAACGCTAGTTGAACACCAGCATTTACAAAGTCACCATTGGTCAATTACGAAAGGCAGTTTTACTCGGAACAACTTACATCAGGGGTGTCAAACTCTATTTCATTGAGGGCCACATCAGGGTTGTGTTTGACCTTGGGGGACTGGGATGGGCATGGCCAGTTCAACATCACTCCTGTCAGGGGCGCCTGTGGTGGCCCGAGCTCTCTGCCAGCGAAAACAGGCTCCTGAACTCCGTTTTTGGCTGCCACAACCGCCTGCAGAGTGAAAATGAAGCTTGGGAGGGCTGCATGTAGTGAAAACGGAGCTGCCAGTGAAAACGGAGCTCAGGAACCTGTTTTTGCTGGCAGAAGCACCGCGGGCCAGTCCTTCACTGTTTCCAGGACAGCCCCATAGGCCAGTAAGTACCCTGTGGGCTGGATCCGGCCCATGGGCCTTGAGTTTGACACCCCTGACTTACATCATTTGATGTTTCCTTTAACATCATCAAACATCCTCATCTCCCTATTTCAGATTGTTGGGAAGAAGCTGATAGGTGGACAAAAATTCCAAATCCAGTCTGAAAATCTGGCAGACTGTGCGATGAAGTATAATAATAATAATCTACCAGTGAGGTACTAACTTGACCTGGTTGTGGGGCTTGTGTGCTCTGAGGATGATGAGAACATTTCAGTTAGAGGTATAAATAGAGACTAGACTAGACTAGAAAGAACAGAACAGAACAGAACAACAAGTGTTGCAAGGGACCTTGGCGGTCTTCTAGTCCAACCCTCTGCTTAGGCAGGAAACCCTGTACCGTTTCAGACAAAGGGTTATCCAATCCCTTCTTAAAAACTTCCAGTGTTGGAACGTTTACAACTTCTGGAGGCAAGTTGTTCCACTGATTAATTGTTCTAACTGTCAGGAAATTTCTCCTGAATTTAAACATAGGGAGGGAGCTATGGGGTGAGGCTAGGGGCTTTCAAACTTTTTCAGGCTTCAAAATCTGTTATTAAAGGTAGATAGATCTACTGAAACCGTTCAAGAGGCAAAGCTCTGGAGATAGATCTTGGTTGCTTGAACTATTTTCTTGCCTTTTAACCTTCACAGATTCTTATAAGGCCTTAGGGCAATGTTTCTTAATCTCAGCAACTTTAAAATGTTGGGCTTTTAATTCCCAGAGTTCTCTAGCTGTGGAATTCTGGGAGTCATAGCCCCCATTTCTTAAAGTTGCTGGGACTGAGAATTCTGCCCTAGGCTACTGCAGAAAAGTACACTTTGAAAAGTAAAGTTTCTCTATTAACAAGATCACTTTGGTTTCTGTCTATACCAGTGATGCCGAACCTTTTTGCCGTTGCGTGCCAAAAGCGGGGGAACATAGGGTGGCGGGTCACATGCATGTCCACACCCATAATTCAGTGCGCCCTGTCCCCCTCGTGTATGCATCCAATTAGCTGTGAGCAGAGTTTGCCTGCAATATTGCATTCAAACCCCTGTGCCACCAGGGCTTAGACCTTTCTTTCTTAGACCTTTCTTTAGCCTTTATGCTAAACAACTGCTAAATTATGCTATAACTGAATAAGCTATAATTGACTAAATTCACACATTAGGTTAATCTATGAGCCACTAATTGGATCACAGATTATAAAGAGATGATAGTTCTGTGGTCTTCTCTGCAGATTTTTCTCTTGGTTTTCTTTATAGGTTCCAGTGTTTGTTTTAAGGGACTCATTGATTTGCTTTCAGTTGCTATGGCTACTGCTTATAATCATTTTGCCTGGGCTGTAATAAGCCATGTGTGCATCTTCATCTGGTTTATCTGGTCATACATGCTACAACAGGATGTAATGTTTACATGTAGCTGGGATTTGCTGTAAGTAGATGCTGTTCCTATTTGGCACTACAAATAAACTGAATTTTATAAATACCCCAAATCTATATCCAAGTCTTTTAATGATCCAATAATCCCTTGAGGGGTGGAGTCTGGGCAACTGAATGGAACTGAGTGTTTACTGGCCGGATGCCCTTCCTGTCGCCAATGCCGAGTTATATTCAGCAGATAAATTCTCATCGTGCCCAGAGAAAGAAATATCTGCCTCTACCTAGGATCGGACTCACAGCCTCCTTATTGTGAAGCGAGAGCTCCACCTCTAGGCCACCACACCACTCAAAACCTGTCGCCAAATGGATGGGAAAAAAGTGACCTATGATCATTTTTCAAACATATAAACATTGCATCATGGTCATGTGAACAAAATGTGGATGCTTGGCAACAGGCATGTATTTGTAACAGTTGCACTGTCCTGGTAACGTGATCACCAAAGTCAATGGGGAAGCTAAATTCACTTAATGACTACATGATTCACTTAAGAACTACAGTGACCTGCTTAACAGCTGTGGCAAAAAAGGTCATAAAATGGGGCAAAACATTTGTTATAAGTAGAGGACTATATTGATTTATATTGATATACTGACTATCAATTGTGTTGTAAATGTTGTACCTTGATGAACGTATCTTTTCTTTTATGTACACTGAGAGCATATGCACTTTGTGTGTCCAATCACACTTGGCCAATAAAAAATTCCTATTCTATTCTATTCTATTCTATTCTATTCTATTCTATTCTATTCTATTCTATTCTATTCTATCTGAAGTAGTTTTATTACTACATACATAGCTAAGCAGTATGCAGACATAGAATAAAACAGCAAACTTTCTGTTTTACAGGTTTCTTATTTTAAATTATAAAGTCCAATACCTATATAAATGTACATTCAAGGTGAGAAGTAAAAATTTTATATTTTTTTTAACTAAGTTTACAGAACCTAAACAAAAGGAATGCTTATAGTGCCTTTTTAAAGTTTTAAGTGATGCAGTTCCAATTAATAATTTTAAAAAGTTTCAGATGAAATACAGAAAAGACAAAGAAACTTCCACATGTTGAGAAATATATTTATTAAGAAATGTATTTATTGCCATCACCAGCAAAAGCATTTTCCTACTCCTTTTCCCCCTCTAGTTAGTATATTGAATTTAGATATCAAGGAGGAATTACTGTCTATCAGGCTTAATTTTTAAAACATTTACTTTCTTTGTACTTCTTTACTTGGATTATATTATTTGCTTTTTTAAAAATACCTTAACCTTTTTTTCTTAATGTGATCTCCTCCAAGATTAGACTGTTACTAATTGGCCCAATTATTGTAAGTAGGAGTTATTAGAGCCATTGACAAAGAGCAACTTATAAATCAAATAAATGTCCTCTTTTAAGTGAATTCAATTTAGTGAAATCTTGTGAAATAATATTATTCAATTAAGTTGTAAACATATCCACTATTCTGGAATATTAATCTGTTATTTCTTCCATTATTCAGATATATGGCTTATGTCTTTAGAACAGGTGCAGTCAATGCAGTGTTTATGAGCTTCGTTGTGCTTCTAGACCAGGGGTGTCAAACTCGATTTCATTAAGGACCACATCAAGCTTGTGTTTGACTTCAGAGGGCCCAGTGGGCGTGGCCGGGGTGGACTGTGCGCAGCCCTCCCAAGCTCTGTTTTTCCTGGCAGAGGCACTGGAGACCAGTCCTTCGCTGTTTCCAGGGCGTCCCCATGGGCCACATCTAAGCACCCTGTGGGCCGGATCTGGCCCGTGGGCCTTGAGTTTGACACCCCTGTTCTAGACACTTCTCTATGGAGTTCTGCTTCAATCCTGAAAATATATTTTAATATATTAAACATTGAATAGGCTAGTTTCTAGTATCAGCTTGTTGCAGGAATACTTTTAGATCCCGCACAGTTCCAAAGGGAAGTTGGCCTGATTTTTAAATTTTTAAATTTTAAATTTTTAAATTTTAATATTTTACTGGGTATTTTATATGGTCAATTGGACGGTTTTAATTTTGGCCTTTATTGAATAAGTTTTTTAATTGTTATTTTAGTGTGTATATTAATTGTTTTAATGTAGGCTGTACACCGCCCTGAGTCCTTTGGGAGAAGGGTGGTATAAAAGTTTAATTAATTAATTAATTAAATAAATAAATAAATAAATAAGTTAGAGAGCATCCTAAGGATTGAGTTTAACTTCTGCTAACGAGTATCTTTGTCACTCGCCATGTCCACTGTTTCTCCAAAATGTCATAATAAAATGACATTTCCCCCCCCAGATTTATAAAGGTAGAACTTGACTTGTTGCACCTGTTACAAAATTAAAATGCAGGCATGCCATTCTAATAACTGAAATGTCATTACCGAGAACAAACATTAACAAGATGTTAAATGTTTCATACAGTGTCAACAATCAAAGGCACACAACTATCATATTACTCCCCTTTGGGGAGTAAACAGCCTTAGGCACATTATGCAGAGGAGTAATAAGCAGTGAACAAAATAATTAGAGGGATGAGAAATATAACTAGAACTAATTTATACCAATGCAACTAACTGTACTTCTTTCTATACTTCTATATTTGTTCCAACTGTGTGGATATACTGTTTTGAAGTTAGTAATTTAAAAATTTGTTTTGTTTTTAAGATTTCATCAATTCTATTTGGTCATGACATTCTCAGTCTTCCTTCAGTACATTTATTTTTCCATCATAGTTTTGTTTTGTGATTTGATCCTCAATTATTCTATCTACAAAATCAATGTACATCTCTTGTAACTGCTGACATATTTTTGTATTCAAAGCACACTTTTTCAGCACCTATTCGTGCCTAAATCTATCTTTTCTTGATTGAGCACAATTACATCTGAAATTTCCGAGCCCCACTGCATTCAATTTCTATATTTTTCCTGGCATACTCAGTTCTCATATTCATAAAAGAACTTAGGCAGCAGCCTGGTCCTATCCACAGCCATTTTTGCTTCTTTTATAAAATTCTTTTATATATTCACTACTTCTCTACCAATATGTGTGTGTGTCCAATAGTGTGTCCAATCACACTTGGCCAATAAAAAATTCTATTCTATTCTATTCTATATTTACATGTCTTTAAATGCTTTCATGCAGTACATAAGTGTACTATCTGACTATACAAATCTATTTGCTCTAGCTTTAAAAAAAAGCTATTTATGTATAACTTGCAGTTACTCACTCTACTTTCCTTCCAAACATAAGTAATTGGGATCTTTCATAGAGTAGTTTTCAGATCCATACTTCTTGTTGCATCATACTATTTACTGTAGATTTAACAAGTTATTAGGCTATACTGTAGCCTCATCTCATACAGAACCTCATCTATGTTCTCAAGGAAAACACTGCCAATGTTACCCAACTATTCCTTGTATGACTATCCATAAATATATTTAAACATCAGAGATGTTTATACATCTTTGTCTTGCCTCATTGATGCTGAATCAGTGGCTAAGCATTGCATTCTCATGTACTGTATGCCTTATCTCTACCACATACAGTTAAAACAGTTCATTTAGTGACCAAAGTTACAACAGCGTTGGAAAAAGTGACTTATGACAATTTTTCATACTTACGACTGTTGCAGCAATCCCCATGGTCAGTCACTTGGCAATTGAGTCATATGTTATGATGGTCACAGTGTCCTGTGGCGATATGGTGACCTTTTGTGACCTTCTGACAAGCAAAGTCAATGTGGAAGCCGAATTCACTTAACAACCATGTTACTAACTTAACAACTACAGTGATTCACTTAATAAATGGAGCAAGAAAAGTTGTAAAATGGAGCAAAACTCACTTAACAAATTTCTCACTTAGCAATATAAATTCTGGGCTTAATTGTGGTCGTAAATTGAGGACAACCTGAACTGCTCTTAACAACCATTAACTACAGATTCCTGCAAAACATCCCATGATTCACTTCGTCATTTTGTTTTTCTAAGTCAACATACATTTTTCAGAAGAATAAAATCTGGCCTGCACACCTTGTACCCAACATAAATTCATTGTACTTCTAATATTTTGCAGCTGTTGTCATCTCTTCTGTCCTTTTCGGTCAGGATTCTGCCACACGCCTTCCCAGCCACATTTCTGTTGTTTGAACAGAACAGAACAGAATATCCTTATTGAACGGAACACCCTTATTGTTCTGTTATGCAGCGGGATCATAATACTTTTCCTCCAATTATCAGCACAAATGTTATCTTCTTACAGCATCCTTAACAAGTCACAAATGTCAGCAAATGTCACTTAACATTTTAATATTTCTCAACTTATATGAAATATATCTGCATCCTTCCTGATTCTCATGGTATTTATGAGGGTCGTTTTTTTCATCTTTTTTCTTAGTTACTAATTGATAGCCTTCATTTTATTTCCACTTTCACTAGTGTTCCCCTGTAAATCTGCAAGGTGTTCCTTTCAGCACTGCTTCATTTAATTGCTATTATCCCAGATAATTTCTTCACTTTCATTTTTAATTCTATTTACTCTGCTGGAGGTGTTTCATTGTTATGTCTTGCTTCAAAAGCATATCTTTATGTTCATCCAAATCAATCTCTGTTCCTCTTCTCTTTTAATCTTAATTTTTCCTTGCTCTCTCCGGCTTCATTTTAACTCTTTTTTTTTGTCTGTACATATTGCACAGTATCTGTTATTTGTTTCAAAATAGATACTTTGTGGTTTGCAACTGGGAGGATGAAATGTTTTGATATTATTTTGTCCTTGATTTGAGTCCTGATGTCACACTTGTGTTCATTAATTCTTTTCTGCAGTTTGATTTCTTTTCCATATGAAGAATCCAGATAAGCATTGTTGGTAGATGTATTTACTTACTCTGCATGCAACAGTAGATGGCACATCTTTTTAAAAGATATGTAGAAAAGAATAAAATTATTTATTGGCTAAGTGTGATTGGACACACAAGGAATTTGCACCCGGTGCATAAGCTCACAGTGTGTATATAAAGGCAAGTAATAGATCATAAATCATAGTTACAATCATTAATCATAAGTTACAAACAACAACAATTGATAAATCATGAGAAACCAATAATTTCGACCAATAATAATAAACCAATAATTTAAACCAATAATAAGAGAAGATAGGAAAGATGAGAAGATGAGAAATGAGACAGTGCTTTGAGAACTAAGTGTTCAGCAGAGTGATGGCACGCAGGATAAAACTATCTTTGTGTCTAGTTGTTTTGGCATGCAATGCTCCATAGAGGTGTCCTGAGGGGAGAAGTTGAAACAGTTTATGTCCAAGATGTGAGGCGCTCTCACATCCTGGGCATATTTTCTCTCCCTCGTTCTGATCTGTACAGTATACACATCCTCAATGGAAGGTAGGCTGGTTGCAATTGTTTTTTCTGCAGTCCTAACTATCCATTGATATCTGTACCTTGCCTGTTTGGTTGCTGTGCGAAACCAGACAGTTATTGAGGTACAAATGACAGACTTAATACATTGTATTGTGGGTCCCTACATTCATGTAAGCCTTGTATAGTTTTCATGTAGGAGTAATAGTTTCTTTTCCTGAAGTTGAAGCAGTATAATTATCCCCCATGATAAAAAATTGGATCTGATCACATGAACCCTTGACTTATAACTACGACGATTTATGACATTAATTCTGTTCTAGACAGAACTTAAATACATAAGAGGTACATATCTATTTTGGATTCGCCTAAATAGTGGAATTAAATGTTATGGTTAAGGAAATACAGGTGCAATCTAGACATAATATAAGCCGAATTTAAATAGATGGGTTTACATTTACAGCTTACATTCCAATTCCAAAGAAAGGCAATGCCTAAGAATGTTCAAATTATTGCACCATTGCACTCATTTCACATGCTAGTAAAGTTATGCTTAAAATCCTGCAAGCTAGGCTCCAGCAGTATGTGGATCGAGAACTACCAGAAGTACAGGCAGGATTTCGAAGAGGCAGAGGAACTAGAGATCAAATTGCCAAAATACACTGGATCATGGAGAAAGCTAGGGACTTTCAGAAAAACATCTACTTATGCTTCATTGATTATGCTAAAGCCTTTGATTGTGTGGATCACAACAAACTCTGGCAAGTTCTTAAAGAGATGGGCATACCTGACTATCTTATTTGTCTCTTGGGAAACCTATATGCGGGTCAAGAAGTGAGAACTGGACATTGAACCACTGATTGGTTCAAAATTGGGAAAGGAGTCCAGCAAGGCTATATACTATCACCCTGCCTATTTAACTTATGCAGAGCACATCATGAGAAAGGTGGGGATAGATGAATCAAAAGCTGGAATTAAGATTGCCGGGAGAAATATCAACAACCTCAGATATGCAGATGATACCACTCTAATGGCAGAAAGCGAAGAGGAACTAAAGAGCCTCTTGATGTGGGTAAAGAAGGAGAGTGCAAAAGTTGGCTTGAAACTCAACATTAAGAAAACTAAGATCATGGCATCCAGCCCTCTCAATTCCTGGCAAATAGATGGGGAAGAAATGGAGGCAGTGACAGATTTTATTTTCCTAGGCTCCAAGATCACCGCAGCTAGGGACTGCAGCCAAGAAATTAAAAGACACTTGCTCCTGGAGAGGAAAGCTATGGCAAATCTAGATAGCTTACTAAAAAGCAGAGACATCACCCTCCCAACAAAAGTGAGTATCGTCAAGGCTATGGTTTTCCCAGTTGCAATGTATGGCTGTAAAAGCTGGACCATAAGGAAGGCTGAGTTCCAAAGAATTGAGGCCTTTGAACTCTGGTGCTGGAGAAGACTCCTGCGAATCCCTTGGAGTGCAAGGCGAACAAACCGGTCAGTCCTAGAGGAGATCAACCCTGACTGCTCTTTAGAAGGCCAGATCCTGAAGATGAAGCTCAAATACTTTGGCCACCTAATGAGAAGGAAGAAGTCACTGGAGAAGAGCCTAATGCTGGGAAAGAAGAAAGATTGAGGGCAAAAGAAGGGGACGACAGAGAATGAGGTGGCTGGATGGGGTCACTGAAGCAGTAGGCGTGAGCTTAAATGGACTCCAGAGGATGGTAGAGGATAGGAAGACCTGGAGGAATATTGTCCATGGGATCACAATGGATTGGACACAAGTTTACAACTAACAACAACAAATTGATGGGGCCCTTGATTTTCAGCAAAAAGTGAAATATATGTTTGAATCAATTCTAAAATCAGAAATATTTGTCTGATTTGTGCCTTACAATCACCATAGCATTTATTCTTTCTGAATAAATACCTAGCATTCATTTTTCTTTTTCTAAAACAGCTGGTACTTTTTAAATTCTTGCATGTTTCCTGACGCAAATCACACATGGTAACAATGATGAAAGTCAGCACTTCCTTTTTTGAAACTGCAGCAAGCGATTCTCATGCAAAGAAAAGAGCTACAGTGAATTATGTGAAGAAAAGGTTTTAACAGCTTAGAAATGCAGTGGATACCTTCCTAGATGTGCATCAAGTTGAAGTATGTTCATGTATACTTGTAAGTAAATCTAGCCTCTTACTAATCTGGATAACTGTAACTGTCTTTGTTTTGAGTTGATTTTTTGGTTGTTACTTTGAAATTGGATAGTTAAGGACATAGTAGTACTGTGCAGGGGTCGGTCAACAAAAGGCACAACATATCCTGGGAACAATGCACAGTTTTTAAAATGCAGTTATTTGTATTTCTGGAGGAATAATTTCATGCAGATTTATAATTAAAAGTTTTTACAGGCTGCATTTTCCTATCTTTAGTTTGCCATGTCATTTTTGTGTAGAAATATGCAGAAAAGCAGAATGAAAATTTCTAAGGTTCACATTGGAACATTCTTGTTTTGGAAAGTTTGCTGTTGTTATTTCAGTGGTTTATACCGATAATTAACCCGTAAAAGGGAAAAGGAGGGGAAAAGGAGATGTCTGAGACAAAAACTCAGTTCTGGGGGTGAGATGTGGAAACTGGTGATACACTTCTTGCTGTTGGGTTGATCTTCTGCAGAATCCATATATTCAGTACATATTAGTGGTCAAAAAGGTTGATGATTTAAAATTTCTGTCTTGCTAAGATCTAATTGGGATTTATCTTGGGGGGTGGGAAATAACATGACATAACATAACATCAGAGTTGGAAGGGACCTTGGAGGCCTTCTAGTCCAACCCCCTGCCCAGGCAGGAAACCCTACACCATCTCAGTCAGATGGTTATCCAACATTTTCAATCATCCAATATTTATTCATTGTATTGCTTTAAGAATTATCTTATGGGACATTAGGGCCATTCAGATGGTCTGCTAAAATTCATAAAAATGCAGTCGCAATAATGAATTTGATCATTGGATCACAAGCCGATTCACATAACGCTTTTCTGAAAGTGGAGCAATTGCAGTTAATATAAAAGCATTTGATAAATATAGCAGTTAATAAAGCAAAAAAATATCCAGTTTTTTCTTTTTAAAAATTTAAAAGGTGAACTTCTCCTGATTTGCTGGCATTTCTATATACATATTTAAACTTTTACATACTTGACAAAAACTATAGGCTTATTGCAGCATTTCGGAAACAGTTTTGAAATGTCCAGGTCGTGTTTAGCAATAATTCTTGTTGTAAGAGTTTCTGTACCAGAAACCTCTACTAATTGTTCATAAGAAATCGTACTTAATTGTAACATGATGGCTACCTATCACAAGAAATCTGAATGCTGAGAGGAGGGCACTTGTTATCATTCCTAAAACCCTTGGGTGAAGATCATTTCAGAGCTAAATGATGCTCTAATTCTGTTATAACAATATTTTTCACTGTTGGGTGCTTCCAGATGGATAGACTCTCTAATGTTCTTCGCTAAAAGCCATTGCGTGGTTAATTGAAAAAGACAGAAGTGTTGGGAAAAAGCAATGTATATCCATCTCGATCAGTGGTGATCTCCACATTTTTTAACTACCAGTTCTGTGGGTGTGGCTTGGTGGGTGTGGCAGGGGAAGGATACTGCAAAATGTCCATTCCCACCCCACTGCAGGGGAAGGATACTGGAAAATCCCCATTCCCTCCCCACTCCTGGGGGAAGAATATTGCAAAAACTCCATTCCCACCCCACTCTGGGCCAGCCAGAGGTGACATTTGCTGGTTCTCTGAACTACTCAAAATTTCCGCTACTGGTTCTCCAGAACCTGTCAGAACCTGCTGGATTTCACCCCTGATCTCGATCCATCCAGAAAATTCCTTGAAACAAGCAGGATGATTGCCCCACAAGAACCTTGTCTAGAAGCAGATTTAAAACATTTTATTAAACTTTATACAAATTCTTTATTTATTTGGGTTCTATGATAGCATGCAGAGTGGTTTAAATGCATCATAATGACAAGACTAAACCAAAAAAACCATTGCAAGCATCGAAAGACAGAAACTTTTATTATATCATATTCCAGTGAATTCATAAATTGTCCTGGCTCAGTTCCTGCCTGGAGATCCAGATCTTTTGAGGCCTTCCTGAAGGCAGCAGGCCCAGGATCATAGAGACCTTGGGAGAATGCTGCTCCTGAGGGTAGTTACAGCATAGAGAAGACTCATCTTTTGAATCCTATAAGATGACATTATTTAGTTGACAGGACCCAGATGCTGATCCTGACTGAGCTTACACCGTATATGCAGACTCAGTAAGAACATTAAAAAATACTCCTTTTAGATCATGTAAATGACTCATCTATTCAAGCGCTCTATGTATCCTAGTGACCAAGCAGCTGTATTCAGAAACTTCCCAACGTGACCAGAGAACAATGGCCCACATCCATTGTTATTGTGTCACAGCAGGCATTCGCAGTGCCTTTTGAAGGTTATCCTCACATCTAATGGCAACCAATTTCATATATTAATGATGCAACTCTTTGATCTCATCTAAACTATTAGTCTCACTCTGTGTACTTTTATTGTGTCCCTTTGCTTCTCTTTCAAACACCCCTTAGAGATAGTCCTAATATGCCATCTATAACCAGGCTTGACGGTAGCCTTGAGCATGTAGGCCTTCCAAGACAATAGATTAGATAAGAAGAAAGGGTTGCTGGGTGACATACTTCCATCAAAAGTGTGCAGCCTCCGTGCATTGATTATACACAGAGACGCATATTGCTTTAGGCATGTATTAGTCCTTTCAAAATACTCCCTTTCACTTTGAATTGGGTAGCTCACTCCTACAGATTCAGTCACAGCGGCATAAATATTCCAGCTTTACAGCGGCATCGATTCCTTGGCAAACAAAACCTTATTGGTGAGAAATAAAGCCTTATAGTTATGCTTGTGAACACTTGTTTAATTTGAGCTCACAATGTCCAGAAAATACCATGTAAGTATACTGCTAATGAAATAAAACAAATCCTCAACTTACAATGATTCACTTAGTGACTATTCGAAGTTAAAGCAGCACTGAAATTTTCAAATTTACAATCTTGTAGCCAGTGGTGAGTTGCTACCGGTTCATCCCGGGTCGGGCAAACCGATAGCAGCGGTGGGAGGCTGCATCCAGACACTTCTGCGCATGCGCAGAAATGTTGTGTGTGCGCACAAGTGCCCACGAGCGAACTGGTAGCGACGGGTTTTGAAACCCACTACTGGTTGTAGCATCCCCATGGTCACATGATCAAAATTTGGCCACTAACATGTATTTATGAGAGTTACCCTGTCCCAGGTCATGTGGTCATCCTTTGTAACCTTCCCAGCCGGCTTATTAGTAGCAAAGTCAATTAGGAAAGCCAGATTCGCTTAATGACCGCATGATTCATTTAACAGCTGCAATGATTCATTTAATATCTGTGAGGTCAAAAAGGTCATAAAATGGGGCAAAACTTGCTTAACCACTGCCTTGCTTAGCAGTGGAAATGTTGGGCTCAATTGAGGTCATAAGTCAAGGACTACTTGTATATTTTTACTCCAGTGGTGGGATGTCAGTCAGGTTGACATATAAGGGCACTTGACTGAGTAGATCAGTATGCTTATGTCTGAAATTAGCTAGCACTTTTGTTTCACTTCATGATTTAGAAATGAGTTCATTATTTATTAATATTTTACTATGTCCCACCCACCCCCATGTTTCTACAAAATCGTCTCTTAAGAGAATCGTTAACTGTAGTGTACGTCAATGTGCCAGATATTAATTGGTTAATACTTAGCATGTAGATGTTTTGTGCACCCCCCCTCCCCTTCACCACCATGGTGTTCTGGTGGGTGGCTTTAATGCAGTTTCAGTTTTGCTCTAATTGGTAAGCCTGCTGGGTTCCTTTTCCCTTCCTCTTTCTTTTTGTACTGTGTGGGAACAACTTCCTCTTTAGACTGAATTGACCTGGCTTTTGCTATTAAACTCCAAATCAGAATTTGTTTTGTGTTGACAATATGATGCAAATCTAAGAAAAGGGACTCTAAAACCAAGAAGAAACAATTGTCTTACTGATTGGAACCAAATCCCTATGCCAGGAACATTGAACTTCACTGTTCACTCTCTTTCTCTCCTCCTGCCCCCAAAATACAAACAGTTTATGCATGAACAAACTAGATAAAGCACAAAGTTATGGTCATCAATATGCACCAACCACAATGCAATTTTGTTATTGATGGAACTGAAATCTGGTTGGCTACAGAGGGAGGTATTTCTCTCTCAGAAATGTGTTCGTCTGAATTTTGGTTTGGAATCAGTCAAGGGAATTGAATAACTATTGGTACTTGGGAGGCTCCTCTGGCAGAGACACTGCAGTGCAGATAACCATAGCAGTAGCAATAGCACTTAGACTTATATACCACTTCACAGTGCTTTACAGCCTTCTCTAAGCGGTTTACAGAGTCAGCCTATTGCCCCCAACAATCCAGATCCTCATTTTACCCATCTCGGAAGGGTCAACCTTGAGCCTGGTGAGATTCGATCTGCCAACTGCTGGCAGCCGGTGATCAGCAGAAGTAGCCTGCAGTACTGCACTCTAATCACTGCACCACCGCAGTGCAACCAGATGCGAGATTTAACTTTCTGACAAGAAAAGGCACTAAGCACCAGATACATAGAAGCAGGGGACTACTATGCTAGTAGGCAGGATCCATGGTGCAGCCTATGAAGAGACATTTCAGGGATAATCCAACAAATAGTGTCAGGGTACAAGATGCAGGGGCAGGAGGTGTGTACACTGAACAGCACAACCAACTACCTGGCATTGTGTGCAGGGACATCTGAACAATGTATGGGCTAGATTCTCCTAAATCCAGAAGGGAAGATTGTGGAGAACAGCAGAGCTAAGACCTTGTGAGACTTCCAGATTGACTGACAGGCAGATGTTGGCCAGTCAGCCAGATATTGTGGTCGTAGACAAGAAGCAGAAGACAGTGGGGGTGATATAGTGGTGCTAAGTAAAACAGCATCAGGCAGGAGGAGTATGAGAAGTTGGAGAAGTACTGGAGAATTACTAAGTACTAAAAGCTGAAGGAGAAACTAGAGAGGATACGGAAAGTAAAGGCCAAAATGGTAGTAGGAGCAGTGAGGCTGTGACCCTTAAACTGGGAGAGGGGCTCTGTCGTGTCCCACTCCTCCGCTGACGGCCGGGTCAGGGAAATCCGAATCAGGCTTGCCTCTGCAGCTCTGCCCAAAGTCCTAGCAAAGTCCTCAGAGCAGGCAGGAGACCAGTAAGTGACTTCAGCAAGATAAGTTCGACTTTGCCTGACTCAGAGACTGCCAGAAAGCAGATCCTTTATATAGGCCATGGGGTGTGGCTCCATGACTCAGCACTCATTAAGGCCTTCCCCTCCCTTCCTTCTGTTGCCTCCGCCTATCCAATCTTCTGATGCGAGGGTCACTCCAATCAGCTGTTGGAAGTAAACTTTCCTCAGGCTCACATGCTGTGGAGGAGGGGGAGGGGTCTAGCTGCTCCGTTTGCCTGGGCATGGAGCCAGGGCTGGGGCCGGGGGATGCTCCCTCCTCTGCAGCCTGCTTGGGCATGGAGCCAGGGCTGGGACCGGGAGGTGCCCCCTCCTCTGCAGCTTGTCTGGGCATGGAGCCAGGACTGGGGCCGGGAGGCATACATTCCTCCGTGTTCGGGAGCAGATAAGCAGACCCCGGCTGCGGTGAGAGCGGACAAGACACAACAGGCTCCAATATAAGAGCTGTCTTTCCAGGAGACTGCAGTGCTAGGAACACTGAAGATACTGCATAGAACCCTCAAATTCCTAGACTTCTGAGATGCAGGAAGACTCATAACCCCCATAGGGGTGAGAAGGGATTTATAAACACACACACACACACACACACACACACACACACACACACACAAACACAAACACATACACTCACTACTCACTCACTCACACACACACTTGCAAACAAACACAAAAACACACAAAACTAGATCACATCGTTCCATAAATATTTAAGGCTGACTAAAATGTAGAATGATTGATGTAGAATCTCTTCAGTGCATAATAGTTTGATTGCTTATGTATTAAGATAAGGATATGAGTTTATGTGAAATCCATAAATCAGTTCATCTGGAGACCTGAACAATCCCAAAGAGTGAAAAGGAGAGCATTACAAAGGTAGCTGCTATTTATCACTATATAAATAAATAATAAAGGTATCGAGATGCTGTATTGAGAAACTTGGCAGCAGCTTTTATACAAATGAAAATTCTGGATAATTCCAAACACAGATTGTCAACACACGTAGAAGAAAACCTAGTGTCTAAACTCAGTAATCCATGACCTCTAAATAAACATCTTAAACTGTCTATATAAACCACAGTTGCTTGGTTGAGCTGCTGAACACGGGGTATTACAGAGAATCTTAATAGATAGAATAATATTGTTTTAGTCTTGTATAACACCTAGAGTCATTTGTTTGTGAGGTGGGCAGTTGTATTAACAGACAGATAGATGTATATGATGGATGGATGGATGGATGGATGGATGGATAGATAGATAGATAGATATTGTAGGTAGATACAGCAATAGCAAGAAGACTTATATACCCCTTCAGAGTGCTTTTACAGCCCTGTCTAAATGGTTTACAGAGTCAGCCTATTGCCCCCAACTATCTGGGTCCTCATTTTACCCACCTTGGAAGGATGGAAGGCTGAGTCAGCCTTGTAGATGTATATGATAAATAGATGGTAGTTGGATGATAGATAAATAGATAGGCAAGACAGACTGACTGACTAGAGAATGCTGCTTATAAATTATGAAGTGAACATTATTTACTATGTACCATGTTGAATTGTCAGGATTTATGCCCAATCAGATATATATTGTATGCAAGTTTGTTGCAGGCAAGAAGTTTCTTATTCTTCAGAAGGATGTCACTGATGGGGCCAATAGTGGCTTTGATCTTGCTCTGCCAGCTGCTTCCTGTCATCTGCCCATGCATGTCCAGCCAGACTTTGGAGTTTGCCTGGGTCCTGCAGGACTGAAGCAACAAAATTATACTTCATCAAATCTCCATGTTGTTAGCTGCTGTAAAACAAGCAGCGCAATTCATGGTAGTTTTCCCTCCATGGATGGATTCTTCATATTATGAAGAATGAGCATTTATTTCTCTGAGGCCATCAGCATGTGCATGAAGAACAGCGCTGTACATATGAAACTGTTCTATTTTTAGAGCAGTATTTCTAATTAAGGCTGAAGACAACTGTGTTTAGCTGCTAAAACTTGCTTGAATATAATCTATAGATACCAGATTTATTCCAGAGTTCAACTGTAACATAATTCTAGTACGAAACCATTGACGTATTGTTTTTACTTAAAGTATCATTTCATTAATTTATATCTATAAGGGTTGTAAACAAAAACATTATTTAAAGCAAGTATGGCGTGGGTGTCATGAAAATAAAAGCAGATCACTTTTTAAGTCTGTAGCAAACATAACTTCAAAGGTTACTGAATATTATTTTAAAATGCTGCTGTCTTAACTCTGGGAAGAATAGCAATAGCACTTAGACTTATATAGCACTTCACAGTGCTTTACAGCCCTCTCTACCCGGTTTACAATTATTGCCCCCAACAAGCAGACCACCATTTTTTGTTAATTTCCAATACAGTTTCAATTTCCAGCAAAAAATACTCACTGGGTATAATGTATTTGTTTAACAAGTACCCTGTTCACTTAACAACTGCTGCAAAAAAAAAAAAGTCATAAAATCGGCTGCAGTTAAATGGTGACACATCTGAAGGCTGCCACAATTTACAATTGTAATTCTGGACTCAATTATGGTCATAAGTATATATGTATGCATGCATTATCAATTAAGCCTCAATTAGGCAGTAGCTGGTCAACCTACGGAATATGATTAAAAAGTCAAGAAACAATCAAAAAAAAAAATTGAAAAAAGACTCTACAGTATAATTGATGAACAAACCTATGTACTAATTTTTCTGGCAACTGTCAAATTGAATTACTGGTAGAAGGCAGATTCCTCGGGTCACTCTGACCATCATTTACTTTCAATCTTTTGATGGCTTGAAGTATGTTTAATGGGGCCTAGTTCAACCAATTGCTTTTGCAAGTAAAACTGCCAGGGACTTGTGCCTGCATTGCATGAGGATATAAAACAGACGTGCTTTGATCAGGCCAGCAGCCCCTCCAATCTGATGTTCTATCTCACAGTGGCCAGACAGATGCATCCAGGAAGCTTACAAATGGGGTGTGAAAGCAAGAGCTCTTTTTCATTGTTCCTTCCTAGCAGCTGGCACTTAAAATATATTGCCTGTGACCACAGGTAGAATGCAACCATCAAGAATACTAGCCATGAAAACACATCCTGTCTTAACTTGAAGGCAACGTGTAGTCCTCAATGGAACTACATCCACATGGAGGGAAATATGTAGTGGAGTATCCCAAGGCTCTGTTTTAGGCCCAGTACTCTTCAACATCTTCATCAATGACTTGGATGAGGTGATAGATGGGGAACTCATCAAATTTGCAGATGACACCAAGCTGGCAGGAATAGCTAACACTCCAGAAGATAGGCTCAAGGTACAGAAGGATCTTGACAGACTTGAACATTGGCATTATCTAACAAAATGAAATTCAACAGTGAAAAAAATAAGGTTCTACATTTAGGCAAGAAAAACAAAATGCACAGGTACCATATATGTAGTACCTTGCTCAATAGTAGTAACTGTGAGAGGGATCTTGGAGTCCTAGTAGACAACCATTTAGGTATGAGCCAGCAGTGTGCAGCAGCTGCCAAAAAAGCCAATATAGTTCTGGGCTGCATAAACAGAGGGATAGACTCAAGATCACGTGTTAATACCACTTTATAATGCCTTGGTAAGGCCACACTTGGAATACGACATTCAGTTTTGGTCGCCACGATGTAAAAAAGAAGTTGAGACTCTAGAAAGAGTGCAGAGAAGAGCAACAAAGATGATTAGGGGGCTGGAGGCTAAAACATATGAAGAACGGTTGCAGGAACTCGGTATGACTAGTTTAATGAAAAGAAGGACTAGGGGAGACATGATAGCAATGTTCCAATATCTCAGGGGTTGCCACAAAGAAGAGGGAGTCAAACTATTCTCCAAAGCACCTGACGGTAGAACAAGAAGCAATGGGTGGAAACTAATCAAGGAGAGAAGCAACTTAGAACTACGGAGAAATTTCCTGACAGAACAATTATTAAGTGAAACAACTTTGCCTGCAGAAGTTGTGAATGCTCCAACACTGGAAATTTTTAAGAAGATGTTGGATAACCATTTGTCTGAAGTGGTGTAGGGTTTCCTGCCTGGGCAGGGGATTGGACTTGAAGACCTGCAAGGTCTCTTCTAACTCTGTTATTCTATTCTATAAGAGTAGCCATGAAAACACATCCTATTGTCAAAACGTTGCCTGGTTGTCTTCAAATACAGGTGTGGCTGTCAATATATGGACTGCATTGTATTCTGTTGTTGAACTATGCGTGGTATGAAGAATTATGAACCCATTTCTGGTTCAGAGCAAGACTATGAGAGGGAGAAAAAAACCCTATCCCAGTGGTGGTGAACACATACCATAGGTGGCACAGACAGCCCTCTCTGTGGGCATGCAAGCCGTTGCCCCAGCTCAAATCTGCTGCGCATGTATGTGCGCCTCCCACCAGCCAGCTGCTCTTTGGGTCTCTGCCGCGCATGTGTGGGGCGGGGCGGATGCAGGGGTGCATGTAGATGCAGGCGGTGCAGGGCTCATGCGGAGGTGCATGGACAGGGGGCAGGCACATGCGAGGGCCCATGTGCATACACAGGTGAGGGCATGCAGGGGCCTCATGCACATGCGTGGGAGGACGGGACACATGCGGGGAGTGCATATCCATGTGAGGGTGGGTGCACGCGCGGGGGCCACACGTGCATTGCATATGGGGGGTACATGCACTATCACTTTGGGTACTCGGTCCAGAAAAGGTTAGCTGTTACTGCCCCAAAGTTTCCCTGCTAGGTGTAGAAGAAGTTGGCAAACAGAAACCCATGGAATTTATAGGAGGCAAAGAGTTGTCTGAATTAAGGTCCTGGGCACTGATACTATAATGAGCTAATTAATGGTTTGGTTTCCTTGATTTATAACAGCAGGTAGTTTATCTCTGGTTCAGCTGTTTTCACTTACTTAGAAAGTGCTTGCTTCAAATAGTTTTTAACACTCCTCCCCCACCCCCCAAACAAGCAAAGACCAGCTCTGCTAAGAAAGATAGTTGCTTCAAGGATAATTATTAGGTACATCAGACAAGACTATGGGTGTCATCAAAAGCAGAACTTTCCAAAACTCTTTTGGACCTTAGTCCATCAAACCCTTTCTACTGTAGCCCAATGACTGGAGATCTACATTAATGGTGGCCGATTCCTGGCATTGGGGTCCCCACAGGGGAAAAGGATTTAGCTTGACTAGGTGGCTCAGCAGCTAAGACACTGAGTTTGTCGATCAGAAAGATCAGCAGTTTGACGGTTCGAATCTCTAGTACAGGTCTCCTGCATGAGCAGGGGGTGGGACTATGACCTCCAAGATCCCTTCCAACTATGTTACTGTTTTATCTGAAAGTTTTTGGACCTCTTATAAGTCTTTCCTTCAAGAAGTAAAGGAATCGCGTTTTGTTTCTTTGCAACAGTTTGTAATTATTTCTAGCTTCAACATCCTACTGTGACTTCAAGGTTTTGCCTCTTAGACCTTGCTCTACAAATGTTGCAAAACAGCATTTTGTAGAACATTCAAACCCAAACGCTTGAGTCAAGGCTTAACACTGTAACCACACTTTGGTTTCTTCCCTGTTTCTTCAAAGCTGAAGAAGAGAGTTTCTATGCTAGAAGGTTTGCAAAAGTGGGACTTCACTGTGGTTTATATTTCCATGGTTACTTTGGGGTAGCCATGGAGTAAAAATTGCTTGAAAAAGATGAGAAGAGGTAGTGGAAAATGACTAGGCAGAATTTCCTTAGCCTACAAAAAGGTCTTAGGCAACTTTTTAATGGATTCCTGGTTAACGAAATGAGCAGTTATTGCTTCGATTGTATGCACAACCCATGCAAGAGAGAATATTTATTCACATTTTCTAAATATGCGTAAGTGCTCAAATTGTTTTGTTTTTTTTGCTAAACTGCTTTTAATTAGTAGCATATCTAAACGTACTTCTACTTAAAAGTATTAGTGGATTGTTATGCAGCAATTCCATACAGTACAGTTTTTTTTTCATTTGTGAGAGATAGGGGATATTCTCTGCTTTAAGAATACCCCTGAGCAATGTGCAGGTAGCCCCCAGCTTACAACCACAGCTGAGCTCCACATTTTCCATTGCTAAGCAAGACAGTTGTTAAGTGAGTTTTGCTCTGTTTTAAGACGTTTCTTGCCACGGTTGTTAAGTGAATCACTGCCGTTACTAAGATAGCAACACAGGTATTAAGTGAATCTGGCTCCCCATTGACCTTGCTTGTCATATGGTCACAAAAGGTATTCATGTGACCCCAGGACACTTCAACCATTGTAAATACATGCCAGTTAGCAAGCGTCCACGTTTTGGTCACATGACCACGGGGATGCTGCGACAGTCGTAAGTGTGAAACAGTCATAAGCTACTTTTTCCAATGCCACTTTAACTTCAAGCAGTCACTAAATGAATGGCTGTAAGTCAAATATAGACTTCTCAAGACGAGTTCCCTGTGAAAATTGAAACACAAAAATCCTGCAGAAATTCTGAGGATAATTCTGCACCATCACTGTTGCCATCATAAATTGCTTCAAAGCATTTCAGACCCAATTGACAATCACCTTCACTTTCACTGATGTTAAAATCCTAAGACATCAGAATCACCAAGAGCCAATTCCCTTTCCTTTAGCCAAGCAAATGCAAAAATGATAATGGGAAAAGAGTATAAAATAAATGGCCAGCAAGTAACCAGCCTTTCCACATTGCCATGGTGGGAAATAAATCATTTGTGAACATACAGGTGTAGTCCTCAACTTACGACTACAATTGAGCCCAATATTTTGGTTGTTAAGGGAGACATTTGGGGAGTTTTGCCCCATTATATGACCTTTCTTGCCTCGGTTGTTAAGTGAATCACTGCAGTTATAAGTTGGTAACCCAGCTGTTAAGTGAACCTGGCTTCCCCATTGACTCTGCTTGTCAGGAGGTCGCAAAAGGGAATCACATGATCCGGGGACACAGCAAAGGTCATAAATAGGAACCAGTTGCCAAGCATCTAAATTTTGATCCTATGATCATGGGGTCATGTAAAGACCGTAATTCTGAAAATCGGTCATAAGTCTATTTTTTCAGTGCCGTTGTAACTTTGAATGGTCACTAAATGAACTGTTGCAAGTGGAGGACTATCTGTACAAACTACTATTTCAGCACTGCATTTAATAAAAGTCTCGGGGAAATAACAATATGTCACATTATCTCACGTTATAGAGGTAGTGGGGAACCACAAATTCCTCCTGAAAAGAAAACATGTAGTTTCCCAGAGCTGCAAGTGTTGCAGACTTTGCCAGTTCTGCTTTGGTTTCAACTCCACTTCAACAGACCCCAAATTATTATGAAGACTAGTCTGGATCATACATTCCCAAGTAGAAACTTGGGGAGAGGGGAGAATGACTGCAATTGTATAAAATAAATCCTTAAATTAGAAAATTGCACCTTTCTTCAGAAAAACATAAGAATAAGAAATACCTGCAGAAACTATAGTAATCTTCCCCAAAATTGTGGACTCTTAAGATATATTTTTCATATACATCTAGATATATATCTAGATTTATTTTTCAGATATAGTTTCAACATCTCAGCCGGGGAATATAGAAATACCATTTGAAATAAGCCTTTGGAGAATACGAAGACAAGAAAGGTTGTATTAAAAAATGAACGTGACTATGTAATAATGTAAGCTGTCTTTTTAAATTAATTTTGCCTATTACCTTGGAAACTAAGTGCTTTGTGCATTGGGCACAGAATCTCTTCATTGGAAGTTTTGGTTTTATATCTTGGGCTTTCTTGTTTTTCCTTTTCTAGTACAGAAATGCACACCCACGCTACAGGTGGCCCTCAATTTACGCCCACAGCTGAGCCCTAAATTTATGTTGCTAAGTGAGACATTTGTTAGGGTAAGGGTTTTGACCCAATTTAACAGCCTTTCTTGCCACAATTGTTAAATGAATCATTTCAGTTGTTAAGTTAGTAACCTGGTTGTTAAGTGAATTTGGTTTCTTATTGACTTTGCTTGTCAGAAGGTCACAAAAACTGATCATGTGACCCCCGGACACTGTAACTCTCATAAATATGAACCATTTGCTAAGCATCCTAATTTTGACCATGTGACTATGAGGATGTTGCAACAGTCATAAGGGTGAAAAACAGTCATAATTCACTTTTTTTTAAGCGCTGTTGTAATTTTGAACTAAACAAACAGCTGTAAGTGGCTGACTACCTGTATATTATAAATGTGATTTGTCTTTCATTTTTCCGTAGTGTTTGGTCAATATATTTTTTATTTACTTAACAGCCATGTGGATCACATGTGTTTCTACGGAAGTCCAAGTTTAAGAAGTGCACTCCCAACTGGGCCTTGAGATCTTATGCTTGGTAAGCAGGCATGGCACAAGTTTACAAGTTCATATAAAAATGTGGAAGTGCGCTTTTAAGCTTCGCTTGGGTTTGTTTGGTTTTAATTTGGGTTGTTGTTGTCCTGTTGTAGCTGCTTATCCTTGGTTAACCACTTCAGGCCTTTGAAGTAGGGTAGCCAAGACATGTAAAATAAATGAAGCGAGTTTTACATTGGAGTACACAGCCTTCCGTGGATTGTCCGTGTAATGTGCTTGAACCTAGCTGGTGTTTTTTTTTTAATTGCAGCGTTGCTTAACGTGCCAAATCACCTGCTTTCCTTGCCTCACGCCTGCTAAAACCTTCTCCGCGGTCGTCCCGTCCTCTGTTCAAGATTTGCACAGCCAAAGCACAAAGAGGAATTGTTACCAAATAAGCAGTAGTCACACACTTCTACCAATAGCCTTTGGAGGGCTGGTTACCATGGAATCCACCATCTGTTCACTCCCCACTGGAATGTGATTATCCTTGGTGTACTGGGAACTGGGAAAAGCAGGGGTGTGTGTGTGTGTGTGTGTGTGTGTGTGTGTGTGTGCTGCCTGCAATTATCTGCAATGGAGTGTGTTAATGGGAGGCTTAGACCAGCTTGCTGGAGAAACATGTAAATGTCTTTATTTATTTATTTTTTCCCAATAACAAAGCAAAAACCGCAATTTTTGCCACCCAGAGGAATGAATTTAGCCGGTGAAAGGTAAGTGCTTCAATGCAAAAGACGTTTGGGTTATTGGTGGCAGCGTGGCTGATATGATATTGATGCTCTATCAATGAGCTTTCATTGTCAGCCATTCTTTCTATAGATGTTGATCAGCCCGGAGGTTGTGTGTGTGTGTGTCTCTGTGTGTTTCTGTAGAACAGAGCAAGAGGGAGGAAGGCTCTTTTGTCTTCTTTCCAGCGGCTTAATTTCGTATTGTTTTAAAGGGACAGTCTCAGCAAGCCGTACCTGAATTTGCCGTCTTTTAAATCTCTCTCTCTCTCTCTTTTTTTTTGCCTAATGTCCCTTTCTGCAGAGATGGAATCTAAAGAATATATATGGCACATTCACACGTTGGCTTGCCTAGAATAATAATGACAAAATCCATATTATAAAAGCCGTATTTGATGTTTTAGAGGAGCTGGTTGTTTGTGGGGGGTGTGATGAAGACAATGGATATTTGGTTTTGGTAAAATTGTGCACAAAATGCAGATGTGGCTGGAAACAGGAGTGACCGGAGATTCATCTCTCTGGAAACAGACTCCAGACCATTAGGGATTATTGTGCATTGACTTTTGGATAAGTTTTCCGAAGATGCATGCATGTGGGGGGAAAAAGCAACATGATTTTCTTGGCATTTTTCTCTTTTTGATAAAAGCTACAGCAGCATAAGCAATGTCTTCAGGGTTTTTTTTTTTTGCCATGCTGCTTATTTTTTAAAAAAATTCTTTTATAAATGCTGCTGAAGATGAAGATAGAACTTGGGTAGGATTGATCCATATTTACGATTAAACGAGGTTAAGTTCTAATCACTCATAGATTGATCAGGTGGGCTTTTGCTTCTTAAAACCATTTGTGAGTAAACACATGTATTTTAAGATGAGCATTATGAGATTTATACAAGATGGATTTTGGGGGGGGGGATTTTCTGCCCTTCCCCTTTTCATCTCATGTGCTCCATTCCTTTTCCTAAGGCTATCATTTTCATTTTACGTGGAAAGATGAAATAGCTTGAGTCCCTTTTAATGAAACTATATCAGTTGGTTAATTCTACCAGTTGCCTGTATATTTCTCACCTAAATAGATCAGAAATGGGCAGATGGCTCATGAATTTCTTAGACTATACAGATACACATCAGGTAAAAATTAAGTACATCAACATTTTTTTAAAAAAAAAATAGCAGTAAATCCTAATGTGAAATCGGAGCGATGGGATGTAAACCTAGCTTATATTAGCAACTGCCTTCTTGAGGAGGTCCTTTTTGGTCTCTGTAATTGTTAAAAGGTGACCTTTCCTTAGGAGCTCTCTATAGAGCAAGTATGAATGGAATAGTTTTCTCAATGTCTGCTCCTCAGTTTTTAACTCCCTTTCCAGAGGTCTCTGCCAGATCTCGAGCATCTTCTAGGAGAAATGCAAGATTGCTTGTGTTGCAGAATAGTCATAAGTGAGCAGTAGATTTGTGCTGAATGATGAATTGTCCTGTAGGACACAGTAAGTGTTATGGGGTCTTCTGATTTTTTTTTTCTAACTGTATTATCAGAGTAGATATTAGATCTTTAACTTTAACGCAGATTGGATCATACAGTTTAAAATGCTTCTTGCCTTTGCTATGCTTTTATCCAGATAGTCCTCGACGTCCAAGCTCAAAATTTATGTTGCTAAGCAAGACAGTTGTTTAGTGAGTTTTGCCCCATTTTACATCGTTTCTTGACACAGTTAAGTAAATCACTGCTGTTGTTAAGTTAGTAACATGGTTGTTAAGTGAATCTATATTGCCCATTGACTTTGCTTGTCAGAAGGTCACAAAAAGGTGATCACATGATCCTGGGACATGGCAACCGTTATAAATATGACTCAGTTGCTAAGCATCTGAATGTTGATCATGTGACCATGGGGAAGCTGCAATTGTGTGAAAACTAGTTATAAGTCACTTTTTTAAAGCACCATTGTAACTTTGAATGGTTACTAAATGAACTGTTGTAAATAGAGAACTATCTGTAATGTGTTAGTTGCCTTGCTCTTTGCTGCCCAATGATATCCTGTTGTCCAAAAGCCATTCCATTCTCCCTTGCTGTCCCATATCCTTGCCACTGCTCTAACGGTGCATTTATCTTTTGCTTATATATTTATTCAGCTTCACCTTTCTCTTTTTCCTTGAATGTTTCTTTGTTATCTGCTATGGATAGGAACACTCTAAAGCACCACTCTCAGTGTTGGTGCTGCATTATTGTTGCATTTATCAAAGCTTTGTGTTTGTCTAAGTTGGAGGAGGGGAACTATGGCCCCTTTATGACTTGTGAACTTCAACTCCCAGAATTCTGGGAGTTGAAGTCCACAAGCCATAGAAGGGCCAAAGTTTCCTACCCTGGTCTAGATGATGAGTCTCGAAATGTTTGGTTTGCCTGGATTTACATCGAGTGAAGAGGAATTGTCTTGGGCTACATATAAAATATATAATATAAATCACATAATAATTTGCAATCTTGTGGAGCCAGATTAGTAGCTGTTCAGGGCCTTATGAGATCCTTGGGCCATGGGTTGGACATATCTGATCTATATCAAGAATTTTTTTAATTTATTTGCATTTATATCCCGCCCTTCTCCGAAGACTCAGGGTGGCTTACACTATGTCAAGCAATAGTCTTCATCCATTTGTATATTATATACAAAGTCAACTTATTGCCCCCAACAATCTGGGTCCTCATTTTACCTACCTTATAAAGGATGGAAGGCTGAGTCAACCTTGGGCCTGGTGGGATTTGAACCTGCAGTAATTGCAAGCAGCTGCTGTTAATAACAGACTGCATTAGTCTGTTGAGCCACCAGAGGCCCATACCATACCATGCTGATACCATACCATGCTGATAGACCCTCTTTGGAATTACTTTTTAAAAAATTAGATTTGTACACTGCTGCAATCAAAAAAGCTCCTGCTGGGGTTTTTATGTACCCTGTTTCCCCAAAATAAGACCCAACTGGAAAATAAGCCCTAGCATAATTTTTCAGGATGCTCGTAATATAAGCCCTACCCCCAAAATAAGCCCCCAGTTAAGATTACTAGACAGATGGGTGCATTTAGTACTGTATTTCTCTGAAAATAAGACATAACCGGAAAATAAGCACTAATGCATCTTTTGGAGCAAAAATTAATATGACCCAGTCTTATTTTATTTATTTATTTATTTATTTATTTATTTATTTATTCATATTTTGGGGGAAACATGGGTATCAGTGGAAATACATGTATACAAATTATATTAAAAATGATAAAAAGCATTATCATTGATCGGTCTGATGGTGCCAACTCTTCCCCTAAGATATCCCCCAAATAATTTAGGTTTTAAATAGCTAGTGGAACATAATAGAGGAGGACAGATTAAATTTCTTAGGGAAGGCTTTTCCAGAGTTTAGATGCATTTACAGAAAAGGCATATTGACAAACCTGCACCTCCCTTTGGGGGAGGAGCAGAAGAAGTTTCTTCTGGGATGTCCACATCAGATAGATTGATTCCTATAAGTACTTCAAGATCAAGCTATATAGTGCTTTAAAGGTCAAAATAAGTACTTAGAAGAACTTGGAAGTTAATAGGGAGCCATTGGAGGCTATCCTGAAGCATTCAGGATGGCATGGTAATGAAATATAGTCTTAGGCAAGAGTAGTAACATGAGTTATTGTCCTGTCACTCCATCTAGGCTGTCAATGGAGCACTAGCAAATTGTGAGAATGTGTTGTGCATAGTCTTATCCCTGTGAATTGCCAACTAGAATTAGTGGTATTAATGGCATTTGCTACTTCCTGGTATATTTACTTAGAATTCAGTCTCTATTTGCTTATGAGAGATTAATACCTATAAAATAAAGGTAAGGTTATAAATATAGATACATGCATCCAACTAAATGTTATTTCTTTGGAAGCCTGGAGGATGTAATGATAATGGAGGAAGCTATAGAAAGGAATGGGCTTTGGTAAGAAGAGGTCAGGAGCAGTAGTTCTCTGAAATCACACTTTACTATCATTGATTAAAAGATCCTATTACTGTTGTATTCTCCCAAGTAAATAGAAAAGAGACACTGGATCTGGGTCCAGTTGCGGTTTTCTTTTGCAATACAATGGTGGTAGTAGCTTCTTGAATCATATTACTCAGAAATGAGAATGGTTTCCCTGTTATTTCCACTTAGAACACAGGTATAAGTCACAAACGTATTTTAGAGCCACAGATCTTGTACAGAAGAACTTTGTATAGGATTGTCTATTAAATCAAATAAAATAAGAGATGCGTACTCTTCCTCTAAAATTAGACTGTTGCCTTGGGTAGGCAGCGAACCATTCCCCAACACATGCCATTTTCTTGAGGAAACAAAATGCAGTACCTAAATGCCATTTTCCCATGAGGCTAACTATTCTCTATAATAGTAAGAATTGCCCAACTGGATCAGATTAGAAGACCCATTATTCAAGGATCCTTATTTAATTTATATTTGTTTAGAGTTAGTGGAAACTTTGACCCATATTGGACATTCTTTTAACTGCCATTCTTATATGAAACTTCTCTGGTGATCAAAAATTCCACGTATTATATCCCAAAAGAACATTGGGTCCCCCAGTGTTAATTTGTGCATGTTTCCATTTTTTTTTACAAAAAATGAACAGTGAAGTATTTCAGAAACTGGAACCTGAGAAATCTGTATTTAAGATACAACATATACATGGCCATTCCAACGTTTTGTTACAAGGGGTTGAAGTATCAACTGACATCACTCTAAAACTTTGTTCTAATTAATATTTCATTATCTCAGACTAGTAAATCTGTAGCACATTTATACCCGTTCCTCGGGCGGCCATGATCCTCAGAGCTTGGGTCTTCGGTTGATGTTATGTAATGCTCGGTCTGTGGTTAATAAAGCCCCCCTGATTTGTGACCTTATTCAGGGGGAGTCCGCAGACCTCATGGGCATTACGGAGACCTATTTGGGCCCAGAGGGGGGGACCCCCTTGTTGAGTTGTGCTCTCTGGGTTTCCGAGCATTTCATCAACCGAGGGCCCAAGGTAGGGGTGGGGGGTGGCGGTTGTTATTAAGGAAGATCTAGAGCCGAGGGAGGCCACTGTTCCTCAGATTGCCGGTTGTGAATCCCTCTTTGTGAGGTGGGGCCATAGGAATCAGTTGGGTTTGTTGATCACGTACCTGGCTCCTTGCTGCGTGACTACAGCCCTACCCGAGTTGTTGGAGGTGCTTGCCGGGGTGGCGGTTGAGACCCCCAGACTTATAGTCATGGGGGATTTCAACTTGCCATCGACCGGCTTGTCATTGACTGCAGCCCAGGAGTTCCAGGCTTCCATGATGGCCTTGGACCTGATTCAAGTAACTGATGGCCCTACGCACACAGGAGGAGGCACACTGGACCTAATTTATATCTCTGGACAATGGCTAAATGATCTGGAATTAGATGATTTAGTAACAGAACCGGTGTCATGGTCAGATCATTTTCTCCTTCGCCTGGACCTTCGGACCGCCACCCACCACCGCAGGGAGACGGAACCAATACGTTGGTTCCGTCCCAGGCACCTGATGGACCCTGAGAGGTTCCTGACGGAGCTTGGGCCATTCCCTGAGGATCTGGCCCACGGCTCGGCTGAAGAACTAGTTGTGGCCTGGGAGCAGGCCGCGGCTGGAGCTTTGGACCGTGTCATGCCTTTGCGGCCTCTGACCCGGCGCAGATCTCAGCTGGCCACTTGGTTTTCCGAGGGGCTGAGGGAGATGAAACGCCGGAGAAGATGCCTAGAGAGTACCTGGAGGTCCAGTTGTTCCGAAGCTGATCGGACACTAGTTAGGTCTTATTCTAAGGCCTACCTACTGGCAATGAGGGAGGCGAAACGTTCCTACGCTTCCACCCTCATTGCGTCGGCAGATAACTGCCTGGCCGTCCTGTTTCGGGTGACCCGCTCTCTCCTTCATCAAAAGGTGCGGGATGACCCTTTGCAGGGACGTGCCGAGGAGTTTAGTGGTTATCTATATGATAAAATCGCTCAGCTCCGGGATGGCCTGGAGTGTAATTGGGATAATCCAAGTGAGAGGGCAGAGTCGCGTCTTGTCGAGATTGTTTGGGATGAGTTTGATCCTGTGGCTCCCGAGGACGTGAACAGGTTGTTGGGGAGGCTTCACGCCACTACATGTTTACTGGACCCATGCCCTTCCTGGTTGGTGCTGGCCACACAGGAGGTGACACGAGGCTGGCTCCAGGGGATTATCAACGCTTCCTTGTCGGAGGGGGTTTTCCCTGCCGCCTTGAAAGAGGCGGTGGTGAGACCCCTCCTCAAGAAGCCCTCCCTGGACCCAGCTATTTTGGGTAATTATCGTCCGGTCTCCAACCTTCGCTTTGTTGCGAAGGTTGTAGAGAGTGCTGTGGCGCGGCAGCTACCCCAATACCTGGATGAAGCTGTCTATCTAGACCCGTTCCAGTCTGGCTTCCGACCCGGATACAGCATGGAGACAGCTTTGGTCGCGTTGGTGGATGATCTCTGGAGGGCCAGAGACAGCGGTCATTCCTCTGCCCTGGTCCTGTTAGATCTCTCAGCGGCTTTTGATACCATCGACCATGGTATCTTGCTGCGCCGGTTGGGGGGACTAGGAGAGGGAGGCACTGTTTATCGGTGGTTCTCCTCCTATCTCTCTGACCGGTCGCAGACGGTGTTGACGGGGGGACAGAGGTCGGCCGCAAGGCGCCTTACTTGTGGGGTGCCGCAGGGGTCGATCCTCTCACCCCTCCTGTTCAACATCTCTATGAAGCCGTTGGGTGAGATCATCAGTGGCTTCGGGGTGAGATACCAGCTGTACGCTGATGACACTCAGCTGTACTTTTCCACCCCGGGCCACCCCAACGAAGCTGTTGAAGTGCTGTCCCGGTGTTTGGAAGCCGTACAGGTCTGGATGGGGAGGAACAGGCTCAAGCTCAATCCCTCCAAGACGGAGTGGCTGTGGATGCCGGCACCCTGTGGATGCCGCAGCTGACTGTTGGGGGCGAGTTATTGGCCCCAAGGGAAAGGGTGCGCAACTTGGGTGTTCTCCTGGATGAACGGCTGTCGTTTGAAGATCATTTGACGGCCGTCTCCAGGAGGGCTTTTCACCAGGTTCGCCTGGTTCGCCAGTTGCGCCCCTTCCTTGACCGGGATGCCTTATGCACAGTCACTCATGCTCTTGTTACCGCTTGCTTGGATTATTGCAATGCTCTCTACATGGGGCTCCCCTTGAAGTGCACTCGGAGGCTTCAGTTAGTCCAGAATGCAGCTGCGCTGATAGAGGGAGCCCCACGTAGCTCCCATGTAACACCAGTCCTGCGCAGACTGCACTGGCTGCCTGTGGTCTTTCGGGTGCACTTTAAGGTTTTGGTTACTACCTTTAAAGCGCTCCATGGCTTAGGGCCTGGGTACTTACGGGACCGCCTACTGCTACCTCATGTCTCTCACCGACCTGTACGCTCACACAGAGAGGGTCTTCTCAGGGTGCCATCCGCCAAACAATGTTGGCTGGCGGCCCCCAGGGGAAGATCCTTCTCTGTGGGGGCTCCTACCCTCTGGAACGAACTTCCCCCTGGTTTGCGCTAAATACCTGACCTTCGGACCTTTCGCCATGAATTGAAAACGTATTTATTTACTCGCGCGGGGCTGTCATAAGTTTTTGTTATATTTTTAAATTTTAAATTTTATATTTCTAAATTTTATATGAATTTTAACGGGTTTCTGGATTTTAAATGTTTTATAGTTTCAGCCAACTGTATAATAAGTTTTTTAATTTTGTTTTTAATTGTATGTTGTTTGTGTTTTATCCTGGCTGTACACCGCCCTGAGTCTTTTGGGAGAAGGGCGGTATAGAAATCTAATAAATAATAATAATAATAATAATAATAATAATAATAATAATAATAATAATAATAATAATAATAATAATAATAATAATATTCACATAGTTAACTTATTGCATCTTGTACATTCACCTCTTCTTTTTACTATTGATAGTATGTATTATTATTCCCCTATTCCTTATGCTCAGATGTATGCTGTTTGTGTAGATGCTTCTTACTGTAGCTTTCGTGTACTGCATAACTTTTGTTTTATCTGGTCATTAACTGAAATAAACATGAGCATATGTTGCTCATATCATAAGCTGATTTTCCGTGCTAGCTACCCAGTTGAATTCAGGCATTTAAATTTTTCATAAAGTTCAAATTTTGCTCAGTGTGAACAATAGAAGATCTCAGAGGATCCAGTTGTTTAAATGAATGGAGATTGAGGCTTCATTCATGATTGTTGGATGGATCACTTTTGGAAGATGCGTTGCTAAATTTATATCATCTTAGGTTGTTTAATAGGCCTGATTCTCATGCTAAAAGCAGTGCTTGTTTATATCTGTGTTATTGGAATCCCAGTTAGCTACAACTTATTTCACACCAATGATTAGAAATTTTGGGATGATGGTGAATACATTTGAAATTTTGAGACAAGTTTGTCGGAATTCTCAAAGTAGGCTTACCATGGGGCAATGAGACCTCCAGTTGACTGCTAATGGTTGGCATGATGTATAATGATGGGATTATCTCCAAGATAAACTCTTACTACCTCAATTTATCCCTGTCTCCTTTTGTGGTCAGATGGGCATACATCTAGCAAAGCGCTGAGATGCAATCATACGCCAACTCCTGTTTTCATTTTGATGTGACCTAAAGCATAGCAACATAATGCAGACATGCAAGACAATACTAAAGTGTAGTGCAATAAGTCAGCTGCCTTTTTATAAAAGTAATCTTTAAAAAGTAAATATGGATGAAACATGGTGGGGGGGTTGTTTCTACATGGGCATCCCTGTTTTTTGTTGATCCGTATCTGTATTTACGTTGTTCACAAGCAACTTGGCTTAGGAAATTCCATCTGGGGATTGCTAGAGGGAAATCGGAATTGTATAGATATTGTGCATCCATGCTACAATAGATGCCAGACTGAATCTTCGATTGCTTTCTGAACAGAAGAAAACATTACCCTATTGCTTTTGTTCAGGAATCAGAATGGTCACATGGGGCTCCACCACAGTTGTTATATTCCCATATAAGTGGTTGCAAAGGAAACCTAGTATGGAGTAATTAAGTTTGACTCAATGTATAGAAGTCTAGATGAATGGCAATCAACTGACCCAATTGTTTCCTTCAAACAGAAAAGGCATTCTACTTCTCTCTTTGACACATTATTCTGGAATGTTGATGGGACTGACTTAGAGTTCTCTTTTGCATTCAAGCCGATGTAGATTTCATTTCATTTTTGTTACATTTTTCAAGGTTCTGATATAAAAGATACTGTTAAAAAGTCAGTGAATTCTAGTTTGAGGGAGCATCCGTGCCTCAAGGTTAAATCTGGTAGACGATCCAAAAGTTCCTATTTTCAATCCCTTGCATTCAACTACTGAATAGTGAAGAAATGCTAATAATTATTGCATGTGGCAAGCCAGCTGACAAGGTTTTGCTATTGCTGGGCAACCCTTAGAAGGCAAAATGCTTTTTATCTTTTTAAAGGAAAAAAAAATGTGGATGCCTCACATTGCCCTCCATCTTCCTGTAAAACCAAAATGGCCCTACTATATATTAGGAAATAATAGTTGTTTCTAGCATTGGATTTGCATGTGTATAAAATACCTTCATGTAAGGCCAGGCGTTCTACTTTTGTTCAACCTTCTCTGTCTATTGCTGCCCCCCACTCCCCGTGCCATATCACGTCCTGTTCCAGTGGGGCCATGATTGCACAAGTAGGGGTTACAGTGAATAGTGGTCCATGTGTCAGTCAGCGCCAGGCTGGAAAAATGGAGAGATCCCACTGAGTGTCAGTGTGAGGTTATTATCTTTATATCATAATGCTGGTTGTTCATTTAATTCAGTAGCTCGTTTTTCTGGTATTGAAGCAGAGTAGCCTGATGAGAAATATTTGCACCAGGCAGTTCGGTTAATTATATGGTTGCTGGAGAGTGAGTCACTTTCTCTTTTTTAATGGCAGAATGACTAATGTGGGAGACCAAAGGACTGCCTGTTATGGATATAGTGTACTATGACTGTAACTTTGTTGCTGGCAATCCTTATGATTTATATTGATATATTGATCATCAATTGTGTTGTAAATGTTGTACCTTGATGAACGTATCTTTTCTTTTATGCACACTGAGAGCATATGCACCAAGACAAATTCCTTGTGTGTCCAATCACACTTGGCCAATAAAAATTCTATTCTATTCTATTCTATTCTTTGGTTGTAGGAAAGCTTTTGACAAGGAATGTCATGATATCCTTATGGACAAGAAGTAAAAATACAGGCGAACAGATTTGAGGTTGGTTATACGCACCAATAGCAATAGCACTTAGACTTACGGTATATACCGCTTCACAGTGCTTTCCAGCCCGCTCTAAGCAGTTTAGAGTCAGCATATTGCCCCCAATAATCTGGATCCTAATTTTACCCACCTTGGAAGGATGGAAGGCTGAGTCAACCTTGAGCAGGTGAGAATCGAACTGTTGGCAGTCAGCAAAATTATCCTGCAATACTGCATTCTAACCATTGCGCAACCGTGGCTCACCAAGCACCATGGGTGCTTATAAATGATCCAGAAGAGAAGTATTGAGTGGGTTACCCCACAAGTCTTTTGTTGTTTCAGCGATATTCTCCCTAGCTATAAATTCTGTAAGAGAATGGAAAATTTATTATATCTGCACATGGCATGCTCATTACTGATTAACATATTAGCAGAAGCAGAAACACCCTCCCCTCAATTTGCCTTAACAGATGGAATGTTGGCTATACCCAACAAGACAATGCTATTCAGTTGTGACTATAGGAGATGACTGGGCTGAGCTTGAGAGTCAAGCACAACATGAGTCGTGAGTCCCTTTGTGCCTACAAGAATGCCTGTAGTCATTTGAACCGCTTTCCTTCCTGATTTCTTGCGCCTGACAGTGACAAATCTAAGGTTCTACTTATGATAGGAAAAGATGTAGGAGTCCTAATGGATCACCAGATGAATGGGACCAAGCAGTGTGATGCAGCTTCTAAAAAAGGACAGTGCAGATGGAGGCTGCATTAAACTAAGCATTATGTTCAACTCATGGGAAGCAATAGTTTCTGTGCTAGTGCACTTTGCAGTATAGTGTCCAATTCTGTGTCCAGCTTTGGGATATTGAAGTGCTGGAACCAGTTCATATGATAATAGAATTGGAAGCCAGGCTCTGCGAAGTGTGTTTGGCTTGCCAAAAGAGAATAGAGGAGATACAATGGCAATCTACAAATATATAAGAGGGGACAGCTTTAATTTTGGTTTAAACCAAACACAGGAGAAATAATTGCTGGGTTGAAATTAAAAGAGATGTTGGTAAGAGCTGTTAAACCTCGGAGCAATCTGTCTCAAAAGTAATCTAGTACATTTCTGTGCTACCAGGGTGTTAGATTAAATGACCAATAAAGATAATTTAAACTCATACATTCTAGAATTCCGTGACTCTACAAATTGAAACAGGCATCATCCTTTTAAGGTGGGACAAATTCAATGGATCTTGTATGCTTCATTGGGAATTGAAGTGTCCTAAACATTTCAAGATTTTAATAGAACTTCTGAGTAACTATCTTTAGCTGTAGCACAAATCCATTTCTTAAGAGGGAGTTACAAGAGGGAGGAGAAACATCTAAGATCATTTAAATACATATGCATTGGTGTATCTGTTTAGGTAGGATAGTATAAATCTGCTTTGTTGTTGGATAAAGGAATTATTAGATTTAATTTTTATAAATATGTATGGTAATTATATAAATGTATGCATCAATAGTGGGTTCCACTTACCTTCGCTATCGGATCGGAACTGTGAGCGCATGTGCACGCTCACTTCGCTCTGCTCATGCATGGTGCTTCTGTATATGTGCAGAGCGTCCATAATGATGTCCAGGTGGGTGGGTGGAGCCTTCCACCGCGGCCACTACCGGTTCGCCTGAACTGGTAGAAACCTACCACTCGTATCCATGTGAATGAAGTATGTGCATACGTGTGCGCGCGCATACACACACACACATGTTCCAGGGCCTAATTGAGGAATGTAATACCTTGCATATCACACTAAAACTGGCTATTTTAGATGCAAAACAGGAATTGTTTAATTTTAATAAATACATTGTGTTAGGAGAAGATAAGAAAACAGCAATTGTTTTGTGCTCATGTGTTTCTACTGAAAGGAAAAAAATGGATGGGCTCATAATGTGTTGAACTGAACCGGGCTTTCCAAGATTTTTTGTCTCTGGAAATAAAATGCTGCCAAAGACCAGTCAATTAGGTTTTGAATTGAATACCAAAATGTCCATGTCAACAGATCATCTTTTTTTCTCATTTTGATGTGGCATGCTTTAAAAAAAAACTTCGCTGTCTAATAATTCATTTCTGCTGTGCTCAGCAGACTTCGGAGCAATTTTTGCTGCATATTCAGGGCAATAGGAATTGTCACTAAAGAGCTTTCTTATCTGCATAGAGTCTAAATTCAACCAAAGTTTAATTATATATTTAATTAAAAGCCTTACACGGCCATCCATCTTATATGCAATGATCCTCAGCAGCTCCTAAAAACAATAGTAAAAACATTAAAAAAAACATATAAGTTCAACATCAAAAAGTAACTTCTGGTGCCCCAAAACAACACTCTCCCCCATATGTTAGTATTCATACTTATTGGGCTCCAGCCCATATTGTACAGAAATGCTTGGAAGAGGTATTACTAAGGTGCAAATTAAGAGACCGGTTTGAATAGATAATCAATGTAAGTCTATATTTAGGATTTGCCTCTCTTTGCTTAGGCTCAATTTTATTTAGCTTTATTACTCTATTTGTAACTCTTCCTTTCTGTTTACCCTTTTGTTGCCTGGAGGTAGGAGAGGCTATTGAATCCGCTGTAATAAGGTTTCAAGGTTTCATTATCCAGTTTCAGTAATGATAGAAGGTTTGCTTTATAGGGTGCTTTCTTCCTCTGAATAGTCTCAATTTTTAGATACAATGGATAACACTGTGGGAAGGAAAAAAAATAAGCATAATTGAGTGTCAGAGCTAAAATAAAAGTTAGGTCCTCATGGTTAGGTATCTAAATGGTTAGGAAAGTGGTAGGTTCTGCAAATTAAAACCTTGAAGGCATAACTGTACGTTACTTGCTTAACTTTTTGTTAAAACAACAGCAAAAGAGAAAAATGAAAATTACATAAAGAAGTCTCCTTAGGTACACACACACAAACACACACACACACACACACACACACACACACACACACACACACACACACAAACACAGTTCAAGACCAGAAAAAGAACCAACCTCTTATTTTTGAAAATCTTTACAAATGATGGAGAGGTAGAATTGCTTAATTCCTCTTTTGTTCACTCTTTCGACTTGGAATAAATAGAACAAATGATGTAACAAGGAAGTTGGAGAGCAAGATATTTTTAAAAGTCATTAAAGAGGACCCAGACGCTGAATAAAGTTTGTAATATCTGAAAAATTGAAGGAACATTAAAAATGACAGAATGTTCCATTCCTGTTGCCCCATTCCTAAAAAAGCTGGATTTAAAAACTATACATTGAGCAACGTGGTGAAAATCCTAAAATACGATAGGGAGCATCTTCTGAGCACTTTGAAAAGAATGTATTAATTAACAAGAATCAATCTGAATTTTTTCAACCAAGCTGTGCTAGGTAAACTTTATCTTGTTAAGGGTTATTATAAGTCTTGTAGATCATGGGACCACCGCGGATATAATATGTTTTTACTTCTGGAAGATACTTGATGTTTTCTTCTACGGAAAAACAGCATGGTATTATTCTGAGAAGATTCCCCAATGAAGGCTCAAGCCTGATACTTTGTCAACCGAGGATAACAACCATGATTTGTTTAACAAGCCAGAACAAAGCACTGAATGTGTATACACATTCAGAGATTTACAAGCTATAATGGCTGGATTAAAATATATGCTACAATTTCCATCATTATTTCACTTGTTACGCTTCCTAGGAAGATTGCGAGTTCTTTTTTGGCCAAAAATTGACACATAGCAATATTAGCTGTCTTTCAAGAATATAGTGGTTGCTTTGCTTGTTGCCTTGTATTTTATCTAGCTTGTCCAGCAAAGAATCTCCAACTACAGCTGAAAACAGTTTACTTTGTTAAACTCTATTAATAATCTATAAGGTTACATGTATTTTAATTCGATTAATAAAATCTGGGATCAATATACCTCACTGTTAGTATGAAATAACCTTTGTGGTGATTTTTTTTAGAGAGCATGAAATAATCTAACGTGTTAGATGTGCTTTAAGTAGATGATCTCTAATCCTAGCATCTGGTCTAAAATATCTGGTTTAGGGAACAGTTGATTGAGCAAAGAATCGGAGCTATTTAAAGATTATTCCCTCATAAAAATGCAGAGATTATTTCTCTGCTAAAGGCAGACTTCTTTTGGTTATAATTGCCAAGCAGACTTTTTATTTATTTATTACATTTATATGCCATCCATCTCACTCTTAGGTGACTTTGACATAGGCTGAACACCGGTGTTCAATTGCCAACCTTCTAAAAAAGCCCCTGCAAACCAAAATTGCATTAACAGAAGGATACAATCAAGATCACGAGAGGTACTAATACCACTCTATAAAACCTTAGTAAGACCACACTTAGAATACTGCATCCACTTTTGGTCACCACACTATAAAAAAGATGTTGAGACTCTAGAAAAAGTGCAGAGAAACAAAGATGATTAGGGGACTGGAAGCTAAAACGTATGAATAATGGTTACAGGAACTGGGCATGGCTAGTCTAGTGAAGAGAAGGACCAAGGAGAGACATGATAGCAGTGTTCTAATATTTGAGGGACTGTCACAGAGAGGAGGGGGTCAACCTATTTCCCAAAGCTCCTGAAGGCTAAACAGGGAATAATGGATGGAAACTGGTCAAGGAGAAATTCAACCTAGAAATAAGAAGAATTTTTCTGACAGTGAGAACAATCAAACCAATGGAAGAGCTTGCCCTCAGAAGTTGTGGGAGTTACATCACTGGAGGCTTTCAAGAAGAGACTGGACTGAGCCATCTGTCAGAAATGGTATAGGGTCTCCTGCTTGAGCAGGGGGTTGGACAAGATGACCTACAAGGTCATTTCCAACTCTGTTATTCTATTATTATTATTCTATTTTATAGGGCGCATTGCATTTCGAGGGTTTGGGCACGTGCGTTTTGGGCACTCTGTCCAGAAAAGGCCATCATTGCTGTAGCTCCTGTCAACCTAACATCTTGAAAGCATGGAGTAGATAAATGGGTACCACTTTAGTGGGACAATAACAGCATTCCTTGTGCCTCAGCATATAGTTATGCTGGCTACATGATCACAGAAGTGTCTTTGGACAAGGCTGGCTCCCTCAGCTAAGAAATAGAGATGAGCACCGGAAATGGGATATTACTCATCTCTTTCTTAGCCGAGGGAGCCAGCATTGTCCAAAGACACTTCCAGACACAACTGGACAGGGGAAAACTTTACCTTTACCTTTACCTTTAGAATCAACAAAGGATTGTTTCCAAGTTATAACCCAAGCTATTACAGACTTGAAATTGTCCTGAAGTCTTAAACCATCTTAAACACACTAAGTTGGATCTCTGCATGCATGATATGAAACAGTACAGAAGCTTTTCTTTGTTACAAAAGGTACATTTTCAGAGACATGGTGGTAGAAAACTGGTTTTTATTTGGGCAAAGTTTCCTCTCTCTAGGAAGTTGCTAAAACTCCAAAATCTAAAAGTTTAAAAATTGTGGTCAAGATGAAGCATTCCTTATTCCTGCTAAGGCCAGAAGCTTTTATCCCAAATTTCCTGATAATAGAACCCTGTCTTTCCTTGAAAGCAGCAGTTAGCTGTTCTTATAAATGCTTTTTTTATTAAAGTCTGGACTAGAGCTGTTGAAAATCTTGCAAGCTTCTTCTCCTTTAAACTGATGGCTTGTGGAACTAAACAATGTATTGTTCTCATTGGACCCAACTTTGGGGAATTTTGCCAGAAACTCCTAGTTATCTGCATACATTCTGTTCACTGTATCTGCTTGCTTTGTTCTGAGTTTGACCTTTTTTTTGTAACAAGAAATGATGTTGATAGCATTTTAATAAAAGTAATAAATATATAGAAAAATAGATGCATCTTTAAAGTGAGTATACCAGCTTCTTTTTTCAACTGTTTACTATTCTGTACTACCAATTTTTGATCAAGCCTTTGTTCATTTTTTGAGACTGGATTGTATTTTTGCTTGTTATGTACTTTATTATAATTTTAATAAGAAACTTATTTTAAAAGTTGTATGTTGGCTACTGTACACACATCAGCCCACCATCACCAGATAAATACAAGATAAAATGCTAATACAGTAAACAGTACTTTAAAAAAGTGAAACCAGCCACTAACTATGAAACTGAGACTCCATTTGGTGCAGTGGTTAAGATGTTGGCCTAAAAACCAGGGGACTGTGAGTTCTAATCCTGTTTTAGGCATGGAAGCTGACTGGGTGACCTTGGGTCAGTAACTTTCTCTCAACTCAACTCCCCTCTCAAGTTTGTTGTTGTGAGAGAAATAGGGGGAGGAAGGAGTATGATGTATATCTGCCATCTTGGGTTGTTTATAAAACATAAAGATGGAATAAAAAAACCCTTAAAAATACAATACAAATAATGTCTATTAATAATAATAAGATCTGTAATACAAAGAGAAACTTAAAAGATTGTCATGGCATGAATGTCTAATGAATATCTAGTTGATATTCAGAAATAACAAACTAAAACCAAACTTTCACAAATTTTTAAAAGGTTGTAATTGGAAAAGCCTATAAAGCCCTATGAGTGTACCAGACCATCTTATTTGTCTCTTGAGAAACCTATATGCGGGACAAGAAGCAACAATGAGAACTGGACATGGAACCACTGATTGGTTCAAAATTGGGAAAGGAGTCCAGCAAGGCTATATACTATCGCCCTACCTATTTAACTTATATGCAGAGCACATCATGAGAAAGACGGTGCTGGATGAATCAAAAGTTGGAATTAAGATTGCTGGGAGAAATATCAACAACCTCAGATATGCAGACGATACCACTCTAATGGCAGAAAGCGAAGAGGAACTAAAAAGCCTCTTGATGTGGGTGAAGGAAGAGAGTGCAAAAGTTGGCTTGAAACTCAACATTAAGAAAACTAAGATCATGACATCCGGCCCTCTCAATTCCTGGCAGATAGATGGGGAAGAAATGTAGGCAGTGACAGATTTTATTTTCCTGGGCTCCAAGATCATCGCAGATGGGGACTGCAGTCAAGAAATTAAAAGACGCTTGCTCCTGGGGAGGAAAGCTATGGCAAATCTAGACAGCATACTAAAAAGCAGAGACATCACCCTGCCAACGAAAGTGCATACAGTCAAGGCTATGGTTTTCCCAGTTGCAATGTATGGCTGTGAAGGTTGGACCATAAGGAAGGCTGAGCGCCAAAGAATTGAGGCCTTTGAACTCTGGTGCTGGAGAAGACTCCTGCGAGTCCCTTGGACTACAAGGTGAACAAACCGGTCGTCCTAGAGGAGATCAACCCTGACTGCTCTTTAGAAGGCCAGATCCTGAAGATGAAACTCAAATCCTTTGGCCACCTTATGAGAAGGAAGGACTCACTGGAGAAGAGCCTAATGCTGGGAAAGATTGTGGGCAAAAGAAGAAAGGGACGACAGAGAACGAGGTGGCTGGATGGAGTCACTGAAGCAGTAGGTGTGAGCTTAAATGGACTCCAGAGGATGGTAGAAGATAGGAAGGTCTGGAGGAACATTGTCCATGGAGTCGTGATGGGTCGGACACGACTTCGCAACTAACAACAACAACAACAACAATAAAGCCCTATAAAATAAAAGCAAACCTTTAGCAAATCAAAATTTTCAAACATGATGTGTACTAAACTATCTAACCTGTAAGTGAGAATTATCTTCACCAGCATATCATTTACTAACAGCAAATTTTTGTGCTTGAAATTCTGATTCGACTGTTTTGATCCTTAGGAATGAGAATTAAAACAACCACAACCTTGATTCCAATGGTGACTTCTTTATAAGTGAAAAAGGATGCTATTGATCCTCTTTATACTTGTTAAGAGGAGTTGACATGAATTTAAGTTGGCTTCCTCTTGTTCCCACATGACAATGGAACTATTTGTTATAACTCCTGAACTTGGCTTGTGATCTGTTTACCAGCTAAGCTATAACACCCATCACATGTTCTTGATTAAAGCTCAAAAACTTTGTGTGGAATGAATAGAAACTTGGAGTTTAAGAGAGTTGGGCTTTATCTCTTTGGCTTTCTCTCTGTTCTTCAGACCTCATCCCTCAGTCCTTCTTTCCAAGTAGTTTATAGCATCCAAATCATGAATTGTCAAGGAGACAACATTCTTTCTGGCATTAGTTCTACTTCAGCCCTCTTCAAGTTTTTCCTCTCCTTCTTCCTTTTATGCAATCTTAAAGGCTGATAAGAAAAACAAAGAAAATGATGAGGAAGACACAGCTCAACAGAGGAAGTTGAGTAAAGTATTACATAGTACAGGTAGTCCTCGACCTATGACCACAATTGAGCCCAACATTTATGTTGCTGAGACATTTGTTAAGTGACTTTTGTCCCATTTTGTGACCTTTTTGTTAAGTGAATTGTAGCAGTTGTTAAATTAGCAACAAGGTTGTTAAGTGAATCTGGCTACCTCATTGACTTTGCTTGTCAGATGATTACAAAAGATGATCAATGACCCCGGGACACTCCAACTGTCATAAATTAATCAGTGGAACAACTTGCCTCCAGAAGTTGTGAATGCTCCAACACTGGAAGCTTTTAAGAAGAGATTGGATAACAATTTGTCTGATATGGTATATTGTTTTCTGGCTAAGCAGAGGGTTGGACTAGAAGACCTCCAAGGTCTCTTCCAACTCTTTTATTCTATCCTATTCCTATTCTATTCTAAATATGAGTCAATTACCAAGCATCTGAATTTTGATCACGTGACCATGGGGATGCTATAAGGGCCATAAGTGTGAAAAACGGTCATAACGGTCACTTTTTCAATCCCATTGTAACTTTGAACGGTGACTAAATAAACTGTTGTAAGTCAAAGACCTTCTCTGTACCCTGTACCATCTATTTCCAAACAGACACCTTGGATCAGGGATCTCTAACCTTGGCAACTCCCAGAATTCTGGGAGTTGAAGTCCACAAGTCTTAAAGTTGCCAAGGTTGGAGACCCCTGCCTTGGATTATCCCTTCTCCTTCTTCCATTTAACTGGTTGTAAGAGCCCTTTGGACTTCCTTCCCTTTTGTCTTTTTCATGCTTACCTCCCTTTCCTTTCTCCATCCTCCCTTTCAGAAGTCTTTGGAACAAAAAAGACAAAACAAAAATGTAGGTTGCTGACTTCTTGAACAGCCTGGAGAGCAAAAGGGGAACCACATGTGGTAGAAGAAATTGTACCCTCGAACAAAGAAATCATTTCAATGGTTGCAGCAAGTGACACAAATCGAAGTGTCGGAGGCAATGCAAATGTAATTAAACTTTCTCAAAATTACCAGTTATGGCTACACTGTAGAATAGGAAATGAATAAACTGTGCTGGTCAGTTAACAGTGTTGTAAACTGGTGCTCCTCCCTTGAACATTTTGATATTGTTTTTCTTTCATGAATGGTGAAGTGAATTGATCCTATTCCTTATCATGGACGTCACAAATAGCCGACTTCTCTGTGCTATGTAATATAATAGAATAGAATAGAATAGAATAGAATAGAATTTTTATTGGCCAAGTGTGATTGGACACACAAGGAATTTGTCTTGGTGCATATGCTCTCAGTGTACATAAAAGAAAAGATACCTTCATCAAGGTACAACATTTACAACACAATTGATGGTCAATATATCAATATAAATCATAAGGATTGCCAGCAACAAGTTATAGTCATACAGTCATAAGTGGAAAGAGATTGGTGATGGGAACTATGAGAAGATTAATAGTAGTGCAGATTCAGTAAATAGTCTGACAGTGTTGAGGGAATTATTTGTTTAGCAGAGTGATGGCCTTGGAAACACTGTTCTTGTGTCTAGTTGTTCTGGTGTGCAGTGCTCTATAGCGTCGTTTTGAGGGTAGGAGTTGAAACAGTTTATGTCCAGGATGCGAGGGATCTGCAAATATTTTCACGGCCCTCTTCTTGATTCGTGCAGTATACAGGTCCTCAATGGAAGGCAGGTTGGTAGCAATTATTTTTTCTGCAGTTCTAATTATCCTCTGAAGTCTGTGTTTTTCTTGTTGGGTTGCAGAACCGAACCAGACAGTTATAGAGATGCAAATGACAGACTCAATAATTAGTCCTCGATTAAAGACTGAACAGTTACGACCCCAGTGGAGCCCAAAATTTATGTTGCTAAGTGAAACATTTGTTAAGTGAGTTTGCTCCCTTTTCCGACTTTTCTTGCTACTGTTGTTTATTTATTTATTTATTTATTTATTTAATTAAATTTTTATACCGCCCTTCTCCCGAAGGACTCAGGGCGGTTCACAGCCAAATAAAACAACGATAAATAAATACAGAGTAAAATCAATAATTAAAAAACTTATTAAATATGGCCCCAATTTAAACTGTATTTAAAACAATAAAACCCACTTTAAAATTAAAACCGAATAATAAAACTTCTAAAAATTCTATGCCAGTCCTGCGTGGAAAAATAAATACGTCTTCAACTCACGGCGGAAGGTCTGAAGGTCAGGAAGTCCTGGGGGAAGTTCGTTCCAGAGGGTGGGAGCCCCTACAGAGAAGGCCCTTCCCCTGGGGGCTGCCAGCGGACATTGCTTGGCTGACGGCACCCGGAGGAGTCCCTCTCTCTGAGAGCGCACGGGTCAGTGGGAGGCAAACGGCGGCAGTAGGTGGTCCCATAAGTAACCCGGTCCTAAGCCATGGAGCGCTTCCATTTCACTTTGTTAAGTGAATCATTGCATTTGTTAAAATTAGTAACACAATTAACGTGAATCTGGATTTCCCCATTGACTTTGCTTGTCAGAAGTCGCAAAAATGGATCACATGACCTCAGGACACAGCAACTGTCATAAATACGAAGCAGATGCCAACCATCAGAATTCTGATCATGTGATGCTGCATCAAGGGGATGCTGCAACAGTTGTAAGTGTGAAAAACGGCCATGGGTCACTTTTTTCAGTGCTGTTGTAGCTTTCAGCAGTCACTGAAGGAACAGTTGTAAATCGAGGATACCTGTAATTGAACCTGGCAATTAGGTCATAGGACATGAAGGCCATAAAGCTGGTCATCATATGAATTACCAATTTTATGACTTTTTTGCAATGTCATTAAGGCCAAGTTTGTCTTAATATTTAATGTAATTTTCTTTTAGTAGTTAAAATAAAGTAAATGTTCCCCTCGCACATACGTGCTAGTCATTCCCGACTCTAGGGGGTGGTGTTCATCTCCGTTTCAAAGCCGAAGAGCCAGCGCTGTCCGAAGACGTCTCCATGGTCATGTGGCTGGCATGACTAAATGCCAAAGGCGCACGGAACGCTGTTACCTTCCCACCAAAGGTGGTCCCTATTTTTCTACTTGCATTTTTTACGTGCTTTCGAACTGCTAGGTTGGCAGAAGCTGGGACAAGTCACGGGACCTCACCCTGTTATGTGGCACTATTTTTTTTTTAATTTATTAAATTTTTATACAGCCCTTCTCCCGAAGGACTCAGGGCGGTGTACAGCCAACGATAAAACAAAATATATACAATAAAACACTAGGGATTCGAACCACTGAACTGCCGACCTTAGTAGTTACCTAACAGCTAATTTGATAAATTCCTGAAGGACAGAGGAAATCTTTACAGATACTCTAGTCACCGTTTCCCCCTAAATTTGAAAATACGCTATTCTGAATAAACTATAAATTTTTCTTTAAAAATGACAACATACTCAATCCATGTTTCATTTAGGGGTGTGAATAACATTCTGAATTTAAGTAGACAAAATACATTTAGTTAGGTAAGCCACAAAATATCTAAGTCTTTTATATTTACCATGCTCTTGCTATAGAACTATTTAGAAATGGCAGCCCCTGGGCTGGGTTTTGTTTTTAAGAGTCTTTGTGTGGATTAAACAGTTTTGAAGCACAGCAGACATATTGAGCTTCCATTCTGAGGCCAGATTACCTCAAACGCATCTTTACTCCACTATATCGTAGGGCTTCTTCCAGGTCTTTGCTGTATTATGTGTCCAGGAAACAGAATATAATACAGAAGCAGGCTGTAAGGTACAGGATCGAAAAAAGTTGATTACCTGTCAGCTGGCCTGTTGTTTTCCTTTCATGATGCACTACACTAGATTGAAGCATACATTGTGTGAATATTAGCAAATGTGTCATGTGAGAGACTTCAGTATGAAAAACATATATATATTTAAATTTACCTAAGAATACAATATTTGGTTCTTACCTAAAATCATTACAGATTTCATTAAACTAATTTCAATGAAACACATCTTAAAATTTTATTTGTCTTATTATTTGCAAGGAAAACTGGGATCCATTCCTACAAATGCTCACTGCACATCCAGGAAGGAATTTACCCTGGAAATACGTAACATGGCTCTTCTTTCCTTGCTAATTACCCTGAGATACACGTGATAGCAATAGCAACAGCTCTTAGACTTACGTATCTCTTCATAAGGCTTACAGCCCTATCTAAGAAGTTTACAGAATCAGCATATTGCCCCAACAATCTGGATCCTCATTTTACCAACCTGGGAAGGATGGAAGGCTGAATCAACCTTGAACTACTCAGGATCAAACCCCTGACAGTGAGCTGAGGTAGCCTGCAATACTGCATTCTAACCACTGCGCCATTGCAGCTCTGAATACATCTCCAGCCTTTGCTTCTAATGTGTAGAGTCGTTCTAAAACATTCGTTGCTGCATATTCCAGTGAAGAAACATCACAAGGGGCTGAATCACCCAACAATGTTTACTTACAACTCTTAGACTTCAAAACTATTCGTTAAAACTGTTTATGAATTCAGTTGTTCCCTACTTAAAGGGGCGATTATGGTTTACTGAGTCCTTCGGGAGAAGGGCGGTATAAAAATCGAATAAAATAAATAAATAAATAAATAAATACTCCTAAATTACATCTTTTATTCTGAAGCTTCTTATGTATGGCATCAAATGCATTTTTAAAAAAAAAAAAAATGAAACATGTCTTGAGTTGCAGAAAATCAAGATTAGGATTGGTGAATTGGAAAGTATAGAACTGCTCACTTTCGGAAAAAAAATATTTGGAAATTAAAGGGCTCTTCACGACAAGGCCCTTGCACATGAGTCACCTCTGGTTTTGGTAGATACTGCTAGAGAACCAGTTTGGTCTAGTGGTTAAGGCACCAGACCAGAAAGCAAGGGATTATGAGTTCAAGTCCTGCTTTAGCCACAAAAGCCATCTGGGTAACTTTGGGCCAGTCATTCTCTTTCAGCCCTACTAACCTCACAAAGTGGTGTTGTGGGGAAAAATAGGAATAGAAAGAGGTCTTAGATACCTTCTCTGTCTTAAATTATTTGTAAAAATAAGAAATATTGGCTGTATATAAATAAATACTCCCTAATGGCTCCAGTGGTTGGTCTGCAGGGCACTTTGGCTAAACTGCACAGATAGCTGCATTCTTAGAAGGGTTACAAGGGAGGACCCTCAAGATAGGTAGCAGTCTTCCAAGGCACCATGATACCCCCATTAATTGTTAAAGTACATAATTCCTAACATTAAAAACGTTTAAACATCAAACTTGTAAAAAAACCCTCCAAAAGTTATATTCTAGGTAAGCAATATGGCTGTTTTGCAATTATTTTATCGTGGGGAAATGGCTATATGTTTAGTCCAGTCCAGTGTCACATGCCAACAATTTTCTTTTCAGGCATCACAACCATTTATGCGGTAATTAAGCTTTCTTATTAATTTGTGCATAGCACCACTCCTGGTGCCATTCTTCTCTTTAAGTTTTCTATTCCTCTCAAATAAACTCATAGAACAAGATTCGTATGTTAAATACTCTCAAGGGAAAGCTCAACAGAAGTGGCACCAAGAATGCGCCCAGCTTAGGAAGAGGGAGGGGAAAAAAATTATAACCGTTTACAAAAATGCCTATTGTGTTAGGTAACCTTGCTTGGCTTTCTCTCTTAATACAGAGTTTGAAGAATTTAAACAGATGTAATAACTGTTGAAAACCTTTTAGCTTCCCCTTGTATTTTCCTTCAGTGGTTTGAAAGCTTAAACAACTAGTTTTCCCTTTCAGCTATTTTAAAATCGATGCTTTTTCTGCCTTCCCATAATTTCGAGCTCATTGGTGTGCTTTGTGATGCATTCTCTGCAGTGCAGAGCCCTTAGGGGATGCCAGGCAATTTGCTTATGATGCTTTTGAATTATAAACTTGCAGAGTGCAGAGATGTGGAGCTCCTCCTAGGTCTGCTGGGCTGGAGAGAATCTAAGCCTATCATATGATCTTGCCATTGCAAAAGTGAATTTTGTCGACACAACAGCATTAGATCGATGTGGGTATCAAATCCATGATTGCCATGGCATCTGATCTAGGTAAGGGGAAACCTGGTGCTGGTTGCTTCTGTTTAGAGGATTTACCACAGTCTTCTGAATTGAAATACTCTGCCTGCATGCTTTTCATAGTTTTAGGCATTATTCAAATTAATTTAAAACACCTCTCCCCCCCCCTGGTAATTTAAAAATGTGCAAATATACCCCTTGGAATGCTGTCATCTCCCCTTTTTGTTCCAAATTCGTGTTTTGTTTGGCAAGCAGAAAGTTTTGGCTAATGTCTCATTTAAAAAAAATACTGAGTTAGTTTTGGTGTTCTTGTTCAATTGCTTTAATTTGCTTATGATTGAATTAGCTGTAATCTTAAGTGGTTTTTTTTATTTCCCATTGTCTACCTTGCACTTGTACTGTTCTTGGTTCCTCTTGCTATAAATCATTGGAGATACTGCTGAGTGGTTCATTTATTTGTGCATTAACCCGTACACTTTGGAATCAAATGGTGAAGATGAAGTTTTCTTTCAAATATTATATTGCACACCACCACCAGTCCTTAATTTAAGCGACACCTTTAAATACATGTAGTTAAACTGATGTGAATTGAAATGCAGATTTGAATTCAAGCCTCCAAGGTTTATAATAGCTGTCAGTTATATTTTAACCTAAAGGTACCTCAAGCGCATTTTGCAGGATGAAAGTCAAGCAATGTATCTTAAACATATTTTGATTCAAAGCATATTTTATTTTAAAATGGGATTTCATATACATACCCAGTAACTTTTTTTTTTAGAGAAAGAAGCATAGAGAAGTATCATTTGTGCCTCTGTGTCTCTCTTTGCAAGCATGGGTGCAGTATGTGGGCATTAGGGTGAACTACCATAGATGATGCAAAGTGACTCGTTTAGGAACAGCTAATGCATATTAGCTGTTTATGAATATCAGCATTTAAGAAAATGCTTGATATGAATAGTATGTGTCATATTTTTTTGTCCACTGTTTCCAGCTTTCGTGCAGAAATTAAAAGACTTGGCTTACCCTGTGAGTAAAATCTGTTGCATTCTCTTTTATAGTTTTTTTTTCTTCCTTTTAGTTTGCCATAGCATATTCCCTTATTACATTTATCAAGGTTTTTGCTTCTAAGAACTTGCTGTAATTGGAGAGACTTCCTTTTTGGTTTCTGCTTTAAATAACTTATTTCACTTCATCGCCTCTTAAGTAGCGAAGAGACTGCAAGTAATTGTGCCGTGGTGTGTTTTTAGCAATTAATGTCTGCTCTAATGGAATCCATCTGGGATTAGGCAAATCCTGGCAGGTCACCCTCAAATGGGTACTGTAGTAGCCCTGAGTCCTTCGGGAGATAGGGCGGTATATAAATTTGAATAAATAAATAAATAAATAAAAATAAATAAATAGTCCCTTTCCCCAAAGAAGCAAAGTATTTGTCCATGGTTGTGACTGATGGAAGTAATAAGCTTAGAGATTCAGTGGAAAGATGACTCAAAGATGAGTTAGGATATGGAGGCAGCAGATCAATGATAATCCTATTTATTCTTATACACAGCTGCTTATAGTAACAAGATGAGATGAAGTGTATATTCAAATATGTGTAAATATAATAACAAAGAAATAATGATTTTAGCTTTCAGTGCCAATGTGAACTCTTACAGAATACTTTAACTGTTGTCTGTTGAGCTCTGACCATCTGGACTATACATTGTGGTAATAGTCAATCCAAGCCAATAATAATTATTTTCCTTGCAGTGTTTAATTTTCAGTCAGTTTCTTTTTCTTCTAAACAATTTATAGTTCTAAATAGCACCCAAATGTGTCTTTGAGTCAGTCTTGTCTCCTGGTGACTGCTTGGGCTAGTCCTTGCAGTTTTCTTGGCAGGGGTTTTCAGAAGTAGTTTGCCATTGTTTTCTTTTTAGGGCTGACAGAGAGTTACTGGCTCAAGGTCATTCAGCTGGCTTTGTGCCTAAAATGGGACTAGAGCTCACAGTCTCCTGATTCCTAGCCTTAACCATTACACCAGACTGGCTTTCCAAATGTGTCTGTAAATGTGTAATTCAGTGTAAATGTGCAAATCCAAAAAATAGTTTCTTCGTTGACAAAGTATTGTTTGTTTTGTGAACAGTTAACATGTGCCTTGATTGGAGCATGCACAGGGATATCCAATGTGGCCATTATAGAATATATATAATTTCCGTATGTGCTGAATATGTCCAAACTCTGAAATGTAATGCAGAGTATTTAATTTCTTATTAAAACCAACCAACCAAACGAAACCAAAATGAGTCCCTCTGACATGGGACCTCTACATACCACTGAAATAGGGGAGGTAAGGAAAAATGAGGACAGGAATAGAAGGGGCAGACTTGTTGAAATACCATTTCCATAATCAGTTTTAACTAAAATGCAGTAGTCCATGATAGAATGGCTCAGATAGGAAGGAAGACACACCCTCATTTTAGTCAAATAAATAAGCAAAGCCATAAACTTGGGCATATATACAGATTTTAAAGCCAAATTGTAGGTTTAGATAACCAAGAGAAAGGATATATAAGCAAAATAGAATAAGACCAAGAAAAATAGCTTGGGATACATCTACTGAAATTGGAAATGGCTGAAACTAACATAAAGCCCTACTGGTGTTCCAATGGGATTTTTGCGTCATCACCTGCTAGTGAAGAGTAGCAAATGCTGTAGACAAGTATAATAGTATAAACAGTGAAAAAGGCCAGTGGTTCTTGGCCACCAGAATTTCCTTCTCTACTCAAAACATGACCTAGAATCTTGCCTGAAATAGGACAGTAAGATCGTTAATGAATAGCCAGTTTTGAGAAGCCACCTTTCTTAAAGATTTTGGATAGGAATTGGGAGATATTGCCTAGTGATTGAAATTCACTAATAGATGCAGGGAAGGCTTCTTCAGCAGTACTAACAAAGGCTTATTTAAATGTTCCTGGGTCAAATAAAGTAGGAAAAAAGGAAGTAGGAACTATAGAAACAGTGCATATGGGCAATAGAATGTATAGATCAGGGTGTCCAATCCTGGCAACTTTTAAGACTTATGGACCTCAACTCCCAGAATTCTCTAGCTAGCGTGACTGGCTGTGGAACTCTGAGACTTGAAATCCACAGGTCTTAAAATTGCCAAGTTGGACACTCCTGGTACAGATGCAGGCAGATTTAATTTAAGAATTGAGTTTTCAGTGAAGATGACAAAAAAGAAATTAAAGGATCAGGAAGAGAAACAGTGCCGTACACACAGTCAAGAATCTGGACAATTTTGGCATGGAAGTGGAAATTAGCATCTTCAGCTTTATACTGCATTCCTCCTCCTAAGACGAAGGCTGTACAATAAAATGATGGATGAAGGCAAGGGAATAAATATCCAAAAGAATTTCTTTAGCAGATTTTTATTTATAAATCATATGGCCATCCATCTTACACAATGTGACTCTGGACAGTGTATAATAAAACCATAAATATTAAAACAGTGCAATTAAAATATTGGTGTTATTATTAAAAAGAAGCTAAACATGTTATGAGCAGTAGAGCTCTTGATATGATAACAGAGACGATAATAACTAGAAGTTTGGTGCACAATGAAGTCAATTGTTGGCAAAGGATCCATATTAATCTCTCTGGACCTTCATCCTTGCATCTTAAACTCTCCAAAGAACCAGGTATGACAAGGACCAGACAAATAATTCATTATACTGGAGGAACAATAAAGGTCATAATCTCCTGCATAAAAGAATCCAGTAGCTTTATGTTAATATTTCTTAATTCTGTAAAATCGTTTTACGGTAGAAAAACAAGTAATGGCAAATATTTCTTATAACCTCAGCTATTGCAGGAATAGAAAACTGAAGAGTCCTGAAACATAATTTTGCTCTGACAAGAAGTTGGGGAATAACAAGGAAAAGGAGAGAGAATACAAAATGATGGCTAGAATAATTGGTAAATTAATTTGGGGATTAAAGTTTACTTAGCATCACATACATAAAGCAATCAAGAGTTGCATGAATTCCTGGAGAATTGGTTAAAATTTATGTTTGACAGAATTCTACTCCCGCAGTATTAGTTCCGGCTTGGGTAAGATTGTTTGAGATGAGTGGATGTTTTTCTAAATAATATAACATTATTATGTAGTTACCATAATTTTTATTTCCATCTTAAAGGGATTAACAGTAGAAAAGAATGTTTAATGACTTCACAAGGCAGAGCTGGAACCTTTTCTGGCTTTGATTAAAGGCTATTGGAACCTTCCTAAAGAATTCCAAAGAGATTAGGAATAGGAAGTGCTGTTCCTCATAAAAAAGAAACTTTTTGTGTGAATATACAGCAGGAGATAGGCTGCTCTTTCCGCTGCGCTTTATGAGCCTGAGGCTAAACTATGAAATGAAGTTGGTGAAGATTGTCACAGAATGGAATATTGTAGATGATTGCTGAAGTTTTCTTTTAAGCGCTAGCAATGCATTTCTCATTATAAATGTTGTCATTCTTCTGTTCAAAAAAAATCCCAAGGAATTTTAAAATTCTGTTGAATTTCCCTTTAACACATCTATACATTTAAAAAGCATATCTAGCTTTCTTGGCAAGACTTTGCATACTATTAAGTAAATATAGAAAGTGCTTTTTACAGTAAAGACACATACTAGAACTAGGAAGCCAATATTTTTAGAAACAGGATGCAACAGCTCTGACAAATACCGGAAGTTTAAAATGACCACAATATTACCTATAAGTTAATTATCTTAAGTTCATCATGAATGATCCTGGGATACTATACTGCTGTCTCAAGGTTTTCCCCATAAAGTACTGCAAAGCTTAATTATTATTCCTTGAAGATAGTGGAACTCAGAAGGCACAATATGTCTCCTTTCTACTCATTTCCAGAACATTTAGTATCCTTCCTTTTCCCCTAATTTTAACAGAGTAAAATTCCACCACCAAACTCATATTGGGGAAAACAAGGAGGATCCAAAAATGTGCTTAAAGCATTTTGTATTAATTATCCCCTTAAGATAAATCTGCTAGCCTGGTATAGCCTATATCTATCAAAATACTAAATTAAAACAAAATCACAGTAGTGTTCAAAGAGAAAAATTGTGCATTATTGATGCAGAATAGGAAAATATCTATTTCTACTTCTACCTTCTTTATAGGTTGGAACTTAAAACACATCTCTCCCCTCCCCTCCCCTTTCTCTTCCCTTCCCTTTCTTTCCCTTTCCCTCCCCTCCTCTCCCCTCCCTTTCCTTTCCTTTCCCTTCCCTTCCCTTTTTTTTCTTTCTGTATGCCTGTCACTATTATCAGTTTAAGCATGGTTTAGTCTGGGTAATATTTCCTTTGTGGATAACTTTCTTACATTTTGAGGTACGACTAACATTTCATTTAATCTGCTTGCTGCCTATTCAGTTTTTATTATTAACTCATAGTCATTGACATGACACATTTTTTTGATGTCGCTGCTAGGAAATATGAGGTACACACAGCCCTGGCCTTTTGTGACTCTCGTTAGCCAAATTCTGCAGCTGTAGTCCCACAGCATCACATGGCAAGTCTCATCTCTGCTTTCACAGCTGTATTTGTGTTTTGTTTTTTCCTTAATAACTGGCAGTCATTTGGACTTCTTAAAAAAATTAAGTCCTCCTCCTTAAATAATGTTAACCCAGCCAAATATACAATATTCCCTTGGCTGAACTGAGGTAATGGTTCCTTGGCTTGCTGTCTGAAACCTTTGCAAGTTGTTATGTGTGGCTTTGGAGCTGAGACGGAAGGAAGTGAATAATTTAGGATATAAGCAATTAAAATTGGAATTAGTGACTTTTAGTTATGCATTTAGATATTTAGGACAAAATGAAGACTGAGGTTTTTTGACATTGTATCAAAATTATTTATTTATTTAATTTATTTATTTTATTTGTTTATATTTCTATACCGCCCTTTTCCCAAAGGACTCAGGGTGGTTTACAGCCATATTAAAACAATTTTTACAAACACTAAAATGATTTAAAATGAAATATTTAAATTTAGGCTAATTCCTTAAAACCCATTTAAAATTCCCAATTAAAACTATCAGGCCAGTCCTGCACGATGAAACAGCCATGTTTTCAGCTCGCGTCGGAAAGTCCGGAGATCAGGGAGTTGGCGAATACCAGGTGGTAATTCGTTCCAGAGGGTTGGGGCCCCCACAGAGAAGGCCCTCCCCCTGGGGGTCGCCAGCCGACATTGTCTAGCCGACGGCACCCCAAGGAGGCCCACAGAGAGTGCACTGGTCGCTGGGAGGCCATCGGTCGCAGTAGGCGGTCCCGTAAATAGCCAGGTCCCATGCCATGAAGCGCTTTAAAGGTGGTAACCAGTACCTTTAAATTATATTGATTACTGGGATTTGGAGGCATAACTGTTAACTGTAGTAGTGTTGTATTAATGTCATTACTAAAGTTAACAGTTATGCCTCCAAATCCCAAAATCCCAGTAAGTATTAGTGTCATGGGGGACGCGGTAGCTCAGGGGCTAAGACAGCTGAGCTTGTCGATCGAAAGGTTGGCAGTTCGACGGTTCGAATCCCTAGTGCTGCCGTGTAACGGGGTGAGCTCCCGTTACTAGTCCCAGCTTCTGCCAACCTAGCATAAAAATGCAAGTAGAAAAAATAGGGACCACCTTGGTGGGAAGGTAACAGCGTTCCGTGCGCCTTTGGCGTTGAGTCATGCCGGCCACATAACCATGGAGACATCTTTGGACAGCGCTGGCTCTTCGGCTTTGAAACGGAGATGAGCACCGCCCCCTAGTGTCGGCAACGACTAGCACGTATGTGCGAGGGGAACCTTTACCTTTTTAGTGTCATAAATTTGTAAGTGGATAAATTTACTTCTGCTGGTAGTTCAGTATTTTTGGTCATTGCAGAATGTTTAGGCAAGGGAAAATTGCACTATTGATGATGATGATGATGATGATGAGGAGGAGGAGGAGGAGGAGGAGGAGGAGGAGGAAGTTGAAGATGAAGATGAACACTTTGCTATGGACATCCCTGAATTGAAAACACGCTTACCCAGTTGCATATTTGGTTTGTGCAATGTATCAAGAAGATGGTCTTTATACTCAGCCATGCTTACATCGACTTTTTCTTTTTGCAGGTGGCAGTAGGTGTCCAAAGATCTTAGTCGCTCCAACCTGCTCTTTAAACAGTACAATTCGGCTGTACAAGACAAGCATCTGCAATGAAGTGGTTCAAGGTGTAAATGGAAACAATCCAGTTAAGTATTCTCCGTGGCCAGCTTCAAACTACAAGCCACAAGGTAAGTAGTATCTCAAATGTATACCTGACTTTGATTTCAGGATCCTGTGTCAGTTCCTTGAATTAATGATACAACACATGTTGCACCAATAAAATTGCTGGCTTGCTTGGATGAATGAAGCTTTAGTCAGGAATTGTGGCGTTATGAGTAGACTAGATTGAAAGTATGAAAGAGGAATATAGTTTGGTCTAGTGGTTAAGGTACCAGGCTAGAAGCCAGGAGTCTGTGAGTTCTAGTCCCTCCTTAGGCATGAAAGCCAGCGGGATGACCTTGGCCCATGATCTTTAGTCCAACTCCACCTCACAGGATTGTTGTGGGGAAAACAGAAGGAAGAAGTATTGTGAGTGTTTGTCACCTTGAATTATTTATAAAAATAATAAAAATGGGAAAATAAATAATGTCATTTTAGTACTAAAAGATTATTTTATTTAGCAGCTCAATAATTCTTTTTCTGACTGAAGCAGTTCTGTATTGCAAATTGGCTTCCACAGTTCTTTAGAACAGGGGTCTCCAACCTTGGTCCCTTTAAGACTTGTGGACTTCAACTCCCAGAGTTCCTCAGCCAGCTTTGAAGTTCACAAGTCTTAAAAGGACCAAGGTTGGAGACCCCAGCTTTAGAAGAAATTGAGGTAGAAATATTGAGTTGGGGGGAAAAAATGTCTTTCCTAGGTGCGTGGTCCTGTTCATTGGGCCTTTTCCTACTTAAAGAGAAGCGGGCGTAAAGATTGCATGCCAAGTTTCTGGAATTGTTTCCACCCCTTTTAATCAGAAGAGGCCGGAAGAGATGTCTGCATATTTTCTGTGTATATTTTCATGTTACATCTGTTTGGGTTTCACTCTCCCTTTGTGTTGTGTTGGTGGGTGTGGTGCTAGTGCATTGGAAGGCATAGGATGGAATCGGTGGCGAAATGTAAAATTTGCTACTACCGGTTCTGTGGGCGTGGCTTGGTGGTGTTGGTGGTGTAATGTGACTGGGTGGGCGTGGTCAACTTTTTTTTTTACTTTTAAAAGCATTTTTTCTAAGAGGTTGTAAAAAAATGCTTTTAAAGCCTGTGATGATCAGGCAATTCAGCTGGGATCGCCAGAGGAAAAAAGGCTTTTAAAGGGTTCTGACAATCCCAGCTGAGTTGCCTGATCGCCAGAACCTTTTAAAAACATTTTTTCTACAACCTCTTTGGCCAAAAAACTCGTAGAAAAAATGCTTTTAAAGGGTTCTGACAATCCCAGCTGAGCCGCGCGATCATCAGAGGGTTTTTTTTAATTATTAAAAGCATTTTTTCGGCCAAAGAAAAAATGATTTTAAAAGTAAAAAAAAATAATCTCTGATGATCGCGCAGCTCAGCTGGGGCGGGGGAGGGGAGGGATTTTTGCTACCAGTTCTCCAAACCAGCCACCCCCATCACTACCGGATTGGGTGATCCCGTCTGAGCCGGGAGCATTTCATCCCGATATAACCCCAGATGAGCCCCAATACTGCCACATTCAGCAACTGTTGCATCTTCCGGATATTCTTCAAAGATAGCCTCATGTAGAATGCATTGCAATAACATACAGTACAACTTCATGGTATTGTTCACAGCTAGTACTCATGTGTATGAGTTAATCCTGAAACATCTCTACCTGTGGTAGCTGTTCTTATTTTCATATTGCTGGCTGACCTTAGTTGATCCTGAAAAGCTAATCAGAGGGAGACATAATATTTGGGAGAGAGACCAACAGGAAATCCCAGGGTGTAGGCTAGACAGGGAAGTTGAAAGAACTTCTCAGAAGAAGACAATGGGAAACCACTTCCATGTTATTGCCCAGAAAAATACATGGTTCTGTCAATGCAGTACAATCATGTGGAGTTGACCTCAGGTCAAAGAAGACTTTGTCTCTACTCGTTGGTCTTAGTGGCTTACGAGTGTTGCATTATTGCTGTTTAGTGTGAGAACAAAAAATTGTGTTCCCAGTGAGCACAGTCACCACAGTTTATTGAATTAAAGTTTGAGTACAGTTGTTCTGTTAATATAGTCCTCAGTTCCAGCACAACTAATTAGAAGTTGATCATTGATTCATTGTGATCAATGTGCATTGTGCACTGATGCATTGTGCATTGATCAGCACGTTTTTTCCAGGTCATGTAAGCAGAGGGTTTTTTTAAATTAGTGATCAGATGGTTATCAAAAGATGTAATTCCCTTGATTCCAAAATTTCTCCATGGTGGAGAAATTAGCAAGAGAAGTAGCAGCAAATAGAACAGAAACTATAGAATGGAGAAACTCTCTCAGATATCCTTACACACTTCACATACTTCTCACAGGGTTCCTTTTCATCTCTTATTTTATAACATAAAAGTATTGAATTCTAAACAGCTGGTTTTCATCAGTCTTGTCATGGATCATTTTTATAGTTTAGAGGACAATTTGGAAAGTGTGTCTAAGTTTTCTTGTCTTGATTTGTATTATATTTATTCCTTAATCATACTTTGATTTTCTCCTGGTGTTTTGGCATATTATTGTTTTAGCTGAGCCTAACATTTCCATGTATCTTTAGATGGACTGAAGATCCTTCCTTAAATTTGAGTCTTCATCATATAGCTCATTAAGTTTATTATGCATCATGACTACTAGAAAATATTATTTGCTAGTCAAGTCTGCAGAGAGGTTATATTCAGTGGTGGGTACCAATGTTTTTTACTACTGGTTCTGTGGGTGTGGCTTGATGGACGTGGCATGGCTTAGTGGGCATGGCTTGGTGGGTGTGGCAGGGGAAAGATACTGTAAAATCTCTATTCCCTTCCGATCAGCTGGGAGGCAGAGATTAGATGGGGGCGGGGCCAGTCAGAATTTTTACTACCGGTTCTCTGAACTACTCAAAATTTCTGCTACCGGCTCTCCAGAACTGGTCAGAACCTGCTGAAACCCACCTCTGGTTATATTCCATTCAAACATGGACTCTATATTGTTCAGTTAGCCCTTAAAGTTCTCTTTGTCTCCTGTTACTTGAAAAAGTCAGAAGTGGATTTTTTTTTTATTAAGTAAATTTTGTTAATTAAATAATGTAATACCCAGAGAAAGCACTGGGTTTGAACTATAGTAGTTACAGAAGAGGCTAAACTCTTATTGTGGCACTGTGTAATAACCTATTTTAAGTGGAAATAAAGATAAATTATTTAGCTTTGCTTTGTTGAATGTCTAAGTCATTTTGAAGAACAGAGCTAATATCGTGGAACTTAGTTTCTGTGATCTTCACTGCTCTTTTCTGAATCTATTTCAATTATTTCTCTAAATCCTTCCCATGGCTGGTACCCATGTGTGAACATAACAGTGGAGGTGGGGATAAAGCTAATGCAGAAAAAAATGGCTATATTTTTTCAAATGTTTTTCAAATTATATTTCTATTAATTTTGTTTATGTTGATATTGCATGTTAGATCTTTAATATGAGGGTCAGTCTTGCAATAAGATGGTATATGATTATGTGTTTATTGTAGTGCAATAAATAGAAGGCATCTGAGTTCAAAATATATCTGTGGCATAGACTGTCTAATGCAGGAGTAGTCAACCTTTTTATACCTACCGCCCACTTTTGTATCTCTGTTAGTAGTAAAATTTTCTAACCACCCATCGGTTCCATAGTAATGTGCCGTGTATCGTCGTCTGCACATGCCTCTCGTGCATCGTGGATTTGATTTGGGGAGGGGCACCAGCTACCAGCTCTGCTTGTCTGTTACAGCTGGGTGGTATGGGGGGAGATGCGTGAGCTATTCTGGGACGAGGCTCTTTTGTTTGCGGTCGCACTATAGCGCCATTTAGTTTCACTTACGTAACGTGAACTAAACTTATGCGCGGGCGATACAAATAGTATATTTTCAGAAATTTAAATTGTCACAGGGAAATTTATGAAAACCTAATGAAAATGTTTTTAAATAATGCTATGAATTTTTTAAAAAAGTCAATTAAATTAAAAAAAAGGAAAGTGCTTCAGTATCGGACAAAACCCCTACTGCCCGCCATGAAAGCTGGAATGCCCACTAGTGGGCAGTAAGGACCAGGTTGACTACCACTGGTCTAATGACTCCTCCCTGGGTGAATTCTTTCCAACCCATTCTCTGCTAAAGACTGCTATTAGTGCCATAGTCCTACATGGGGATTCATTCTTTCAAGTTTCTCTTGCTATCTTGAGGGTACAATATTACACTGAGAAATCTCATCTGCCTCTTAACTTGCTATTATAGCTGCCATAGCATCACACGGTCCCAATAGTGGAGGGATGTCAGACTCGCGGCCTGTGAGCCAGATGCATCACGTGCTGGCCACGCCCATGCTAGTTTAGCAAAGGCGAAAAAAGTTGTGATACGTCACATGATGGTGCCATGATGACGTGAGTTTGACACCCCTGCAATAAAGCATTTCTGGAAAAGTTCTTGGTCCAAAACAATGACTCGTAGAGTGATGTGATAGTCAGCGCACAGGTGATTTTTTCTGAACTTGCTTCTTTCCAATAAAAGGCAATGATTAATGGACAATTAGAGAGTGAACTTCACTGGCTGAATAATTTTGAACACTTAACCTCAGATCTTTACATTTATGCTATGTAAAGAGAAACCTTGCTCCTTGAATTTAATTGAGAATGATGTTTGCTTCATCTATTGGGATATTTTGCTTTATCCCTTTCTTGAAGCTTTGAAGGTGAATTGTCTTTATTACAAACTGTGTAAGGCATTGATCTGTTGAAGACCATTCCTGTGCTGTTGATTTTAGTTGGCTGCAGTTATTAAAAGAATGGATAAAAGAAGATAATAAAACTATGTACGATATTGAAAAAGCACTTAGATATTTTCCTTTATTTAGGTTGCTTACATGTGATCCAAAGAATAGAGACAGAATAGGCTAGAAGCATTATTAATAAGATTCAAGAGTTTATGATTTATGTTCTTGCTCTGAATAATTAATTAAGCACATGAATTTCAAGATTTAAATGGAGGTGTTATGACAAATGGTCTCATAATCTGTTTTTTCAGACTAGATTCAGAATTTATCTAGATAGACCACAAGGAAATTGAAATTAAGACTTTAGCATTTACTATAGCTTATAAATAAAACATAATAAAATGATAGTTTGAATAACAATGGTTCTAAATACCCCTTTTGTTTTTGTTCTGGATTACAGGAAAGTGGAAGTTACACAGTAACTATCTATATATTTTCTGGAAATGGAAACAAATATGTGAAGTTGTTTCAACTGAGATTAAATTTGAAATAATAGGGTTCGCAATTTGGGTGTTCTCCTGGATGCTCGGCTGTTGTTAGAAGAACATATGACGGCCATCGCCAGGGGAGCTTTTTATCAGGTGCGCCTGATTCGCCAGTTGCGCCCCTTCATAGACCGGGATTCCCTATGCACAGTCACTCATGCCCTTGTCACTTCCCGCCTGGACTACTGTAACGCTCTCTACATGGGGCTCCCCTTGAAGAGCACCCGGAGGCTCCAACTGGTCCAGAATGCGGCTGCGTGGGTAATAGAGGGAGCTACTCGAGGCTCCCATATAACACCTCTCCTGCGCAGACTGCACTGGTTGCCGGTGGTCTTCCGGGTGCAATTCAAGGTGTTGGTTATCACCTTTAATGCACTCCATGGCACAGGACCGGGCTATCTACGGGACTGCCTGCTGCCACCGATAGCCTCCCACCAACCTGTGCGCTCGCACAGGGAGGGTCTCCTCAGGGTGCTGTCAGCCAAACAATGTCGGCTGGCGACCCCCAGGAGGAGAGCCTTCTCTGTGCAAGCACTTACTCTCTGGAATGAGCTTCCTCTGGGGCTACGATTACTCCCCGACCTCTGGACCTTCCGCCGTGAACTCAAGATTTTTCTGTTCCACCGTGCAGGGCTGGCCTGATACATTATGGTTTTAATTGGGGTTTTTATTACTTTTATTATAGTTTTTAAATGGGGTTAGCCTAATTGAATAAGATATTTAAACTGCTTTTAATTCTATTTACAATTTGTTTTATGTTGACTGTAAACCGCCCTGAGTCCTTCGGGAGAAGGGCGGTATAATAATAATAATAATAATAATAATAATAATAATAATAATAATAATAATAATAATAATAATAATAATAATAGCAATACAGATGTACATTGTATAACTGCATTGTAGTAAAAATATTCTAATTATGGTTGGTTACATAGTCATGCAGATGTTTAGACTGGATTTCATATTTTTATCCACCTATTGAGTCCTTCCCATGACCTGAGATAGGCAGATGTTGTTCTTTGATGGTGTTAAAGGTATTATCTCTGGATGTAAGCTGTTTCAAGTAAAGCTGCCTTTTGGAATTGATTGAAGGTGATTTTGTTAATGCCGATGATGTTCATGTGGTGCTCCAGATGGTTTGGAATTTTACCCAAAGCCCCTATTACTATTGGTACTATTTTTGCTTTCTTTTGCCACAGTCTTTCTACTTCCATTTGCAGGTCTTAATATTTTGTGATAATCTCCAGTTTTTTCTCGTCTATTCTGCTGTCTCCAGGAACTGCAGTGTGCACTATCCAGACTTTTTTGTCTTTCTTATCCAAAGTTGTTACGTCTGGGGTGTTATGTGGCAAGTAGTTGTTTGTTTGAATGCTAATGTCCCAGAGCAATTTAGCGTCTTCGTTTTCTATTTGTCTATTTTGTGATCCTATCAGTCCTTGCTTGCAAGCAAATAATCTTACAAATAACCCAGTGCACCATTGTTGCTATTTTCTCATGCCATTGTTTGTAGTCAATCTGTATGATCTTCTTGCAGCAGCTAACCAAGTAGTGCACATTTTGTTCAGTTTCTTCGCAGAGGAGACATTTACAGTCTGTTTGCTGTCTTCTCAATTCTGGCTTTATATGCATTTGTTCTTAACGCTTGGTCTTGTGCAGCCAGAATTAGCCTATATCTTTCTTCAAAAAAAAATGTACTAGCCATATAATACTTTGCCTTGCCATGTCTCTTCTATTTTTCATTTGGCCTTTCTTGTAGGTCAGTTTAGTCTGTAGAGTATTCAATAAACCTTCCTGGTATCCTAGCTTCAGTGAAACTACCTTACTGTCCTTCAGATATTATTTCAATGCCCTTTTTATCATGATTATTAACAGAACACTTTCCCTGGTGTACAGTATGATTGTGCATTCAGAGATCTGTCTTGAAAGATGTCTGTCTTTAATGAAGTGGAAAATATTCAGTCTGCTTTTGCTGCTTCTGATTTGTATGCTGGCAGCCAGCAGTAGTCTCTGACCTGGTTTTCAACAAATGCTATTTGGTGCTTCTTTGCTTTCTGCAAAATTGCTTTAATTCAGGCAGTCCCTAATCATCTGGAGTGACATTTTGGGTAACATAGAAGAGTGGGGGTGGAGAGATGGAAAATGTTTTTCACTATGCCTCACCTTAGTTTCAAGGCCTTTGTGTTCAACTTATATATATATATATATTCGGGTTATTCCCAGAAGCACGAAGCTGAAGCCTGAAGATGACGAATGAGACTTTGTCGAAACATCGCCAAGACACTTCTAATTTTACACGGGAGAAAACCCGAACAACCAAAGACCTACATGCAAACACCCGTGAAAACCTCAGAAAACAAATATATATATATGCTTTCTGGGTGGATGTGTGGTGGTGACATCCTGTGTGGACCTCGTGAGTGTGGGTCTGGTGTTATTCCTCGGGTTAAGGACTCGTTTGTCAATAAGGGCGGGTTTCCAAATGGCTGGTAGGCGGGAGGTATCATCTCATTTGTTCATGCTGTGTGGGCGTTTTTCTATCTCGCACGACCAAGGACCAGAAGCACGACCAAGGACCAGAAGCCAGACCGCAGCTGCAACATTAGCCATTTCAAACCCCTCCAATCCATACATGCAGCAGACTGACACCCGCTACGAAGATGTAGCATGACCACGACCACGAAGCCAAACAGCAGCAGTGCAGCTCATCAGCTCAAATCCCCCTGCAACTCAGACTAATCTGAGCACAACCAAACCCCCACCCAAACAGGACACCCCCCCAGCCAATCAGAGCACAAAAAAACCTCCATCCAATCAGAGCACAGCCAAGCTCCCACCCAATCAGTTCAAACCCCCACTAGCAGTTAAAAAGGAAGAAACAGCTGCAATCATACATTGCTCCCAGAAGCACGAAGCTGAAGCCTGAAGATGACGAATGAGACTCCGTTGAAACGTCACCAAGACACTTCTAATTTTACACGGGAGAAAACCCGAACAACCAAAGACCTACATACAAACACCCGTGCAAACCTCAGAAAACAAATATATAACGTTGCCAAGACACTTCCAATTTTACGCGGGAGAAAACCCGAATAACCAAAGATCGATCTATCTATCTATCTATCTATCTATCTATCTATCTATCTATCTATCTATCTATCTATCTATCTATCTATCTATCTATCTATATGTTTTCTGAGGTTTTTGCGGGTGTTTGTATGTAGGTCTTTGGTTATTCGGGTTATTCCCAGAAGCACGAAGCTGAAGCCTGAAGATGACAAATGAGACTTCGTCGAAACGTCGCCAAGACACTTCCAATTTTACGCGGGAGAAAACCCGAATAACCAAAGACCTACATATATAATGAATGATTACTGTGTTGGCATAGCCTATAACTGGTTGAATATCATAGCTAAGAAATTTGCTGGGAGCCCTCCTGGTGCATTTAGCCTGTGCTGAAAAAAATTATTTAACCAAAATTCTAGAACAAGATGCACTTTCATATTGCATGTATGTAGCGATTACAGATAGTCCTCGACTTAGGGCCACAATTGAGCCCAAAATTTATGTTGCTAAGTGAAACATTTGTTAAGTGAGTTTTGCCCCATTTTACAACTTTTCTTGCCACTGTTGTTAAGTGAATCATTGCAGTTGTTAAATTAGTAAGGCAATTATTAAAGTGAATCTGGCTTCCCCATTAATTTTGCTTGCCAGAAGGTTGCAAAACATGTGATCACATGACCCCAGGACACTTCAGCCGTCATAAATATGAACCAGTTGCCAAGCGTCTGAATTTTGATCACACTGCAATGGTCATAAGTCACTTTTTTCAGTATCGTTGTAACTTTGAACGGTCATTAAATGAACTGTTGTAAGTCGAGTGCCACCTGCACTGTAAAGTACAGGAAATATAGGAAATAATATTGCTTGACCAAAGAGGATGAAATCTATTTTGTGGAACAATGACACTAATGGTTGTTTTGCACAGAGCCAACTGATACTATTCCTTTATTGTCCCCGGTTATTTCCAAACAAAATGCTGGTGTGGCTTAGTATGCAGTGAGACATCAGTAGGAACACATGTGAGCTGTGTTTTTCCTCATAATTAATTATTGGAGTTCTGTCACTTCATTCTAAATCATACTCTCTAACCAGGAAGACACATTAGGAGCAGGGAACATCACAGCTGGGCTCCATTTAGAGTAGGTGGTACTTGTTCAGTGTTATTTGAGAAACCCTGGTCCTCCCAAACTGGCAGTTTTTATTTCCTTTCACCATCATTATACTTTCTGGCGCAGCAATCTGGTTGCAGGGCTGCGTGTTTCTTGGCAAGGAAGCGAATCTTTAAACATGTACTACTTTTTCCACTTATTCAGACTAGTACTTCTGGCGTTTCTTATGGAAAGAGGCAGATACAGTATCTGATATTTGCCTTTTGGTTTTAAATGCGATCATTAATTCATTTAAGCTGCTTCTTCCTTTTCCTTGGGACAATTGAGTGCTTTCCTTGCCTTGCCTTGCAAATTGGTCTCAGTTTCTCCCTTTCCCTTCAGAAGATTTATCATCTCTGTGAGTTGTGTATTCCATATTTCAACCATTGTCTGTTGTTCGTTGATCTAGATCAGTGACCACCACCAGTTAGGGCACCAGGGAATGGTTCCGTGGAGAGAGTTTTTTTCCGTGGAATGGAGGGGCCGTGGTTTTGCATGCTGCCTGCATCCCGCGGATGGGGCTTCGCTTGGTTGCGCAGCCTGGTTTCTGGCATGCTGCGGTCTGGTGCCGATCCATGGACCAAGGTTTGGGGACCCCTGGTCTAGATCTCCCGGTCTGTTCTAGAGGAAAATTGAGAAAGTCGAGGGTAGTCCTCGACCTGTGGCTGTAATTGAATCCACACATTCATTTGTAAATCTTGCTTATCATAAAGCGAGTCATCACGTGATTACGCCAAATTTACCACCTTTTCTGCAGTGTTAAGCAAATACCATTGTTTGCAATGGGGCGTTTTTTGCCAGACGCTGGAAATAAACATCAGTTTCTGGGGGGGGGGGAACCATGGTATATTACAGTCACATGACCACTAAGCAACCAGTCGTAAGTAAAGGACCCCCTGTATAGTCAATTGTTACGGCACTTCCAATAAAAATAGAGTAATTGTAAAAATTGCCCTTCCAGTTGTGATCCCATCATTTCTGTTGGGAAGCAACTTGGTGGTAGAATGGGACAACTTGCTCTTGCCAGCTTGCTGCAGTAAACAGCCAACTCACCATGGCCAACTTGCTGCAGGACAATTCTACAATTTGATTTAATTATTTAAAATAATTACAAATATTTTAATTTTCGTCTTTCGCATTTCATTTTGCCCCTCCTTTGATATCCTTTCTTTTATGATTCTGTTCCACCATTTAACAGATTAACAGAATTGGAAGGGACCTTGTAGGTCTTCTAGTCCAACCCCCTGCCCAAGCAGGAGACCCTACACCATTTCTGACAGATGGCAGTCCAATCTCTTCTTGAAAGCCTCAAGTGATGAAGATCCCACAACTTCTGAAGGCAGCTTCTATTCCATGGGTTGATTGTTCTTGCTGTCAGAAATTTTTTCCTTATTTCTAGGTTGAATCTCTCCTTGATCAGTTTCCATCCATGATTCCTTGTCTGGCCTTCGGTGTTTTGGGAAATAGGTTGACCCCCTCCTCTCTGTGACAACCCCACAAATATTGGAACACTGCTATCATATCTCCCCTGGTCCTTCTCTTCGCTAGACTAGCCATGCCAAATACTTCTTGATATTAGTATGACTCTTGTCCCACAGTGAGTTGCTCAGCTGTGAGTTGGACATGGTGAGTTGCAGCAAGTTATCCTAGAAACACCTGGCAGGGAGGAGAACATAAGCAATAAGTTAGCCTGGAGTCACTGTGAAAGGGCTAGGACCGATCCCCTCTCTCCCCCTCCCCCAGTTCCAGGAGCATTATCTATTTGTTCCCAAGACATTTCTGTATTGATAGTAAAAAGGTAAAGGTTCTCGCACATATGTGCTAGTCGTTCCTGACTCTAGGGGGCGGTGCTCATCTCTGTTTCAAAGCTGAAGAGCCAGCGCTGTCCGAAGACGTCTCCTTGGTCATGTGGCCTGCATGACTAAATGCCAAAGGCGCATGGAACGCTGTTACCTTTCCACCAAAGGTGGCCCCTATTTTTCTACTTGCATTTTTTACGTGCTTTCAAACTGCTAGGTTGGCAGAAGTTAATAGTTAAAGTTGGCAGAAATTAATAGGCAGAACATAATAAAGTAGTTAGCTTGAACTCTATATATGTTGACTCTGGTTGTTCGCGCCTGACAATTTCCTTGCATTTTCTTCTCTGAGTTTATTATAGAAGAGGATCAGTTGAAATGCTGCTGTGATTGTGTTGCTCCAATTGATTTTACTCTGTTGTGCGCAGTACTTTACATCCTGGAATAATTGATTTATAAATCTCTATGCGTTTCTGGTTTTGTGTAGCAGATTTGTTGGCTTGTAGATAATTTTGTTTGCGACAACTTCATGTGTTAGAACGATCAAGTACTGCAGCAATGTCCCACAGGTGAATTAAAGTTCTTAATCTTTGTTGGTGGCATTGGGGTAGCAGTAGTAGCAGTAAAGCCTTTACTGGCTCCTTTTCTATAGTTGTAATCTGCCTAACTATATGGAAACTGCAGCTTTGGGAGGTCCATTTGGCTGGTAGCCCTGACATCTACAGCCCTTTCACCTAATTTGAGAAATCTGATAAAAAGCAGTTTGGAGCATCTCCATTCTCATTAAATGCTGGATTGATAAAGCATATTTTAGCTGCAGTTGTTCTCTAATGTTGGCAGTGTTAAAAGCTGTACTGTTAAAAGCTATACTGTTAAAAGCTATATTCACGTATTCTGTAATTGATACTTAGTGTGGCATTAGAAGTGTGGAGAAAGAGTCAAATAATCCACATCACCAGGCCAGTCTTTAAATATGTATATTCTTCTTGCATAAGCCTACATCTGTGATAGATGTAGTAGTATTTAGTAGTAGATGTAGTAGCAACTGTTGGCAGGCCATACACTAAATAATAATAAATAATGTAGTATATGTAATTTCCCTGTTCTTTATTCTATGTTGGAAGACATCACAGTTCCCTGCCTTTCTAACTAGGTTGTATGAAATCATGTAAGGCACAGTTGTCAAAACCGTGGCGTCACGTTGCGGTCATGTGACATTTCGCGATGTTTTTCCCTTCATGGAGCTGTGCGCGATGCATCCGGCCCGCAGGCTGCAAGTTTGACACTCCTGATGTAGGGAGAAAGTTGAAACTGGGCCTAAAGAGTTTTGAAATAGGATAAATTGTTTTTGAATAGCCCACATAGGTAGTCTTAGTTTAGCAATCACAGTTAGGACTAGCAACTTGATTGTTAAGCAAAGTGGTCATTAGTTGAAACCACGACTGTGCTTACAATATTTTTTTCAGGTTTCCTTTCCTTTATAGACCTGTAAAGGTAATTAATGTGAGGATTGGCCATAAAGTTACTTTTTTTTTTCATCCCAGTTGTAACTGCAAATGGTCGCTAAATGAGGCAGTCATTAAACAAGGAGTGTGTGTTGCATTTTATATTTTTGAACGTTTGACACAAGAAAACTTACATCTGAATATATAAAAGGCTTCCCCTTTGATGATACGCTTCTTTAATGAGTTTTAATATGTAATGCTTTCAGATAAGGGAAAATTACTAATACTTCAGACATCTGAGAAAAATCTAAGTGTTTTCAATGTGATTACAGTGTCATTTCTAGAAGGAGAAGTTGGGATGCTCAGAATAAGTTGGTTAAATTCATATCTGGTAACAATCTTATTGATTTCTGGATAATAATGAAAATGACTTAGGTTCTTTGTCTTTTTAGATATCTGGGATGTAAAAAAATAGGCCAAAGCACACCCACAAGACATATTAATGTATGCCAGATAGTAATAAGAGTAGGCATTGCTCTCTATTGAAGTGTTCCTAATCTACCTTTAAGTAATCCAAGAAACATCCTTCAGCAGGGCATAATGTTGACTGATATAATGTTAATTTCTAAATTATTAGAACATCAGTTATGAATCTATAGTAATGAAAAAACTTGCCTTGAATATTTTGTAAAAGAACTCCTGGCACTCTTGACTTGAAGAATGTGAGTGTGGTACTTCAAAAGATTTTGAGTGCACCACACTGAAAGACAAGTTTTAAAGTCACTGCTTTGAATAGCACTGGTGTGTGAAATTCCTACAAATATGAAAAGTAGTGTTGCTTTTTCTTTGCAGTGCCTCCAAAGCCATTACATCTGCAGAATTCACAGTCATCCATTACCCACCAAACCCCTAAGTCTAAAGCTTTGTATACCACGAAGCCAAGAATGGAGGAAATTACACCTATCTCTTCTTGTGTCTCGAAAGAAAAATCTAGTAAAGTGTCTGATCTCATCAGTCATTTTGAAGGAGGCAGGTAAACACATTTCATTTTATTCAAAGATTGCAGATTGAAATGAGCATATGTGATGATAATAAATGAAGATGAAGAACATGTTCCATTTTTTAATGGCGAGTTAGACAGTTGCTATGGTTGATTTATTAAATTGCACAATTTGAATGATGATGCATTATTGATTGGACCAGATCAATTTTAGCCGGAAATGAAAACCAATATTATCACGACACACAGGAATGTGTGTGCTTACATACAATGATCAGAACTTAAGGAGAGAAAATATCTGATCTCTTTTTAAAGCTGCCTTCAGCAGGGATTAATTTTAGGGAGTGATACATGAAGAGTGAGTAAATGTAAGAAATAGAGAAGCTCACCCAATTTCTTTCTTTTTATAACCGCCTACATTTCCTCTCTTACTCATTATCACATCTCTTTTTACTTTCTCTCCCCCTCAACGTGCAGCAGGCTGGGACTGATTTCACTTGGATAGAAATCTAAATTAATTGCTATTAGTAGACTTATATAATGAGGATGAGGGTCATATGAAGCCCCAGGCCTTCTCATGATTTCTAGCCCGGGCTTAAGTCAACCTGTGTTCATGCAGACTTTTGATAGCAAAAAGATGAAAAGCTGAGTTATTTTTAGTAATGTTACCAAATTAGTATAATATTGCTGCAAATCTCCTTTTTCCCCGTTATCATTTTCAGTATAAGCCAAAGCCATGCTTATTCATTTAAAAGAACTTTGGCTTTCGTTTGAGGTTTTAGAATTTGTTGTCCTTTATTTTTCAAGAGTTCTTGTCCGTTTTAAACATCAAGCTAATATAGGTAATCCTCAACTTATGACCATAATTGAGTCCAACATTTACGTTACTAAGTGAGAAATTTGCTAAGTGAATTTTGCCCCATTTTACAACTTTTCTTGCCGCATTTGTTAAGTGAATCACTGCAGGTGTTAAATTAGGAATATTGTGGTTAAGGGAATTTGGCTTCCCCATTGACTTTGTTTGTCAGAAGGTCACAAAAGGGGATCACATGACCTCGGGACACAGCAATGGTCATAAGTATGAGCCATTTGCCAAGCATACAAATACAAATCAAATGACCCTGGAAATGCTGCAACATTCATAAGTGTGAAAAATGTCATAAGTCACTTTTTTCGATGCCATTGTATCTTTGAATGGTCACTAAATGAACTTTTGTAAGTCAAGGACTACATGTATTTCATGTTTGCATCCTACCCATTTGCCCTTTTTAAGATTTCCATCCCAACAGATTGCTAACATCTGTGCTTTTCTCATAAGTCATGGTTACATTGTTCCTCTTATTTGTTCTGGAATATAATTTTTTCTTCTGTCCAATTCAGGAAAAAGGATATGGTCATAATGAGACTCTTATTTCAGAAAGCATATTTAATGTGATCTACAGTAGCAGATTTCCATTAGCACTGTGTTTGTCTTTCTTTGTTCCTTTCCAAACTTAGAAGACTCACCCGTGTCTTTTCTAAGGTGAAACATCCTCTTGATAGCAGTTCAAGAAGAAGTTGGATAAAATCTTTCTCTGAATGAGATAAATCTTGAGAACAATAGGTGGTTCCAAATAAATACTACAGAGTTAATTTACTAATACCAGATGGCCTTTGTACTGACGTGACTTTCTTGATATCCTAAAAGTGGACAATATCTTGGTAGCAGATGGTCCAGCTGCTTCATGTAATATCCCTGCTTCTTCTTGATTGAAGCATCTTGCTGGTTATACTATCTAGATTTAGCATCTCTCTTATCCAAACTTACAGTTGCCAACTTATTATAAGAAAAACAAGACGTAGGTTCTATAGTTGCAACTTACTTAAATGTTTTTCTAGGAAGTTCATGATATGCATTGAATGATAAAACATTAGACATCTATACATAAATCTTCTGGGGCCTCCATGTTGGTTAGCTTCATTCCAGAACAAAAATGTGTTGTCTTTTCATTCTAGAATTTTTTCCCTTGGTTTGTGGGTCTTATCTGCTGAGTGACCTAAGATGCAGGTGACTGGGAAATAGAAGATAAGGAGTCCTCATGCAAATGAGCTGGCAGTTGCAGTTTAACCATTTTTAATCAAAGGTAATAAAAAGATACCATTGCAATAGGAAGTTGGGTATGATTGAACTCCATTAAATATTTGAAGTCTGGTGAAGTAAATTAGTCCAGCTGTTGGGTTCCATAAAAATTATCCTAGGGCAGGGGTATCAAACTCAAGGCCCGTGGGCCAGATCTGGCCCACGGGGTGCTTAGATCTGGCTCACGGGGCCACCCTGAAAACAGCAAAGGACTGGCCCACAGTAAATCTACCAGCAAAAACGGAGCTCCTGAACTCTGAAAATGGAGCTTGTGAGGGCCATGGGCAGCCCTCCTGAGCTCCATTTTCACTGGCAGAGGATTGCAGGAAGCTGAAAATGGCACTCAGGAGCCCGTTTTCATTGGCAGAGCTCTCGGGCCACCACAGGTGCCCCAACATGAGTGAGATCAAGCTGGCCACACCCCTGGCCACCCTCCCCCAGGTCAAACACAACCCTGATGTGACCCTCAATGAAATTGAGTTTGACACCCCTGTCCTAGGGAGAAGCAAAGATTAAAGGAGACACATGGTAGAGGAATATCTTGCAGGAGGGAGTAGTTACTTTGAGCAAAGTGATAAATAGTACTGATAAATCGGAGTGGTTCAGAAAGAAGCATCAGTAGATAAACTCAACACCATCTCACACTGCATTTTGGGTGATACCCAAAATCAGCATGCTTCAAATAGGGCTTTGAACAAACAATCTTGCTGTCGGAGCTGTTGTGATTTCTTTTAAATCTCCTTTTGTTCTAATTACCTGCAAAGATAGATGACTGTTGTAGGGTTGTGCTTCTGAGAGAAGAGTAGAAGAGAGAGAGAGATTCTTTCTGCCTGCCAGATAGTATGAGAGAGCTAGATTGGAAACCAATTGCTTTTGCTGCCTGTCTTTTTCATAGTGAGCAAAATTAATGAGGATTAAGCCAACGTTACAACTTAGCTCATACATCATGCTAAATGTTTAGTTTGGTTTTGGCTAGGGCTACTGTATTAATTGTAGACTGAAAAATATCTAGATTACTATTAGAAGACAGCAAAAAAAATTTTACAGGTGTTTTTTTTTTAAACCTTTGCATGGTCATCATAATTTCTCCAATGCAGATAGCCCCAGTTTTGGCTGAGCAGGTGTGAACTTCAAATGTGGGTTACAAACAATGGCTTAGTACATTATATGAAGCTAGCAAAAACACATCATAGCCCAAACATAGCCATGCTGTTAAAACTATTATTATGTGGTTGCCCCCTTATTATGGCAATGCCCTTAGAAGCCACATTGGTGCCTGTCTTCAGGAGGATGGAAAAGGTAGGTTTTTGCTGGTATATGGAATCCAAGGGTTTTATAATTGTTGTTTCTTCCCTTGTTTTATTCTGGAATTTTATGGGGTTGTTTCATGGATTTTTAAACGTCCAAGTGTGGTGATTGAGGACACTATATAAAATGGTTGTCCAACTTTTTGGCTTGCCTGGGCTGCATTGAGTGAAGAGAAACTGTCTTGAGCTGTATAATATATATTAACTATAGGTAAAGGTAAAGGTTCCCCTCGCACATATGTGCTAGTCGTTCCCGACTCTAGGGGGCAGTGCTCATCTCCGTTTCAAAGCCGAAGAGCCAGCGCTATCCAAAGACATCTCCATGGTCATGTGGCCAACATGACTAAACGCCAAAGGTGCACGGAACTCTGTTACCTTCCGACCAAAGGTGGTCCCTATTTTTCTACTTGCATTTTTACGTGCTTTCGAACTGCTAGGTTGGCAGAAGCTGGGACAAGTAACGGGGAGCTCACTCCGTTTCACGGCACTAGGGATTCGAACTGCTGAACTGCTGACCTTTCTGATCAACAAGCTCAATGTTTTAGCCACTGAGCCACTGCATCTCCGTATATTAACTATATAATATAGTTAATATATAAAAATAAGAAACTTCCTTTATGTTTTAATATTTTTATTATCTTGTGGGTCTGCATTATTAACTGTCCAGGGCCTCATGAGCCCATGGGGCTGTGGATTGGACACACCTAATATAGATAATTGTAATAATGGAATAAACAAGTTGGAATCTGTAATCCACAAATCATGGCTTTTGCAAAATAGACCATAGTTTGATCAGCTTGAGAATTACACAAATAATAATTATAATTGTTTTAGCATTAGTGATTGATATAAGCTGCAGTAAACAGTGCTGGTTAAATGAACAAGTAGATCAACTCTGTATAAGAATTTCCTATATTTGTTTGCATGTTTACAATGTGGTGTATTTCAGATACAAATCCAGCATAAAGAATATTATGTTGGGAAAAGAATTAAAACGAATAAAATTAGCGCCAGTAGTATGCGAACTGAATAGCTTCATTTAAGATCAATATTAGTATTTTTTTTAATAGGCAGAGGGTATGTACATATGTGTGTACATCTTGAGATGTATCAAAAAGTAGAAATAAAATACCCAGATTGCATCCTTTTCTATGTAAAAGGAATGCAATTATTAGACTTTTTGTTTCACCGTTTATGCTATTTGTTATGGTGATGGAACTGTTTATTGACTGGAACAAGAATCTGCATAAATTTGCCATTTAGTTGTTGCCTGATGCTTTCCAAAAATTTGGGGAGGGCAGGTTTGGAAAATTACTGCAAAGAACTTAGAGGAGCAAATATTATACCTCTCCTTAGAAAAGCAATTGTTGATTGGTCTGTGGGTGGGAATGACAACAGTATTTTTAAGAAAAAAATATGTTCGTGTATTTGATTTATTAGAGTAATAAAGTTGTTTTGATCGAGAGAACAAACTAATCTACAGAGGGCTCCCCTATTTTCTTCTACAAGCAATCTGTTTCACAGAAGAGAGAACGAGACCTTTCCCCCACCTAGTTTCAATATGAATCTATCCCATCTTTATACTTCTGCCTTTCTATTAAATGTACATTGGTGGGATTCAATTTTTTTTTACTACCGGTTCTGTGGGTGTGGCTTGGTGGGCGTGACATGGCTTGGTGGGTGTAGCAGGGGAAGGATGTTCTAAAATCTCCATTCTCACCCCACTCCAGAGGAAGGTTACTGCAAAGTCAACTGGGATTCAGGAAGCAGAGAATAGATGGGAGTGGGGCCAGTCAGAGGTGGTATTTATCGGTTCTCCAAACTACTCAAAACCTCTGCTACCGGTTCTCCAGAACTGATCAGAACCTGCTGAATACCACCTCTGAACGTACACGAAGATTAACCTTTCGGTTTTCTTTAATCTGCTGGGGACAAAGGCCAGAAAATTGTGCCACTTTAGTCTGGCAACTTCATGTCAAAGTCAGTGGTATGATCTTGGAATATTTGAGTCCCATGAATTGGTGCGTGGTTAAAAGCATCACATCTTCTTCTCACAAAGAAGAAAACATTTGACACAACAACAACAACAACAGAGTTGGAAGGGACCTTGGAGGCCTTCTAGTCCAACCCCCTGCCCAGGCAGGAAACCCTACACCATCTCAGACAGATGGTTATCTAACATTTTCTTTAAAATTCCCAGTGTTGGAGCATTCACAACTTCTGCAGGCAAGTCGTTCCACTTATTAATTGTTCTAACTGTCAGGAAATTTCTCCTTAGTTCTAAGTTGCTTCTTTCCTTGATCAGTTTCCACCCATTGCTTCTTATTCTACCCTCAGGTGCTTTGGAGAACAGCCAAAGAAGGGGATAGATTTCTTTCTTTTAATCCCTGCACGTGCACAAGCAAACCCACCTCCCTCTGCATAATACTTTGTCAAGAGATTTGAAGCTAAGGTTCTTAACATAGGACTAACAAATAATATCTTTTCTTTTGGGTCCAGCATGGTGTTTATAATAATTATAATTATAATAATTATCTATTATAATTTCAGTGGTTATTTCTCCTATATTGTAAAGGACAGTCCTTTATTTCAAAAAGCTGTCCTTTAGAATTATTTCATTTATTTATTTATTTTGTTTTTCTCTTGAATTTCCTTTGTAAAGCAAAGTTATAAACGAACAGTTTAAAATGTGTTAGCTATACAAATCGCTATCAGATTTGCCCCTTTTCCAGGTTGTACTTTATTTCCCCCCCAAGAAAATGATCATAAGGCACATACTGAAAAGCGTTTCTGGGGAATATTTAAGAATAACAAAGAGCTAAAAAGAAACAAGCCACTATGATAAAAATCCCTTGCTACCATAGTCTGAGCACTAACTACTTTCACCATGTTTTTATTATACCTCCTTCTCATCCTCAAATGGCAGCGTCTCTTCCTGCCATTTGACCCATTGAAGACTTTCATTCATTTTTCTTGGCTTCCACTACAGATAAATCCTGCATACCCTCTTTCTTGCTTTTTGTCCCTCTCTTTCTCGTCATCCCCATCAGTGTCGTCGTCATCAACATCATGCTCATCATCATTCTCATCATCCTCATCACATCTTCAGCTGCTTAGGCTCTTTTGATTATTACTTAATTCCATTTTGGACACTGTCTGACATTGACTGACTCTAGGCCAGTGGTAGTCAGTCTGGTCTCTACCGCCCACTAGTGGGTGTTCCAGCTTTCATGGTGGGCAACAGGGGTTTTGTCCGATACTGAAGCACTTTCCTTTTTTTTAATTTGACTTTTTAAAAAAATTTCATAGCATTATTTAAAAACATTTTCATTAAGTTTTCATAAAATTCCCTGTGACAGTTTAAATTTCTGAAAATATACTATTTGTATCGCCCGTGCATAAGTTTAGTTCATGTTATGTAAGTGAAATAGTGCAACCGCAAACAAAAGAGCTTCATCCCAGAATAGCTCGCGCATCTCCCCCCACACCACCCAGCTGTAACAGACAAGCAGAGCTGGTAGCCGGCGCCCCCCAAACCCAATCCATGATGCGCGAGAGGCATGCATAGACGATACACGGTGCATTACTGTGGAACCGGTGGGCAGTTAGAAAATTTTACTACTAACAGAGATACAAAAGTGGGCGGTAGGTATAAAAAGGTTGACTACCCCTGCTCTAGGCTATGCACAAACAATAACATAAAAATCAATAAGAAACAAAAATAATATGGAATCTGAGCACATTAAACAAGCAGAAAAACAAAAATAAAAACACACCTAACAAGGGACCCCATTGGTTTTCACCCCAGGCCTTGGGAGTACAAACAGGTCCCCAAGGCCTTGTGGAATGTCACAGGGGCGGGTTTCAAAACTGTCACTACCAGTTCGCTTGAGGGCGTTTGCATGCGTAGAAGCATCCGGCAGCTGGGCAGAGCCTCCTCCCATCGCTGCTGCTACCCGTTTGCCCAATGCAGGGCAAACCGGTAGCAACCCACCACTGGAATGTCAATACGATAGAAGCCACACCATTTCAGGGGGGAATCTCATTCCAAAGGGCAGGTAGCACAACACCAGCTGTTCCTGACACAGGAAGCCTTTCTTTGAGGCTATAAATATCTTCAAGTGTTCAGAACTTCTACCTGCAAAAAAAACATTTAACTTAGGATATGCTTCTGATAGGTTGTTTTCTATAGATTTCTTTTTTTTTTTGCTGCTTACATCAAGAAAATTTTTCAGTATTAAAAAGTAGCCAGTTTTATAGAGCAGGAAGAATAGAGTAGCCAGAAGATCCAAGCCAGACCTGTTTCATTAATAATAGCAGAGTCTCAACCCTTTCTCCAATCTCCAGCAAAAATGGGAGTATGAATGTATGTATATATGGAGGGAGGGAGGGAGGGAGGGAGGGAGGGATAGATAGATAGATAGATAGATAGATAGATAGATAGATAGATAGATAGATAGATAGATAGATAGATAGATAGATAGATATACAGATGGATAACTTGCGAAGAAGGCCAGGCCTACAAGTAAACACAAAGCCAGGCTTTCCTCACTTCAATCTAATCAACAATCTCAGTCCTCGCCTCCTTATTAATCTTTAATAAGATTATTGTTGTGAGTGAATCTCTGTCTCACAGTTGCTTTTTATACTCTGGAGTCCTTGGTGCTCTCTGAGCTTGGTTGTTTGCTTGCAGGTGTTTCATTACCTAACTAGGTAACTTCATCAGTGCAAGTGAGTATGGAATTGCTCCCTGTTTTATATACAGTAGCTTGCTCTGTCAGTTTTTGGAGAGGTGTGGTTTTTTTCCTGGATGGTTCCTTGATTAGTATATTGTTTTAGTTTTTTTCATCTATGTTTACAGATCAGGATTGAGTTTCTGTGTTTTATTCTTTTTAGCGCATCCTTTTCCAATGAGCTGAAGAAAGACCCTTCTGTTTTAAATGTTGGTAAACCTCAAGGAAAGTATGGACCGGTGCCATCACCTCAGCCAAAATTCCTCATCCAGCATCCCCTACACGAGCAGGGAAACAGTAGAGATTGGTCTCAGGATATACAGACTCACACAGCCAATGGCATAATAGCACAGAATCAGTGGGACTGCCAAGATAAGTGGTCTGCCCACCGTGCCTGCAGAAACGTTCAAAATGACTGTGATGCAGTTGATAGCAGTTTGGTAAATGGAGAAAGAGGAAACACTAGCACGGACTCATCGCCAACCACAGCAGCTTGCAAGGGGCAGAAGATCAAGAGCCATCCCTGGGTTCCAGGTGCGAATTCATTCCCATCTGTAAAAGAAGCTGGAGAGATGATTGCCAATAAGGAAGAGAAGCGGGTTGAGCAAAGCAATCAGCGAGACCCTAACACGGAGACAAAGGTAAGAGGTCTGGATTATGTAGAAAAGTGATTTACACACAACATTTTGTAAAGAAGCTTTTGATTGTCCCGAGAATTGTTTTGGTACGGGTACCACATATTCTTTGACTTGTAGAAATTTGATATGACTTTTTATTAGGTTGCATTAGATTGGAGAGCCTTTTGAAATGGTGAGCCTTTCCTTTACCAATAATCCTGTTCTACCAGCCACTAGTTCAGAGTTCAGATTTGTAGTGGTGCTGAAAAGAGAGACTTACAACTGGTTTTTGAAGTGGCATCCGACAGTCACATGATTCTGATTTGAGCACTTGACAGTTGACACACATTTATGACAGTTACAGCCTCCCGTGGTTTATTTTTATTTTATTTTATTTTTTATTTATTTATTTTGTACAGTTTTATTTTTTATAATTATAAGAGTTATCCTGAGGTAAGATGAGCGGCCAATAAATTTTATAAATAAATAAAAGTAAAATAAAATTTGCGATACTTCACAGTCAGCTTCCGACAAGAAAAACTCAGCAGAAAAACCAGCAGGAGATTGGAAGTTATGGTCACTTGATATTGCGTTTAACAAACCATGGTGTTTCCTTAATGACTGCAGCTGGAACTATTTATAAGTCGGTGCAGTCACATGACATTTCACTTAATGACCATGCTGGTTAGCAACAGTTATCTTTCCCAGTTGCAGTCAGTAAGTGAGGGCTGCCTGTATTTCATGATGTAAGTCTAGGTATTTGGGCCTTTCCAGACGGGGGGGCTGCTCCTGGATCATTCTTTTCATGGATCTTCTCATTGTTCCCACCAACTGTCTCCTTCCACTTATGACTGTAAGACGGTAACTTTGTTGCTTGTATCCTTACGATTTATATTGATATTGTTTCCTGATTGCTTATTTGTACCCTATGACTATCGTTAAGTGTTGTATGTTATGATTCTTGACGAACGTATCTTTGCTTTTATGTACGCTGAGAGCATATGCACCAAGACAAATTCCTTGTGTGTCCAATCACACTTGGCCAATAAAAAATTATATTCTATCTATTCTATTCTATTCTATTACCATACCTCTGTAATGACATCTTCATGGGTCACCAATTTAAAATTTTTCAAAATACTGAACTCCTCCCCCTTTGAACCAGGCAGCATCCCATTGGCTAAGGCTCTCCCCAGTGCCCGCCTCTCTGTTGATCTCCTTTTCTTTCCTTGTGAATAGACACACAAGCAAGTCAAATCCAGGATGCAGTACAGATTGGCCAGAGGCAATTATTCTCTTCTGTTGTAGGTGAGCTGGAGGGAACAAATGTCATCAAATGCACCAAAACAAATTCCTTGTGTGTCCAATCACACAAATGCATCAAAACAAATTCCTTGTGTGTCCAATCACACTTGGCCAATAAATTCTATTCTATTCTATTCTATTCTATTCTATTCTATTCTATTCTATTCTATTCTATTCTATTCTATTCTATTCATCTCTGGCTCCACAGTGGCTGCGGTCAATAAAATTGTGGATTTTTGTGAGAATGGCTCTGAGGGTTTGGAGGAAAGATGATAGCTGTGTCAAATTGCCCATTTGTTTCTCTGTCTGCGTAGGAGTACACTTTCTGTTCAACAGGGGAAGTGCTCTGGACTAAGGAGCCCTTCCTGTGAAACTGGGAGGAATGATACACTTGGTATCACCCTTAATCTAGATAAGAAAGCAGCTGTTAAGGAGTAATCCTGGGGGAGTTTGTTCTGAAGCTCCCTTCTCAATTGGAGAGGGAATTCTTGCTCAATTTAAAAACCTCTCCTGATTTCTCTAAATGGCCAGAATGGTTCTTTTGCCATTCTGAAGGTATTAATATGGGTGCCTAATGCTAAGTGCAAACTAACACAAGAAGTGGACCAAATAAATTAATTATTATTTGATAATAATATCCAAGAAAAAGCAATTACTGGGTGCTGATACAATGATATATAACAAACTGGGGGTAGATATCTAGAGAAGGTGATGAAAGGTATCTGCTTAGTCTGATCTCATACTCTGAATCCCTGAGTTAATGTTACAGCATATATCCTTTGATGGCAATTAATAAGGTAGTCCTTGACTTACAACAGTTCACTTAGTGATCATTTGAAGTTACAATGGCACTGAAAAAAATGACTTATGACCATTTTTCACACTTAAGACAGTTGCAGCATCCCGTGGTCATGTGATTTGTATATGGATGCTTGGTTCATATTTATGACGGCTGCAGTGTCCCAGGCTCATGTGATCACCCTTTGTGAACTTTTGACAAGCAAAGTCAATGGGGAAAACCAGATTCAGATTTAACAACCTTGTTATAACTTCACAACTGCAGTGGTTTACTTAACAAATGTGGAAGAAAACTCATAAAATAGGACAAAACTCACGTAATAAATGTCTCATTTAACAACATACATTTTGGGTTCAATTGTGATTGTAAGTCAAGGACTACAGTACTTGTACCATGTCCTATGAGAGATGTTTTTTCACAATTCATTCCATGGTTCTGCCATAATGGCAGGCATATTTAGGCTAGAAATAAGTGTTTCATGTGGGAATGAACCCAACTTGAAAAAATAGCTTCATCAAAGTAGATATAAAATAGAAAAGACATGTAAGAAGAAGTCAGAAAATTGGAAAAAATACTCAACCTCATAAAAATAGTCCAATCTGCAATGCAACAAACAAAGCAAAGAATTTGTGAATTCCATCCTGATTTCAGCTGTAATTTAGAAGCAATTGGATATGGTTTGCCTTCGTGGAATTTAGAATTAGGGTTGGATCCCAGTTTTTAATCCTAGCCAGCATTCTTGAGTACATTCCTATTTGCATGCAGTTCAAATAAAGTTTTCAATTTGTACTGGGTGAAGTTCTGCTTTGGAAAGAATATGGGCGTATAATACTTCAGTCTGCATGTTTTGTCGAATATGACCAATACCAGCTTTAGAGTAAACTATTCGCTTCATGTATTTGCAGTATAACACAAAATGTGTACTGTCCTAGACAAAGTTGTTTAAGGGAATTTGATTGCATTTGTAACAAAAGATTTTCTTTGCTGGCATAATTTGTGTAAAGACTTTTAGATGGAAAATAAGGTATAATAGAATAATGGATACAGGAGCTGTTCGTTAACTTATTTCCTATTATATAAGTCTCCTGCTCAAAGCAACCTTTCATTACACATTCCCAGCCAGCTTCTGACAAGCAAAGTAAATGGAGGAAACTGGATTTGCTTAATGATCATGTGATTCATTAAACAACTTTGATGATTTGCTTAACAACCAATAAAAAGCTTATAAAATTGGACACAACTCACTTAACAACCGCCTTGCTGGAAATTCTGTGGTTGTGAGTTGTAAATTGAAGACTATGTGTATGTGTTTTTAATATATAAATTACTGTTGGCCAGTTACTGCAAAGTTGGCTCAGATGCTATCAAAAATGGTGGCTCCAGGTCTGATCAGAACAACCATCATATCCTTATACATATAAAATCTTATTGACAAGTCCCAAAGATACCACTTCACATATTACAATTTGAGGTTATATATTTAAGAAAAAGTTACAATAGTCAAAACCATCTGGGAAATTAAGAAATGGATAAAGCTTTCATGCAGTGATGTCAGATATTACTTAAGCTCCAATATTAGAATTAAACATTGATACTAAGTGGTCATAGTTGATAGAAATGCCTCTTGTGAGTTTGTCTGAAATGGAAAAAACAAGCAAGCAAAATAGTAAATTTTTGTTGAATAAATTGATACCATTAGTTAGTACTTCCAATGTTAATATTAGCCCCCCAAAGCCCCTTTGTTGTCTTTAGTCATGAAGTTGTGTCCAACCCATCGTGACCCCATGGACAATGTTCCTCCAGGCCTTCCTCTCCTCTATCATCCTCTGGAGTCCATTTAAGCTCACGTCTACTGCTTCAGTGACTCCATCCAGCCACTGCGTTCTCTGCCGTCCCGTTCTTCTTTTGCCCTCAATCTTTCCCAGCATTAGGCTCTTTTCCAGTGAGTCCTTCCTTCTCATTAGGTGGCCAAAGTATTTAAGTTTCATCTTCAGGATCTGGCCTTCTAAAGTGCAGTCAGGGTTGATCTCCTCTAGGACTGACCGGTTTGATCGCCTTGCAGTCCAAGGGACTCACAGGAGTCTTCTCCAGCACCAGAGTTCAAAGTTCGAAGTTCATTCTTTGCTATGAAAACCCCATGGACAGTACCAAAACCCCTAGGCCACATTAAAAAGCATTTATGCTTACTTTTTTTAAAAAAAATAGCTCCTTTTGTCATTTTATATTTCTCACTATAAGATAGACCTGGAACTTTTTGTGTGCCATTCTGATTTTTCATATAGCTTTCTGTGCTCAGTTGAGTTCAGTTCTGGAAAAAAAAACATTCTTGATAAACACAGTAATTGATTGAAAAAAAAATGTAGGAATTACATTTTTAAAGCTTTCTTCTAAATATAAAATTGCTTGCATTTCCAGGAAACAAATGAAGAAAAATGTTACAAAATTGCAAATGAGCTTTTGCACACTGAAAGAGCTTATGTGAGCAGACTTGCTCTCTTGGATCAGGTAAGCATTTTTGCCACCTCCTTATTTTTTGTGTTGTGAAGAAATGTTTTAATTCTCCAGTAAGGTGGGACCACCAGTCAGGAATGGGTTAACTCCTTCTGATCCTCTGTTGGATTGAGTGTGTTGTGAAGAAATGTTTCAATTCTATATAAGAAGATATTCTTTTGCTTGAGTCACATGCAATGCTAATCCGTAATACGGTGAAAAACCTAGTCTTAGAGTTATGTATGAAATAAATCATGTACAGAAAAGCTTTTTATCTGAATCCGTTTTGAAATTAGCTTGGATTAAAACTAAAGCATATTATGTTTATTTTTTCAAACAATACCCAAACATCTACATATCACTCTTTGAAATATGCTATGCATTCCACAATCATTTCGTTCTTCCACCTTATCTTCATAAATGTATTATCTTCTACCAGTATTTTCTTTTCCTTTAATGTAATAATCCTAGATTATTACTTTATTATCAGTAGCTTTTGAAGATCAGCACGCAACTCCAAAGTCAGTAAAATAGCACTGCAAGCATTATTTTATTTATTTTATTTATTTAGATTTTTATACCGCCCTTCTCCCGAAGGACTCAGGGCGGTGCACAGCCAAATTATAAAACAGTACAATATACAATTAAAACAAAGACTTAAAATAAACATATTCCATAAATGGCCGGTATTTAAAACAATCAAATTTAAAACCCTAAAATTCATAAATAACCCAATTAAAATTATTTAGGATTAAAAAATTTAGGCCAGTCCCGCTTGAATAAATAAATGCGTTTTCAGCTCACGGCAAAAGGTCCGAAGGTCAGGTAGTTGACGCAAGCCAGGGGGAAGTTCGTTCCAGAGGGTAGGAGCTCCAACAGAGAAGGCCCTTCCCCTGGGGGCCGCCAGCCGACATTGCTTGGCGGACGGCACCCTGAGAAGACCCTCTCTGTGTGAGCGTACGGGTCGGTGGGAGGCGTAAGGTAACAGCAGGCGGTCCCGTAAGTACCCGGGCCCTAAGCCATGGAGCGCTTTAAAGGTGGTAACCAAAACCTTAAAGCGCACCCGAAAGACCACAGGTAGCCAGTGCAGTCTGCGCAGGAGCGGTGTTACATGGGAGCAACGTGTGGCTCCCTCAATCACCCGTGCAGCTGCATTCTGAACTAACTGAAGCCTCCGGGTGCACTTCAAGGGTAGCCCCATGTAGAGAGCATTGCAATAATCCAAACGGGAGGTGACAAGAGCGTGAGTGACCATGCATAAGGCATCCCGGTCAAGGAAGGGGCGCAACTGGCGGACCAAGCGCACCTGGTAAAAAGCTCTCCTGGAGACGGCCGCCAGATGATCTTTATGTCATTATGAGCATTATGTCAAACCTGCCCTGCCAATGGAATTTGCAGGTCTCCTATTTTAAATAGTAATTCGTTTTTAGTGGAAACTGATGAAATGGCCAAATCGTGAGATACTGAAATTAAAGATAAAGGTAAAGGTTCCCCTCGCACATATGTGCTAGTCGTTCCTGACTCTAGGGGGCAGTGCTCATCTCCGTTTCAAAGCCAAAGAACCAGCACTGTCCGAAGACGTCTCTGTGGTCATGTGGCCAGCATGACTAAATGCCAAAGGCGCACGGAACGCTGTTACATTCCCACCAAAAGTGGTCCCTATTTTTCTACTTGCATTTTTTACATGCTTTTGAACTGCTAGGTTGACAGAAGCTGGGACAAGTAACGGGAGCTCATCCCATTAGGCGGCACTAGGGGTTCGAACCACCGAACTGCCGACCTTTCGATCAACAAGTTCAGCTTCTTAGCCACTGAGCCACTGAAGCCTTTTATACTGAAATTACTGCCAAGATATTGGACAATATATAATGATTTCCCAAGATGTGGGTCATGTATATTTGTAAATTTATAAAATCATCTATCCTCGTAGACCATAGATGGGGAATTAATGTTTTCGAGTACAGCTTCCTGTGCCATTCTTTCTCTATCGGAAAGGGAAGAGTTATCTGAGTGATTATGATTAGATATTTCCTCCACTGTCGCATTTCTCTCTCTCTCAGAAATGGGGTCCATTTTCTCCCTTTGTCAAATGCCACCCTATGGGTAGTTGGTCGCTCCTAATAATCATGAGACCCATTTAATTTTGCAACTAAGAAAGGGAAAATCCACGTTCATCTCCCAGTTGAAAGTATGACTAACTACAAAATAGTTAGGAATTACTCATATCCCTTCGGAATAAAGTTCCATTTAAATTCCACAGTCCAAAAAATTTAAATGTCACACAGCCCACGAGCGTTGATTTTGCTCTCCTGATTCACTAGCCTGTTCTTTTTGTTTACAGTATAACTTTTCTCAGTAACCCAATACTGTATCTGAACATTTTTCATCGTGGAAATCTGTCTTTTGGATTGCCTTCTCACCTTCATTCTTTGCATAATTATTTCCCCCTTTCTGGGTCATTAGATCATAAATTGAGTTTTGAACATAATCTTTTTTTTTAATCTAGCTAGCTAGCTAGATTTGTATTTTTCTCTCTGACTTGAAATATAAGAAGCACTGCATCCTTGCCAGTTTTGGAATAGAAATTAGACATCTCTTATTACCTTTAAATTTCTAGTGGTTTATTTTGACTACTGTCTTCTTACTGTAGCTGTTGGCTGCACTAATGCATGCAATTCCTTTCAGTTTAATAAGGAGCTGCTTTGTTATGAAGTGATGCACAAGGTTGAGAGTGGGCAGCCAAAGAAACAGAACAAATTAATAACAAAATAACATGATTATAAAAGCAAGCAGGTACTTAATTAAGAGCCCTGGTGCTGCAGTGATTAGAATGCAGTATTTCAGGCTAACTTTGCCCACAGTCAAGTGAGTTCAATCCTGACCAGTTCAATGTTGACTCAGCCTTCCATCATTCTGAGGTGTTAGTAAAATGAAGACCCAGATTTTTTGGGTAAATATAGTGATATTTGTAAACCACTTAGAGAATGCTGTATATAAGTCTAAGTGCTATTGCTATTGAAAATTAAAAGAGTACCATATTAGAAACTTTTAAATTGAGTATTTGACTGGCAAGTTCAGTTCATTTGCAATATTGAACCTGCCTTATCTTTTCATTAACAACTCATGGATAATGCAGGATTCCTCTTTGTCCCTATGCTTCAGGCTGAATTCTGTTTTTTTTTTCTTTTTCTTTTTTTTGTAGTTAGAAGTCCCACCTTTCTATCCTTGTTTCAGGATGCCCATCGATCTTATCCCATATAGCTCATCTGTCATTTTCTCATATTCCTGCATTTTCCATTAAAATTTTTTGTCTTTTGCCTAATCCTTCATTCTCCAAGTCCTGTCAAAAACTTTTTATCTTTGACTGATACTCTCATTTCAAATTTCTGACACCTTTTGCTGATTTTCTCCAGCTACTCTTACTCACCTGTCTTTCTCTTCAATTGCTTCTTTGCTTGCTCTTAGCCAAGGATAGTTTAATGAAGTCTTCTTCAAGCTGCATAATTCTGGGGAATTCTGGGAGTTGAAGTCCTCCAGGCTTAAACTTGCCAAGGTTGGAGACCCCTGCCGTAGAAGTGCTAGATTTGGGAGATTCTCTGAGTTAGCCCTAACATGCCAGTTTTACCTCTTTGAAATTGTTGAAGAGAACCCTGAAGTTTGCTTGTGATTTTTTTTACATTTTCCCTAAACTAAGCCGTATATTTTGTCTTTTATAGAGAATGTGTAAGCAAATGGCAACTGCAAGCCATGTTAAAAAATATTGAGGCACGTGAGCAAGTTACTCTGTGTTGCTACATTTTGCCCTTTAAAAAGAGCTATAAATTTTATATTACATTCTCCAAAATTCCAAAACATAATATTGAGCAGCTGTGTGGCAACACCCAGTTGACTTTGGCTCATCTTAAAAACCTAATCTTGGGTGGACCTGGCTATATGTGGATGGAAAACTACTAGCAAATCCTTGAGCTTTAGGCTAGACAGGGAAGTTTAAAAAAAAACCAAAAACCCAGAAGGCAGCAGTAGCAAATCACTTCTGTATTGATTCTAGGAAAACCAGATAGATGTGCCCATAAAATCACCAGGAATCTAAATGGACTACTAAAAAGGAAATTTTACATCACTGAAATCAGTTTCCTAATTGCAAATCTGTTGGTTTATTAGACCTCAATTGTTTGTTTATTCGTGTCAGAAGCATCACAGTTAAAACAAGGCATACTATTTGACATAAAATTTAAGGTAGAAAATACAAGATTAAAATATGTGTATAAATTAAACATGTTGCCAGAAACTAGCAACATTAATTATGTTCCGATGCATGGCCATGGGGTCCGCAAATGTACACTGACCAGGACCCAGATTTATAACTTTGTACTCAATATTGGTAAATATATATATATATATATATATATATATATATATATATATATATATATATATATATATATATATATATATATATATATATATATATATATATATATATATATATATATATATATATATATATATATATATATATATATATATATATATATATATATAGTTTACATAAGAATGAATCTTGAGGTTGCACATTCCATTCCATGTTTCTCCTGAGTTAGACAAATACAAAAATAACTTCTTCCCCTGCCAGAAAAATATGTTTGAATTCAAGTGTGCTTGGGATTTTAATTGGTTAGTGTTTTTTTTTTTAAAGACAACTATTTGAGAAGTGGAATTCATTTTATTTCATTAAAAAACTTCCTCTTCCATTATAGTTTGGTCACAAGCGTCAGTTTGTAGTAGACTATGTCGTTGAAAAATTAACAGAATTAATGTTGAATGAGAGACTATAAGGGAGCCCTAAAGTTACACATTTACCCCCACAAACAAATCCTAAAAGAAGACAAACCCGTTTTGTATTGTTGCTAAGATTTTAATTATTTAGCCTCCAAATCCAGATAAAGCTTGTTGCTCTTGTTTTGTAGTTAGATTAACTACTTTTAGCACGCTCATAGCAAGACTAACTACCGTCAAGTCTTGTGGTCTGATGAAGGAAACAATAAGGCAGGCCTGTCAAACTGGCGGCCCGCAGGCCAGATATATCAGGCCACCCCAGCTCTGCAAAGGCAAAAAAAAATCCTGATATGTCACGATACGGCCTGACATGTCATGACACAAACTGCAATGTGATCAGGTTTGACACTCCTGCGATAAGAGACCCTAAGGCAGGGGTCTGCAAACTTGGCTCTTTTAAGACTTGTGGACTTCAACTTCAACTCCCAGAGTTCCTCAGCAAAGCTGGCTGAGGAACTCTGAGAGTTGAAGTCCACAAGTCTTAAAAGAGCCAAGTTTGCAGACCCCTGCCCTAAGGCATACATTTCATCGCAACGTGGCACTCAGTAAATCATTATACATTTAGAATACAAAATGAAAGAGTTGGAAGGGACCTTGGAGATCGTCTAGTCTAACCTCCTAAAACCTAAACCATTTTAGGCCCTCAGAACTGTTTAAAATGGGCAGGTATATAAATCAAATAAAGAAGAAACGAGTAAGTGAAGGTTGTCATATCAATCTTTTTCTGTGCAGTAAAAATGGAATACAAAAAAGATGCGATGTGATGGCTTATTGGTGTAACATGGGAGTGAATATTTTGACTTAAACGGGCAGCAAATGTGAGGGAAGGAATGGGGGAGGGGAGGAAAGCAGCACATACATCAAAAATCTGCTGGCTCAGAAGATTGCACAGCTTTCCTAGAATAAAGACTGACACGTCTGAAGGTCATTTCACAGTGTGGTGCTTTGGATTCACAGGCGGAAAAAGGCTCTTTGGAGATGTGAATATGGTATCTATCAGCAACTTTTTCTGTGAGGGGATGCAGGTACTTTAAGAAAGTACACAGGAGTGCAACATGGGTGCCCCCCTTACTTCTGGAATCCATTCATGCCTTTGCACTGCACAGCCTTGCTTTTTGCAAAGAAACCGTTTTGAAGGGCAAGAATAGGTAGCTCTGTATTACCTCATTAAAACAAATGAGAGGTTATAACAACAGGGGATTGTTAAAACATTATTATGGATTACCCGATATACCAATAAACACCAGAGACTTTTTATCTTGTGCTAACGTGAGGGAAGCAGGAATGCATTTATGCGTAATTCTTATCTTCCATTCTTTGCAGGTCTTTTATTGCAAACTAATGGATGAAGCTAACCGGGGATCATTTCCAGCTGAAGTCGTTAATAAAATATTTTCCAATATTTCATCCATAAATCAGTTCCATAGTCAGTTCTTGCTACCTGAGCTTGAGAAAAGAATGCAGGAATGGTAAGCATGGTTGCAAAATTGTTGAAGGGCAGTTTGAAAAATAACCTCGACATCATCCCCCCCAGCCCTGCCCAAAGAAGCATTTAACTTTGTGTAATTGAGATCCTTAAAGATTCTTTGTGGGGAAAAAACCCCTGGAAATGTAATATCCCTTTGCCTTAAAACTTGTCCCCCCATATGTGCAGATATCCAAAATATATGGATTGCAATATTGGAGCAGGTGAGATCAATCTGTATTTGTAGAATAAAAAAGATCAACTTTTTTACAGGGCCTCTGTGGCTCAGACTGGTATTACAGACTGGTCTGTTATTAACAGCAGCTGCCTGCAATTACTGCAGGTTCTAGTCCCACCAGGAGGCCCAAGGTTGACTCAGCCTTCCATCCTTTATAAGGTAGGTAAAATGAGGACCCAGATTGTTGGGGGCAATAAGTTGACTTTGTATATAAATATACAAATAGGATGAAGACTATTGCTAACATAGTGTAAGCCGCCCTGAGTCTTCGGAGAAGGGCGGGATATAAATGCAAATTAAAAAAAAAACTTCTACATCATGAACTGGATGTTTGTTTAAATATGTTAAAAGAAATATACTTGGTCAAGCTGTGAATTGAATTTTCTTTTTTTTAAAAACACACACCTATTTTCGATTTCAGCATTGTGCTGCAGTGAACCATTTTTTAAAAAAAGGAAGTCTTGATTTTAATGAGTAGCTATTATGACATGGAGTTATGTGCATCTTAATGTATTTAATAGCTGTTCTTTCTTTTGTTTGTCTATTTATTTATCTTTTTTTGTTTTCTGAACATCAGAAGAAAAAAGATAAGAATTCCGGGGATGATTATCATTTTTTTTGGCAATGTTTAATACTGATTTTAGTATAGGAAAGAAAAGGATTTCTGATTGCAAAATATCTGCTATTATCTCAATGCCTTTTCAGAACCATCGAAATCTTAACTCTCCCCTCTCATTTTGTATTGTACAAGAAATTCTGAATTTTATTTCTGCTTTTTGACTAGCTTAAAGCTGTGTCTGGAATTAAGACAGATGTTAAATGTAATTGTGGTTTAAGATTCATAAGCCCAGGTTGCTTCATAAAAAAAACAAAACCAGAATCATATTTTTGTGAGTTTGGGTGTAGTTGTTAATTACTACCATGCACTAATTTTACCCTAGATCAGATTTTAGGAAGAAAGGGATATATGGCAGCTGTGTTCTCAAACCTTAACATGTGGAGTGAGAAAACTGTGGGCCCATAATCCATATATACCCCTCTAAATTCTCAATAGCAAAAAAGTTGATTATTTTCAGCAGCAAGGTTTTTGTTATTTTTTTTAAATAAAAATATATTAAAATTAACACACCTATTTTTGTTTTTTATTTCTCCCCTTGGTCATCCAAATTTCTTTCAACTCAAAACTAGATCATATACTTCAGTCCTGGTCAGTTCACTGATCCCAGTATGTTAATGGACACTCCATTGAGTAGAAAAACACAGAGGTGGGATGACTGTACAGATTGTCCTTGTATAATCTTTCCTGTTGTAGGATATTAGTTACAACTTGGAGAATTGCTTGTGTCTCCCTTAAAAATTATTATTATTATTATTATTATTTATTAGATTTCTAGACCACCCTTCTCCCAAAGGACTCAGGGCGGTGTACAGCCAAGATAAAACATAAACCATGTACAATTAAAAATGAATTAAGAAACTTATTATACAGTTGGCCGAAAAATTAAAATATTTAAAAATCTAAAAACCCCAATTTAAAACATAAATAGAATTTAAAATTTAAAAAATCTAGACAATTTAAAAGAAAAGCCTTAAGCCTGCTTCTTTGGGCAGGGCTGGGGGGGATGATTGAAAACAGATGTGTTTTCAATTCGTGGCAAAAGGTCCGAAGGTCAGGTATTTGGCGTAAACCAGGGGGAAGCTCGTTCCAGAGAGTAGGAGCCCCCACAGAGAAGGATCTTCCCCTGGGGGCCGCCAGCCGATATTCTTTGGCGGACGGCACCCTGAGAAGTCCCTCTCTGTGTGAGCGTACGGGTCGGTGGAAGGCATGGGGTAACAGCAGGCGGTCCCGTAAGTACCCAGGCCCCAAGCCATGGAGTGCTTTAAAGGTGGTAACCAAAACCTTGAATTATCAGTATGGAGGATGAAATCTTTCATAAAGTATAGGCGTTGGCTCCTGAACAGGAAGAGTCTTTTACTGTGGGAGTCTAATTAATTGAACAGATGAATGCTTTTCGTGATAGGCTTTCACTAAAAAGCACCTGTAATAAATTGCAATCATCAATTTGAGAATATGAATTTGAGTCTGAAAATCCTTTGGCTAGATTATGATTTTCATGCATAAATAGGCAGTAAGGCAGGTAAACTAAACCAATGACAAAAGAATTTACAGTACTAAAAGGCCAATGGTAAATATCACTACTTGACTTTTAGCATGTTATTCATGTGCTGTTGCTTTTAACTCTCCTATTTAGGGACACCAACCCCAGAATCAGTGATATTCTGCAGAAACTGGCTCCTTTTCTCAAGATGTATGGAGAGTATGTGAAAAATTTTGACAACGCAATGGAGCTGGTGAAAACTTGGACTGAAAGATCCCCTTGTTTCAAATCCATTATTCAAGATATTCAGGTAGTACATGTGTGTATGTGGTATGTGTGTGTGAGTGTGAGAGAGAATTATTTCATTACACGCCCACACCCATGTCAATAGCATTTCATTTTGTTACATGGTATAGTACCTTCTGGAAACAATTTGGAAGCGCATATAAGTGTCCAATACTCTACATGAAATGGTAAAGTTAACTTGCCTGAAGTATAGGTCATATGTGGCTAATAAAAACTAGGAGATCTAAAATTCCACAGAATCAAAATGATTAAAGTTGAGGACTACCTGTTGTGTATAAGATGTATATTAACAATTTCTTTTCTCTCTCTCTCTCTCTTCTAGAAACAGAAAGTTTGTGGAAATCTGACTTTGCAGCATCACATGCTAGAACCTGTACAACGAATCCCAAGATATGAGATGCTATTGAAAGATTATTTGAGAAAATTACCTGCAGATTCTCTAGATTGGAAAGATGCTGAAAGTAATATTTGTGGGCATTGTGCATGAAGCAAAAGAGGAACTATTTTATAGCTCGCTATTTTCTTTTTGTTATCGGGATGCAAAAAAATTCTTATTTTCTCTTGCATTTCGGTTGTGTGCTGAAATGCAAGAGAAAATAAATGCGTAAGTGCAGTATGCACTTTCTTGCATACTAATACGCTGTATTAAGTTTTAAATTATGATGAGTATTGCTGTTGTCATTAACTAGTTATAATTTTAAAGGTATTATTTTTAAACTGTGTGTTTCAAAAAGGGTTTTCCATTTTCCCCCCCAGATGATTTCATTCATTTCATTCTTTGAATGCTCATGATAGTTTTGTGCAAACATTTAAATAAGGGATTGGCTTGTTAAATCAAACCACAGAAAGATATATGTTATGATTATTTTTCCAAAAGTCTATTTCCTCAATTAAATGAATAGACTCCGTTTTTCTGAAATTTGAATAAGGAGGTTAAGATTAGTTTTCCTTCAGCATAGCAGCAGGGCTAGTCATATCCTTGCCTTTAATTGACCTCCGCAGATTTAATGTAGTATCAAAAAGGCAAGCATAGTAGTCATTTTCATACATATGTCAGTTTAAAGTGACTGAGCTGGCAGTGACAAGTTGAATTAATAGCTGGGTTTGCATTTTACAGAGCAGAAAAATTATTCTGCCAAGGGGTTGTTTTATGCTTCATTTCAGTAAAAGATGCATTATCATGACCATTTAATATTCAAGTTTAACATACCTATGTTGGCTGCAAGAAGTCTCTGTTGCTCTGGCTTTAATTTATTTATTTATTTATTTAATTTTGTCATAACAATATACACAAGCATCACACAAAAAGATTATATAATATATAAACATATATATTAGGAGAAACAAGGAAGTATAATATATATATATGAAGAAAAAATAGGACAGGAACGGTAGGCACGTTTGTGCTCTTATGCACGCTCCTTAAAGTCCTCTTAGGAATGGGGTGAGGTCAACAGTAGATAGTTTTTGGCCAAAGCTTTTGGGGTTATGAGAAAAGACCACAGAGTCAGGTAATGCATTCCAAGCACAGATAACTCTGTTACAGCAGTCATATTTTCTGCAATCCAAATTGGAGCGGTTGACATTAAGTTTAAATCTATTGGTAGCTCTTGTATTGCAGTTGAAGCTGAAGTAGTCATTAACAGGAAGGACATTACAATAGATGATTCTATGAGTTAAACCCTGTCGAAGGCGACGGAGTTCCAAGTTTTCTAAGCCTAGGATTTCAAGTCTGGTGGGATAAGGTATTTTGTTGGTTACGGAGGAGTGGAGAACTCTTCTTGTAAAATATTTCTGGATACGTTCAATTATGTTGGTGTCAGAAATGTGGTATGGGTTCCAGACAGGCGAGCTGTAATCAAGAATTGGCCTAGCAAATGTTTTATATGCTCTGGTCAGTAGTGTGGTGTTTTTGGAAAAGAAGCTACGTAAGATTAGGTTAACAACTCTTAGAGCCTTTTTTGCTATGTAGTTGCAGTGGGCTTTGGCACTTAGATCATTAGATATGAAAACTCCAAGGTCTTTGACAGGGTAGGGGTCATCTGTAAGGTAATGTCCATCAAGCATGTACTTAGTGTTTCGGTTCTTTTTTCCAATATGTAATTTATATTTTGTACTTATATGAAAAGCTAATTCTGAGGAAACTTGTTATGCTATAAACTATGTGGCTACTTAATTTAGCTTAATTTACTTAAATTAGCTAAAAATATTTCGCTTTTAAATTTATTAATTTAAATATTAGGGAATGAGAATTAATCTTTTTTATTTACCATTTCTTCCCTAGAGTCCTTGGAAATTATATCCACAGCTGCAAGTCACTCTAACAGTGCCATCCGGAAAATGGTGAGTAATTTATTTGTCATTTTCTGTTTGCAGAATATGCATTTCAGCTATTATTACACGTGGTTTTCAACTTACAACCACAGCTGAGCCCAAAATTTCATTGTTAAGCAAGACAGTTGTTAAGTGAGTTTTGCCCCATTTTATGACTTTTCTTGCCATAGTTGTTAAGTGAATCTGGCTTTCCCATTGATTTTGTTCGTCAGAAAGTGACAAAGGTGAGCACATCACCCCAGGACACTGCAACTGTAATAAAGACATTTGCCAAGTGTCTGAATTTTTTATCACACAACCATGGGGATACCGCAGTAGTCATACGTGTGAAAAACAGAGATGAGTCTCTTTTTTCAGTGCCATTGAAACTTCAAATAGTCACTAAACAAATGGTTGTAAGTCAAGGACCACCTGTATTTAAATCATATGGACAACTATCAATTTTATGGATGCCTAACTGAGTAACAGCATTCCGTGAGCCTTTGGCATTGAGTCATGCCGGCCACATGACCACGGAGACGTCTTCGGACAGCGCTGGCTCTTTGGCTTTGAAACGGAGATGAGCACCGCCCCCTAGAGTCGGCAACGACTAGCACGTATGTGCGAGGGGAACCTTTACCTTTAACTGACAAATACTATTTGTATTTAAGTATTACATTTGTTTTCCCAAAAGTCCCTACACTCTTCACAAGGGCAATTAATGCAATTGCCATTTGTTTTGGCAAGTAAGCTTGCTCCTGATTTTGTCATGGATGATTGCCCCCAATGAAACTGCTTCGTTACGCAATTCTTCGAGCACTTTTCTTGTTTTTGTAGATGACCAATATTTTGGCTTTTCTAATCTTGAGGAAACATAATGTTCTTTGACCTTGGTTTTCAAGAGAAAATTATATAACTGAGATAAGTGAACAGAGTAGCTACACAATATACGCGGTGAAACATCTTTTTTATGTGTTATATTTATAGAGCATGTTTGTGAATTTCTGAATCGGTCTATATAAATCTGTATACATAAAATATGCTATATAATTCAATCTATATAAATGGGGATTTTCCAGTAACCTTCTCCTGGATTGGGGTGGGAATGGAGATTTTACAGTATCCTTTCCCTGGAATGGGGTGGGAATGGAGATTTTACAGTATCTTTCCCCTGCCAGCCCACCAAGCCACGCCACATCCACCAAGCCATACCCACAGCACCGGTAATAAAATTTTTTGAAACCCACCACTGATCCACATCATAATCTGTAAGACTGTTGGTGTAGAAAAAGAACAGGCAGAGCTGGGATGGCGGCGGCATTAAACATGTTATCAGCTTAGAGTGCTTGACGTTGCCATAGACAATCCAAATTCAGCCCCACTTGAATTCCGTTGATCCTTATCTGATGCCAATTTAATATTGAACTTTAGATGACTAGATTCTTATGTATATGCTTTTCAGTTGCAAGCAGCTTGAATCCCTGTTGTTATTTGTTTTATTTTGATGAAAAAGGAAAATTTGAAGAAGTTACTAGAGGTGTATGAAATGTTAGGAGAAGAAGAAGATATTGTCAATCCTTCAAATGAACTGATAAAAGAAGGGCAGATACTTAAGCTTGCCGCTCGCAACACATCAGCTCAAGAAAGATATCTTTTCTTAGTAAGTATTTTCTTCTGACTTGGTACCATTTTAAATGTCCATAACCTAGATTTCTATGTTTGTGCAGGTGAAGGGGAAGTGCTATTTCAGTGCTGTGGTTTTTCCTACAAAGAAAGATTCCCAAAGTGACTTTCTGTAGTTCTTTTTCGAGTACAGTGTTACTAATTGTTCTTAACATAACTTGTGAAGTAATGCTAAACATGAACATACCCTTACTTACACTTCAGACAGGACCAGGAGCCGTGATTGATCCTAACTAGGATTAATGTTGATGCAATAAAAGCCTGAAACATGGTTAAATGATAAAGGGCATTTATGTATAACTGAGAAGGGAGACTTCCTGGTTTGCAACTGGAAGTTTACAAGAAAGCAGTGTGGAACATTTGTGTGGGGGTCAGAGATGCTAATACATTCAAATACATAAATCCTAGATTAGCAAAGGGATTCCCTTGCAACTGTCCACCAGGCTAGCTTCTCTTAATCCTGTGTCTCCTACCTTTGAATGGAGAAGTAATGAATGGTATGTTTAAGTAATACGTCTTGTCCCATAGGAGGAAGAATGGCAGAATCTGGGGACAGAGTTAAAAGGGGAATCATCCTAGAATCCCTATATAGTCACAGGCAGACTAAGTCCAACCTCCCCCCCCTTGAATTCCATGGATCCTTATTTAATTCCAAGCAGATGCTAACTGTTAGTTGAGAAGATTCCTGTGCGTAGGCACCTGTAGCAATAAATCAATTTAATTGGACTTTCCTGTCTGGACCCAAGCCTGATATGTGCCCACTGAAAACACTTAAATACCCTCTGTTAGTTTCAAAAGTATTTTTCTATTTTTTTTTGTCTTTGGTGAATAGGAAATTATTTTTTTACATTTGCATTCCAACCTTCTTCCTAAAAGTCGTGTTAATATTTAAAACGGGATTCAACTCAAAGACAGTCGATTTGTAGAAAAAGTTCATATAACATAGATGTGGCTTAGAACAATCTTTTTCTTTACTTAAAACTATTCTCAGAAAATATTTCATGCTCTACACCCAAAATCAGCTTCCAGACAAGAAACAACTTTCTGTACTTTCAAAACTAAAGAATTTTTGTTAAAGTAAACAAAATAAAAAAAGCAAAATAAAAATGGCTTCATTACTTTAAAGGTTTAATCCTTTATAAAATGTGTAATTAGTTTCCCAAACTCCTATTTTACACACTGGCAAATGTAACATTTCTCTCAGGTTGTACTATACTGTATGTTGAAAGTGAACTATAACTAAGCGAATATCCTGGGAGGATTGTAGCAAAGTTAGTTGTGCTAACCTCTTATTAATTAATATCTTTCTTATTTTTTCTTTCGCTAAGACGCAACTTTCACATTGGAAAGTGAATGTTTTTGTTTAATATATAACCCACTAATTATAATTATGGACACTAATGTCTTTTGGTATATTGTTTTTGTTTCCAGTTCAATAACATGTTGCTGTACTGTGTACCAAAATTCAGCTTAGTAGGATCTAAGTTTACAGTCCGGACAAGAGTTGGCATTGATGGTATGAAGATTGTAGAAACCCACAATGAAGAATACCCACACACTTTTCAAGTGTCTGGGAAAGAACGAACTTTAGAGCTGCAGGCCAGGTAAGAAGTGAGTTTAAGACTGTTGCATGGAGTGCACTCACACTAAAGTAAAAGCTTAGAGTCCTGGAACAGAGATATTGAAAACTGGCATATAACTTATTTGCATTTGGAAAGCACCAGTTCTTTTCATTCTTCTTAGTGAAATTCAAAATGCTTGATTGAAAAGACATGATGGGTTTTAAGCCATCATTTTCAAACTTAGCAACTTTAAAAAGTGTGGACTTCCAACTCCCAGAATTCCTCAGCAAGCAGGCTGGTAGCATTCCCCAGCTGACTTTTTGTTGATGTTTGACATTTCCCCTAATCTCGCCAGCTCACAGTTAGATACAGTTAGTCTTCATCTTAAAACCATTTGTTTAATGACCATTCGAAGTTACAACAGCACTGAAGACAGTGACTTATGACTTTTTTTACAACTGTTGCAGCATCCCCATGGTCACATGATCAAAATTCGGGCACTTGGGATCATGTGATCACCATTTGTAACCTTCCCATTCAAGCCAAAGTCAAAGGGGGAAACTAAATTTGCTTAATGGCTGTATAATTCATTTAATAACTGCAGGGATTCACTTAAAATAGTTGTAAAAAGGCATTTAACAACTGCCTTGCTTAACAACAGAAATTTGGGGCTCTATTGCAGTCATAAGTTGAGACAGTTCCTTTACAGTTAGATGAATGTCCAAATTTCAATGGAAATGTTGAACGGAAGGGATCAAGTTTCTTGCTTGAGAATCTAGAGATCCCAGAATAACCTGTATTAAAATTAGAAAAATGACTTGGAACATTCCATTATTGAAACCAAATAAATCCTCCTGGTAGATTGAAGAAATATACTAGATGTAGTTAATGCTGTTAACTGAATTCTATTCATATTAAATACCAGAATAATAGTTAATAGTCATGTTTGTTTGTTTATAATTAGTGAATTGCAGAATGCTTGTCTCTATCATGTGAAGAGTTTCCTTCCCCTAGTACATAATCTCTTCTGCTTTTTAATGAGCATGAATAAAAATGCTAGATAAATGTTTGTAATGCCAGCTACATCTTCCTTCTTATGTTACTGAGTACATGCCTTATACTGATAAACAGTAATCTTCTTCATCCCCATAAAAATTGCATTAGTTTGCCCTAAGGATTTTCTTTACCAGAAGAATTTGTCTTTGTTTGATTCCACTAGAGTGCAAATTGATGCTTGTGGTTATAAGGTCCATTTTGTTATAGAGTTGATTGCTTCCTGGTGATCTCATAGAGCCATTACTGCAACCCTGTGAGAAACAGAGCTTAATGTTTGATTAGATCAATTTATAGTCTCCGTCTGTAAACCTCCCATGTTCTACCAGTTGACAGAGATGATTAGTCTTATTTGTATCATGCAAGCTACACAGTTTGGAGTCATGGAACGGAACCATTGGTCTGTTTAGTAGTTACTCTGATTCCATGAGCAATGAAAGTAAAGGCAAGTCACAGCCTTGGTTCCCTTCTTTGATGTTCTGGAAAATAGGACGTCCCAGAGGCATTCCCTTTGATATCCCATAGGTATCCCTTTGATTATATGAATATTTGATGGCAAAGCTATTGTTTGGAAGTAGCAGGGTGCAATCAGGGTGCAACTCTATAAAGCAGCTACTATGTGCAACTATTTGGATCCTTGCATATTCCAAACATCTTTTTGCTTTCAGATCTGCACAGCCTTAATAAAAAAAAAATCCTTTCATTCTGCAAACTGAAAGCATTAGAGCACTAATTTCCAGGGAGTGCTATATTATATTAAGTCGCCTGCAGTAGAACTGTTAATGTTTCACTACAGAAGGCTTAGATAATATGGAAGCAATCGCTTGAGCCCAAGCTTGCATACAACTTAGAGAGGGGACAGGAATGGAAAAGAAACTGCTGTGGCTTTTATGTAAATGACCTGCTGACAAAAACTATGAAACTTCTTTTCCAGATCTGATTTTAGAAGCGATTTGAACAATGCACACTTAGGCAGACTACAAATTCATGAGATTTGGTTGTGGAGTTCAATTTGGCAGGGAAATGTTATATACTGTACGGGGTGACAGTGTTCACTTCTCAGGACAATTCAGATCCAATAGCTACAGCTCTAAGTGACTTTATTTCTGGAGGGTTTAAGGGAAGATCAGAGTGGGGAGAAATCCAGCCCTGAATTGACCAGAACAATTTGTGAAGTCTAAATGGAATTTGCATTCACACATGCAGAGTTCATTAGAGACATTATTCTGGTATACACAGATGTGAAATATTATTCTGACCTCATTTCAGATGTCATATTTCAACAGAGGTTTAATCATGCGCAGTTGAAAGGCATCAGCTTTTGAATCCAGAATCGCAATTCTTCCCCCTTTGAAATTAGACATTTTTGATGTTTTCAATAGGTGCCTTTTTATATGCTTCAGCGTTTGTATGTCTTTCCATGTAAAATGGCTTTACAGCTTATTAAACAGTTTCTGAACATGCTTTTAACCATTATCTTCAACTGTGTTCTTTAGCTCTGAACAAGACAAAGAAGAATGGATAAAGGTAAATAAACCTGGCTTGTTATATCCAGATATGCAATAAATGTGCTAAGATTGATGCTTTATATGCAACTAGGCCACATGGCCATTGCTCGGCTGCTGCTGTCATGATTTTTTTGAAATTAAATTTCCACTGTTTGTTGATTTAAAAAGTTAGTTACTGGAATCAAGCATGCATCTACTGTATCTCTAGTGTTCATTTTGGTCTGATATTCAATCATTTGGTCTTCCGTTATGTTAAACTTGATCTTTTTCCGTTTCATTGATTCCAGGCTCTTCAGAGTACTATAGATGCTTTTCAGCAAAGAAATGAAACATTCAGAAACGCAATTGCAAAAGAATATGATGACATGCCTATTGAGGTTTCTGTAAGTTGAGTGTAACTTTTGGGTTGTGTATACTGTTGGTTCAGATTAATTTAAAAATCCATATCAGAAACATTCTGAAAATAAGTCATGAAATGTATTAGTTTGCCATTAGAATGCCCTTTCAATCTTGTAAATGCTCATATGGGCCTGTTTTTATTCACAGTACTATAATGTATCAATATGGATAGACCTGTGCAGTGATGTCTGTCCGGGAGATGGTCTGATTTGCCAAAAGAAAGAGAAGAAGTGGGTGGATGGAAGCAGGCATAATAGGAGAGAGGAAAGATAACTGTAAGAGGGATCTTGGAGTCCTAGTGGACATTTAAATAAGAGCCAGCAGAGTGCAGCAGCTGCCAAAAAAGCCAACACAGTTCTAGGCTACATAAACAGAGGGAAAGAATCAAGATCGCGTGAAGTGTTAATGCCACTTTATAATGCATTGGTAAAGCCACACTTGGAATACTACATCCAGTTTTGGTTGCCACCGTGTAAAAAAGATGTTAAGACTCTAGAAAGAGTGCAGAGAAGAGCAACAAAGATGATTAGGGGACTGGAGGCTAAAACATATGAAGAATGGTTGCTGGAACTGGATATGTCTAGTCTGATGAAAAGAAGGACCAGGGGTGACATGATAGCAGTGTTCCAATATCTCAGAGGCTGCCACAAAGAAGAGGGAGTCAAGCTATTTTCCAAAGTACCTGAGGGCAGGACAAGAAGCAATGGGTGGAAACTAATCAAGGAGAGAAGCAACTTAGAACTAAGGAGAAATATCCTGACACTTAGAACAATTAATGAGTGGAACAACTTGCCTTCAGAAGTTGTGATTGCTCCAACACTGGAAGCTTTTAAGAAGATGTTGGATATCCATTTGTCTGAAGTGGTGTAGGGTTTCCTGCCTAAGCAGGGGGTTGGACTAGAAGACCTCCAAGGTCCCTTCCAACTCTGTTATTCTGATATTAGCATGAGACAAATTCAGCAGGGCAAAGTAGTATTTGTGGCAAAGGTATTTATTTATATATCATTTCAATTTATGAGGCTGCCCCAACTTCAGACTGACTTGAAGATTTGTTACATCTACCAAATTATTACTTCTAAGAAAAAGACAATATTTTATAGGGATCCTATTAAGTATGATCAAAAAATTGGATTTTGTTATCCAGGGCTTTACCAATTCACTTTCTTTCTTCTCGAGCTGTCTATTCTCTTGGTTACCTCTATGAACCAGTTTGCTCTGAAGTAGATTTCTCTAAAATTATTTCTTTGATGCTCATATTTGCATGAATTCATAGTATAAAGTTTGTCTTGAATTGTATTTATTTTTCCCCTGTCTAGTAGTTATGGTACAGAATTATTCCCCAAACATTTCTTTTGCTCAAAGCGGGAGAGTTATCATTTAAAGGAAGACCAGTTAAAGAAAGACACCAAGTAGAGGAAAAAATAGGATATAATCTTCAAAATGCCTCCGAATATAAATGGATGATAGAGAGAATGGCTGCTACAAGGATTTTTAAATCGTAGCTATGATCAGAAGCAATTCAAAGTGATCATTCACACAATTTCTCAGTTTGCACATGATTTATTATATGAGGTGAAAGTCAAGACTGTGAGATCAGACAAGCATGTATTGTGTGACAGTCTGCTGTTAACAGGCACAAATCTTTCGTTCCAATTACTGTTCAGTCATGATAAGAATTAACAAGAGTTTTGTCTTTTAAAAACTCTGTGTGACTTCCTGCTCAACATTTCTCACTCCTGTTTCTATTGCACATTATTTAAAAAAAAAAACTAAATCAAAGGATAGTACATATGGTAATATTTGGAAAAGAAGCATTTCTTTAGGAAAAATGGAAAGAATTGCAGAGGGAGACATAAAGAAATGCCAGAGAGATACATACTATAATCACAATCTATTCTTTATTCAGTCAACAAACAAAACATAAAAAACATTTAAATTTAGACTTCATTTCTAATTATCATAGCTGTCTTTTTGGCTAATCCGTTTGTTCTGATCTTTGCAGAAATTCTCTTTATCCCCCTTCTTGCATACATAAAGAGTGCTGTGCTTATTTGAATATCTTTCCCTGGTTTAAAGTCTACTGTAGTGATGAGATTGAAGCCCAGCTGCCGTGAAAGTTAGGATCCAAGTATCTATTTCTCTTTTCTTTTCCTGCAATTGCTAGCAGAATATGGCTATTTTAATCTTTGGCATTCCCTACCTTTTCCTACATCACTGGATTTGGTTATTGCTAGCAAGGGAAAATGCAAAGCATCAAACTAATCTTGAATATCTTTCAATCCTAAAAAATATGCAGCTGTTGTTTATGGTAGCATCCACACCTGTTATTTAGTTTTAAGATTAGCCTATCATTCCACTGGCTTTTCAGAGGTGGGGGAAGTGGGAGAGAAAGAGAAAGAGAGAGAATTACCTTTTCTTCTAATAATGTTTCACAATTTATTTATTTTTTCCTCCTCGGAGACTGCTGAGCTCGGGAAGAGAGCCCCAAGATGGATCCGAGACAATGAAGTGACTATGTGTATGAAATGCAAAGAGCCATTTAATGCACTAACAAGGAGGAGACATCATTGCCGAGCTTGTGGGCATGTAAGCACAAAGCCACATCTGCTGGTTAACAGTTGCTGAAGCTGCCAAAAACTTGTTCAGAAACTCCATCTGGTGATTGCTTTTAAATGCTGTTTTGTTTCAGCTGACACTTGCCATGGCAGAAAGTCAGAATTTGTGAACCAAATCTGCACCCCCTTACGGCCAATGCAGGAACAGTTTCTGTAAATGGTTCCTTTTAACAACTGGAATGTTAAATTCATTTTGCATTTCATTTTATTGCGTTGCTGGTGTCCTTTATAAAATATCTATTCTGAGCTGCCATAGGCTATTTGATCCTCTATTGCAGGGCTGTCAAACTCACAGCCCGCGGACCGGATTAGTCACACGCTGGCCACGCCCACGCCTGGTTTAGCAAAGGGGGGAAAAGTCCCAATATGTCATGTGACGCCACCGTGATGACGCGAATTTGACACCCCTGCTTTATTGGAATCTCTAATCATTATCCTTTAATGATCATCTGCAATCATTCAGCTGGTTTCAAGTTATCTTTGGAGATATTTTTCAGGGTACCAATTTTAATCTCTAGTTGAAAGAATTTTATTTTGGATATGTTTAATTGTGTAATTCATAGATGTTAAGTTACAAAATGCACCGGTACCGTATATGTGGTACCTTGCTCAATAGTAGTACCTGTGAGAGGGATCTTGGAGTCCTAGTGGATAACCATTTAGATATGAGCCAGCAGTGTGCAGCAGCTGCTAAAAAAGCCAACACAGTTCTGGGCTGCATAAACAGAGGGATAGAATCAAGTTCACGTGAAGTGTTAGTGCCACTTTATAATGCCTTGGTAAGGCCACACTTGGAATATTGCATCCAGTTTTGGTCGCCACGATGTAAAAAAGATGTTGAGACTCTAGAAAGAGTGCAGAGAAGAGCAACAAAGATGATTAGGGGACTGGAGGCTAAAACATATGAAGAACGGTTGCAGGAACTGGGTATGTCTAGTTTAATAAAAAGAAGGACTAGGGGAGACATGATAGCTGTGTTCCAATATCTCAGGGATTGCCACAAAGAAGAGGGAGTCGGGCTGTTCTCCAAAGCACCTGAGGGTAGAACAAGAAGCAATGGGTGGAAACTGTTCAAAGAAAGAAGCAACTTAGAACTAAGGAGAAATTTCCTGACAATTAGAACAATTAATAAGTGGAACGTCTTGCCTGCAGAAGTTGTGAATGCTCCAACACTGGAAATTTTTAAGAAAATGTTGGATAACCATCTGACTGAGATGGTGTAGGGTTTCCTGCCTGGGCAGGGGGTTGGACTAGAAGGCCTCCAAGGTCCCTTCCAACTCTGTTGTTATATTATATTATATTATAAAACATATTCATATTTTGTGCGCAGCACTTGTGGTATACAGTATATGTTTTGACTGCCCAAATCTAGTGATACTTTGGTGAACATGTTCTTATTGTTCTGACCTAGGCTTCCTGATATAGTAAAAAGCACACAAAACCCCCTTTTTTTATTTTAACGGCTGTGAATTCCTTTCATTCACAGCACGTGCTGAATCACCAAGAGTTTATAAATAGTCCAACAGAAGTCTACCACAGTCCTTTGGATAAGGCTGGTAAACATCCACCTTTATCTTCTTTGACACGCTGCCAAAGACCTAATTGGCAACTATCTTGGCAAGGCCACACGGAAACACAGAGTCAAAAACGGAGTTTCAAAGTACAAACCGACACCATCCACAATGTTGCTTCCTGCAAAAGCCACCTACCTTTGCTCTTCCTTTGTGTCTTATGGGAGGGGCCAATCATCTCCAAGCCTTACTCCCAAGTCGTCCCTTTTGTTTTAACTGTTCTTGCATTCTGGCAGCTCTGCACATGCACACATTAGGAACAGGCTCCCCCTGTTCCTCTGCCTCTCTGATGTCTGACTCTGGAGGCTCTGAAGTCCGCACATAACTTCCAGATGGCCCTTGCCCCATCTCTGCCTCTGATGCAGAACCCTTGTTCGAGTCTTCCCTAGACTCCAGGACTGGCCCATGTTCCTCCCCAGCCTCCTCACTGTCCGACTCTGCTGCCAGCTCCGCAGGCTACTGTTGGACCATAATACTTATGCTCAGAAACAAGCTTTTGTATTCCTGGATTAACCATGATACCAATGTTCATGATAGCTAACAAAATGAAATTCAATGGTGAAAAAAGTAAGGTTCTACATTTAGGCAAGAAAAACAAAATGCACAGGTACCGTATATGTGGTACCTTGCTCAATAGTAGTAACTGTGAGGGGGATCTTGGAGTCCTAGTGGACAACCATTTAAATATGAGCCAGCAGTGTGCTGCAGCTGCCAAAAAGCCAACACAGTTCTAGACTGCATTAACAGAGAGATAGAATCAAGATCACGTGAAGTGTTAATACCATTTTATAATGCCTTGGTAAGGCCACACTTGGAATATTGCATCCAGTTTTGGTCGCCATGATGTAAAAAAGATGTTAAGACTCTAGAAAGAGTGCAGAGAAGAGCAGCAGAGATGATTATGGGACTGGAGGCTAAAACATGAAGAACGGTTGCTGGAACTGGATATGTCTAGTCTGATGAAAAGAAGGACTGGGGGGACATGAGAGCAGTGTTCCAATATTGGGGTGCAATATCATCAGTACGCTGATGATACTCAGCTGTACATTTCCACCCCTGACCACCCCAACGAGGCTGTTGATGTGATGTCCCGGTGTTTGGAGGCCGTGCGGGTCTGGATGGGGAGAAACAGGCTCTGACTCAATCCCTTCAAGACTGAGTGGCTGTGGATGCCGGTGTCCTGCTACAGTCAGCTGGTTCCATCGCTGACTGTTGAAGCCAAGTCATTGGCCCCTATGGAGAGGGTCCGCAACTTGGGCGTTCTCCTGGATGCTTGGCTGTCGTTAGAAGAACATATGACAGCCGTCACCAGGGGAGCTTTTTATCAGGTACGCCTGATACGCCAGTTGCGCTCCTTCATAGACCGGGATGCCTTGTGCACGGTCACTCATGCCCTCGTCACTTCCCGCCTGGACTACTGTAACGCTGTCTACATGGGGCTCCCCTTGAAGGGCACCCGGAGGCTCCAACTGCAGCTGCACGGGTGATAGAGGGAGCTACTCGTGGCTCCCATATAACACCCCTCCTGCGCAGGCTGCACTGGTTGCCGGTGGTCTTCCGGGTGCAATTCAAGGTGTTGGTAACCACCTTTAAAGCGCTCCATGGCACAGGACCGGGCTATTTATGGGACCACCTGCTGCCACCGATAGCCTCCCATCGACCTGTGTGCTCCCACAGAGAGGGTCTCCTCAGGGTACCGTCAGCCAAACAATGTCAGCTGGTGACCCCCAGGGGGAGAGCCTTCTCTGTGGGGGCACCCACCCTCTGGAATGAGCTTCCTCTGGGGTTACGATTACTCCCCGACCTCCGGACCTTCAAGACTCTTTTATTCCACCGAGCAGGGTTGGCCTAAGATACTATTGTTTTAAGTAGGGTTTTAATTTTTTCTAAATAGTTTTAATAGGTACTAGCCAAATTGAATCAGATTTTTATATTGTCTTTTAATTCTGTTTATAAATATTGTTTTTATGTTGGCTGTAAACCGCCCTGAGTCCTTCGGGAGAAGGGCGGTATAGAAATTTAATAAATACTAAATATCTCAGGGGCTGCCACAAAGAAGAGGGAGTCAAGCTATTCTCCAAAGCACTTGAGGGCAGGACAAGAAGCAATGGATGGAAAATAGAGGTAATCAAGGAGAGAAGCAATATAGAACTAAGGAGAAATTTCCTGACAGTTAGAACAATTAATCAGTGGAACAACTTGCCTGTAGAAGTTGTGAATGCTCCAACACTGGAAGTTTTTAAGAAGATATTGGATAACCATTTATCTGAAATGGTGTAGGGTTCCCTGCCTAAGCAGGGAGTTGGACTAGAAGACCTCCAGATTTCCTTTCTAACTCTGTTATTTTGTTATTCTTTGAGTGATGGTACTAAATGCCTGAAGAATTATGTTGTAGAACATTGGATAAATTTCATGCTTGGTTACGATCATTGTAAAATAAATTAATCCTTTATTAAATATCTCACCGTGGCAAATGGTTTTTGGAATTGATGTTTGGAAGCAAACTGATGTTCCAAAGTAACTCAGTTTTTCCTTATTTTTCTTAAGGTGGTTTGCTGGAAATGTTCTGATTACAAAGCTCATCTTGAGTATGATGGCAATAAGCTGAACAAAGTCTGTAAAGATTGCTACCACATTATAACAGGGTGCACTGATAGTGAAGAAAAGAAAAAAAGAGGAATCTTGGAGGTATGAAATTTAAAGAATTAAAGTGTGTTGGGTCTTGTTTATTGCTTATTTTACATTGCCTGTCCCAATTTATTAACTTAAAATACTTTAATAAAATGATTTATTAAATTAAAAGTAAGATCATATACATTCTAATACTGCATCCACTTTTGATTACCATATGATAAAATAGAGACTCTGGAAAGAGTGCAGAGAAGACCAACAAAATGGATAGGGGACTGGAGGCCAAAACGTAAAAAGAACTGGGAACATAGGCAATATAGAACATAGGAACTGGGTATGTCTAGTCTAGTGAAAAGAAGGACTGGGGGTGACATGATGACAGTGTTCCAATATTTAAGAAGCTGCCACAAAGAAGAGGGAATCAAACTGTTTTCCAAAGCAGCAGAAAGCAAGAAGAGAAGCAATGGGTTAACTAATCAAGCAGAGAAGCAACCTAGAACTAAGTAGAAATTGCCTAACACTGAGAACAATTGACCTGCTTGCCTTCAAAAGTTTTGGATAAGTGAAGGCTTTTAAGAAGAGACTGGACATCCATTTGTCTGGAATGGTATATGGTCTCCTGGTCAAGCAGGGGGTTGTGCTAGAAAACCTCCAAGGTCCCTTCCAACTCTGTTATTCTGCTAAAATGACATTTCTCATATTGGGCTACATTCGGTGTATAAGATGCACCTAATTTTTCACCCCCTTTTCAGGGTGGAAAAGGTACGTCTTATACTCCAAAAAATACGGTACTCCCTTTATTATATTTTTCTGGTATGATACCCAACAGAAATATTTCTGGTTTTAGATCTATATGTTCCTTTATCATTTTTTCTATCCAAGTATTTATTTTTGCCCAGTATGCTTTTGCCTTTGGGCACATCCACCACATGTGATAGTAGCTACTTTTTCAAGAAGCATGTCGGAAGAAGTCAGAGGGAAGAAAAAGCCTTTTGTTATAAGCTACTTTATGAGTTCCCTTTCTGACTTCTCCTGAATGGCACTTTGAGTTAAATGAAGAAAATGTTCCCTGGAACTGATTGATTATTAAATATTTTGTAAAAGGTCAGCAATTCTTCCATTTCATTCTATTTCCGCAAGATTGCATTGCTTCCATGTCATGCTTCTTTGATGAATAGTCAAATACCAAGCCAGCAGTTAGGTATAAGATCGTTCTCTTTCATTTTTGTTACTTAATTTGCTATGATTTTATTCCTTACTAATTATTGTCTGAGAAATGATGAACAGTTATAATGATCTTTTAGAATTCTTCAGCTACTTTCCTTTTATCTCTACAGATTGAATCAGCCGAAGTGTCGGGAAATAGTGTGATATGTAGTTTTCTGCAGTATTTGGAAAAATCTAAAACATGGCAAAAGGCTTGGTGTGTGATACCTAAACATGAAGCCCTTGTTTTATATATGTATGGCGCTCCACAGGTATGTAAAAACGAATGGAAGCCAGACCAGTGGTGGAATTCAATTTTTTTTACAACCGGTTTTGTGGGCATGGTGTGGCTTGGTGGGTGTGGCTTGGTGGGCGTGGCAGGGGAAGGATACTGCAAAATCTCCATTCCCACCCCACTCCAGGGGAAGAATGCTGCAAAATCCCCATTCCTTCCCCATTCCAGGGGAAGGATACTGCAAAATCTCCATTCCGGGGTGAAATGCTCCCAGATCGGATGGGATCGCTGGTTTGGAGGATCTGTAGCAAAAATCCCTGGCCCTGCCCCCTGCCTCTGCTGAGCCGCACCATCTGCAGAGGTGTTTTGTTTTTTTTACTTTTAAAAGCCGGTTTTGCTTCAGCAGAAACAGGCCTTTAAAAGTAAAAAACAGCAGAACCTTATTTGTACTCTTACTTGTAGAAAACCTGTTTTCTACAAGTAAAAGTAGAGATTCTAAGGCACTTACCTCATTACTGATGAACGCATGGCCACAGCCCGAAAGCAGTTTCAGTTTTAGCCAGACAGAATCAATCTATTCTGCTAATCTATTTCCTCGGTGATCAACTGGCTGGCTTTTCTGACTGAGGAACTCTGGGATTTGAAGTCCACAATAAAATAAAATAAATAAAATAATAAAATAAAATAAAATAAAATAAAATATTTGTGCAGCTTTCTGAGATTTGGTGTGTTTCTGTAGTGTTTCACTCTAACTACGCAAACACACAAAATCTCAGAAAGCTGTATGTGGCATGTGTGTGTGTGTGTGTGTGTGTTAGTTGTGTGTGTGTAAAGTGTGAAAGTTGGTTTTTTAGTTTTTTGTGGCTGTGTGAAGTGTGAAGTGCTGCTGCTTTTACATTGTGTGTGAGTCAGTTGTGTTGTGTGTGTGTAAAGTGTGAAAGTTGGTTTTTAGTACCTCTTACTGTTTTTTTTATACTTTGTTTATTATTTTTATTATTTATTGTTATTGGCCACGCCCACCAAGCCATCTGACCACCAAGCCACGCCCACCAATTACGCCATGCCCACAGAACCGGTAGGGAAAATTTTTAGATTTCACCCCTGCTCCATTCCCACGCCACTCTGGAGCCAGCCAGAGGTGGTATTTGCCGGTTCTCCGAACTACTCAAAATTTCCGCTACTGGTTCTCCAGAACCTGTCAGAATCTTCTAGATTTCACCCCTGAGCCAGACTTTAGCAAATTTCCTTTCTCTCCTTAGATGATATGATATCCTGCTTACCTTTCATTTGCAATTTTGGAACTGTAATTCCTACTCTTTCTGAATTGTATTCTTCCCCCACTGTATGTAAAAGAAGAGCTTACACAATAACAATCAGAACTGGCTATGACCACTGTGTATCTCTTCTCACTTTCTGTTTACAGAGGGTGATACGTGATACAAGTAATCCTTGACTTACAACCATTCATTTAGTGACCATTCAACATTACAACATTACTGAAAAAAGTGACTTCTGACATTTTCCACACTTACAACCATTGCAGCATCCCCATGGTCACGTGAACAAAATTCAGACATTTGGCAATTGATTCATATTTATGATGGTTGTAGTGTCCCGGGATCATGTGATCCCCTTTTGTGACCTTCTGACACGGAAATCTGTCAATTGGGAAGCCAAATTCACTCAACCACCATATTACTAACTTAAAGACCACATCGATTCATTTAACAACTGTGGCAAGAAAGGTTGTGAAATGGGGCAAAACTCACTGAACAACTGTCTCACTTAGCAACATAAATTTGGGCTGAATTGTGGTCATTAAGTTGAGGACTACCTGCACCAGGTTTGGGTTTTATCAACCCGCAGAACCTCCAATAGTAACAGTAGCTTAGTTTGGTTTTTTTTCAGGACCTCTTGTCTCCTAATTTGTGGGTCATCTGGATTTTTGCATTTCAATGTGGTAGCCATAGATGGTGAAAGGGCAAAGAGGGAATAGATCCAATCCCTTGATGGTCTAGGAGGCAATTTTCTCCAGTTTTGCATTTTTCTTTTTCTGTGGTTGCACATTTGTTCTTATTGTGGTCTGTCGGCCGCCGGACGCTCTAGCAGCTGAATCAGAGGAGGGCAAGGCATGGGCCAGCATCAAGGCAATCTGAGGGAAAAGGGATTGGAGAGAGAGACAGAGGCGGAGCCTGGGCCATCCATCAGCCCTCAGATGGAGAGTCAACAGCTGCCAGGTCTGGAGGTGGCTGATGAGGAAGAGGAGGAACAGCTGGGTCCAGTGCCTGACGCGCGGATGCTCAGAAGGCAGAGGAGAGAAGAGCAGTGGAAATCTATGGGCCGATCCTTGGGACGGAAGAGCCACCGCTGCTAGCGAAGCCCCACCCTAGATTTGGGGATAAAAGGCAGAGGGCGGAGATGAATAGGTGTGGCAGACAACTGTTCTTCTTCCTGCCGGACAAACTTGTTAGCCTGCTGTGTGAGAGAGAGAGACTTTTTTCTGGGGCTGCTGGCGCTCCTAATAAAGGAATCATTGATTTAACTACAGAGGGTTTGTCGTGTTTGGGGAGCTGGGTCAGAACAGATCTATAAAATGTAATCTTGATAGGAATAAGAGCTTTTCCTTCCTCTGTCACCAGTTTTCTCCTGTTGGAAACCACCTAATATCCTCTGTAGCCCAACCTCTGAAATCAAGATCTTTCTTTTTGGGGACTCCTCTCAAATGTTGCCTTTTTAAAGTGACTTCATTTCTGTTTCTATAGGATGTCAAAGCCTTGGCTACAATCCCACTTTTGGGCTACGCAGTAGATGACACCCCAAGAAGTGCTGACCTCCCGCATAGTTTCAAATTGACTCAGTCCAAATCTGTGCACAGTTTTGCAGCAGATAACGAAGAGCTGAAACAGAAGTGGTTGAAAATCATCTATTTAGCTGTTAAAGGTGAAACACCAGATTGCTGCAACGATTCACAAATCAGCTTGGAGGATCAGCAGGAAAGTACTGCCAAACTGGAATCCACCAATGGTCTGTAAAGCTGTATTTGTCCCATTCTATTGGGGTTGACACTACTTCCTAAAACAAATTTGAAAAGACGCCAGCATTTCTGCCATGTTTCTTAGCACTTTATGTTGGAAAAGAACAAACGAGTCCATATCGTTTTAGAGAAATTGTCCTTAACGTTTATGTTATGTCAATAAAATTAATGTACAGAAGCATTCCATATTTTCTTTTTATTCAATTAATGTCTTAGCCAAAAAGTCATCAATATTAACCTAATGCTGTTATTTCTAAGATTGTTATCGTACAACATAATACCATTGGGGATGGTACAGCATTTTCATAATGAAGTTGATCTCTTGGTAATTTTCTATGAATCATACCTGTGTGTTTTTAGATATACCTCCACATTGCCAAATAGATGTGTAGTGAAATTTAAAGTTAGATTAGCTTACTGCATCTAAATTTTCGCACTATTTACACTGACGTGTATATAAAAACTATAATTTTTTGTTTGTGAACCAAACAATATCCAGAGTATCTAAGCATTTCAAATCATCTATTTAAAAAACTAAAACTTTCCTGTTAAATTTTTTTTTATTGAACAATTAAGAACATTATATACTGTTTGCAGGGTATGTTTTTACAGGAAAATGTACTATACTCGATTATGATTTATCTTCATGATACTAAATCAATGCTTGCCCATGATTTTTAAAAATGAAGAATGCATCCTGTAGAGTTTAAGCAGAGGTTTCTGAATTTAAGAGACAATTGGTGGCTTGTTTATATAGAATAATATTGGTATTTTTATACATTAATACAGAACTGGAAAGAGTAGTAAAGGCATGTACTGGATGTATAGATTGTAGCTGTGGTTTGAAAAGCATAACTTCTCAGTTCTGTTACCTTTGAAAGGTGGTGCTACATTTCTAAAATTATAAGTGCTTTAGTAATTATCAGCTTAATCTTAAACAATGTCTTGTGATATCTCTTTTCCCTTTATATTAGGATTTAATACAGAGATCTGAATATTATGAATCAGTTCGGACTTTGCACCAAATCATGATTAAAGAAAATTAAATACTGGTACACGTTGAGTTCATACATTACACAAAGCCATAAAGTAGTTTGTTTGTCTTATGTGATGTGGAAAGCCAACTGTAAACCATGATTTATGGCTTAAGATGATGTGGGAACAAGGTGTACTCAATAAACTATGGTTAAAACTAACCATATCTTAAGAGTTACAGTCGAATCATGCTTTGTGCAAAGAAAAGTCTGGCTTGACATTTTAAATTAACAAACCATAATTAAAACCATCAATCTTCATTTAAAAACTAGTGCATTGAAGAAATGCTGAATGGACTAACTACGTCTTTATGTATTTTGAGGTTATATCACTGGCATGGGTTCTAGCATAATTACAACAGATTATGTGATGATAAGATATTTGAACTGACCATTTATAACTCCTCATCAAGCCATAATATCTTGCTGCAATTAGTATCACTGCATTATGTGTCCCAAAATCATAAAAATGGTTGATTAATATGCACCACGCTTACCATGCATGGTCAGGCATTTTATAGAATAACAGAACGTGATTTTAAAGTTGTGTGAAGAGTAATGTTTCTGCAAAGCTGGGAAATATGTGTTTATACCTTAATTTAAAAACTTTCTTGAAGAAGTACTATGTTTATGCTGGAATTTCCCATTTCTTCTTGGCACTTTCCTGCAAGTGTGCTTTTTTCAGATCAATCGAATGCTGATCCAGTGATTGGCAAGAATTGATTGACCAGCTTGTCAACCAATCCTGACATTTTGGGCTGAAAGAGAGTGACTGGCCCAATGTCACCCAGCCAACTTTCATGGCTAAAGCGGAACTAGAACTCAGAGTTCTCTGATTTCTAGCCTTGCTTTAACCAGTAGACCAAACTGGCTCTCACATCTTATACTGTATCTTATACTTTTTGCTTGGGAATTAGCTTTATTTAATTCAGTTGGAATTACTTTCTAAGTAAAGATGCATAGAATTGTGCTGTTGATTTAAGCTTTGCAATATCGAACTAATAATTAAGCTAATATATAATAACGGTATTATTATATGTTACTAGTTATTCAGAATATTTATCTTTCATTGCTGGAGTGGTATGCATGCAACAATCATAAGCCAGTACTGTGGGCAGTTAAAACTACAGGTCAAACAGCCAACTGTCTAACTGGAAAAAGACATAATTAGTTGAAATTAGTTGAAAATTAGTTCCACATTTTTAAATACCCAGTAATATTAGATGGGAAAATTGTGATCAAAAGTTTTATATGAAGATGTGTTCAGGGTTTCTACATTTCATTTAACTGTACAATCCCTTTTGCTAAGCATTAAGTGTGTAAAATGCCACAACAGATGTAACATAAGCATGGACAGCCATTCAGCATCTCTCTTGCATCTTCTCCAGATAACAATCAGTCAGATTTTGAAATCTGGTGGCTCAGATGCTGATTGATAGCAATGTTGTTCCTTTTTCCAGCATACAATTTTTGTGTGTGTGTGGGGGGGAGAGTGAATACAAACGTTTAAACTATCCTTTTTATTCTTTAACTAAAGTCAACTTTGAGTCAAACATAATTTCTGTTGTCAAGAAAATTTTAGATGATCATGTCTGTAAATTGCCATTTTTCAATTTTTTTGGAGGCTTATTTATAGCTTCTATTTATTCCTTGGGGTTTTTTCCCATCCAAGTACTCTTAGCTTATACAGTCAGACAAGATTGGCCAAATGCTTAATCCCTCTCCCTAAAAGTAGTCCAAAAATTGGCCCTCTCTTTAGGGTCACGTCGCACCCTTGTAGATAGGATTTGCTCTAATACGACACATGTTTGCTCTAATAAATAAAAAAACAGGGTTTGCTTTAATGTAGATTAAAGGTAGAATTAAATGTAGAATTAAAACACATATCCCCACTGCCAGAGCCCATCTTTCTGAGTTTGGTATGAAATTAACTAATTCACTGTTGTTTTGCTTTTGTAGATGGGAAAGATATAGGTATACAGAAAATCTATCCTGGTTTATACTATTGTCTAATTTGATGATCTATGGTTTTATCATATGCCCAACACCGGAGCTGAGAGATTTTGCAGTTCTGGGACAATCACATAAAAGTTAGTTTTTAGAGAAGCTAATGATTTATATTCAGTTTCTCGTGTGCATGATTTTGAAATGTTATTTGAAAATATAATCAAACCTTAAGTATATGACAGAAAGAAAATGGAATCTACTTTTCAACTCTTACAACTTCTGAATCTTTGGGGGCTGTCCAACGTCTTAAGCTCATGGTAACATTCCTGTTGCTTCTGAATGGAATTGTCCACCACTCTTTAATTCAAATGTTCTGTTTTGCAAGGACATTCAGAACTTCATGTCTTCTAAAGAATATTCATCTATGTTATATTACTTATTAAGATGCACATTTTGTTTCTCAACAAATAATATATTGACCCAATGTATATGGAGATTCTCAATCATCCAGGTCATGGTTACCCCAAAAGTGTTTTTTTCCAAAGGCAACTGGATTTTCTTGTTTTTTCTTTGAAAATGACTTGCTTCTCATCCAAGAAGCTTCTTCAGTTCTGAAGAATGGATGAAAAATGAAACGTTTTCAAAGAAAAATCAAGAAAGTCCAGTTGCCTTTTGCAAAGCAGTTTTGGGACATGCTAACCCAATATTATTTTATTCTAAAAAAGAAACGTTTTTTTACATGACTTACATATAGTTATTTAACAATGGGGTTTATATGGAGCAAAATGCTCACACACATATATACGTATTCTATGTTGTAAAATAAATGATAGGCAACCCTTTGCGACCCAGCTATGTATTTCTCCTTCCTTTGAAATATTTTCTTGATAGAAAATGTGCAAAATAAAAAGCAATTCTAACATGAGTTAAGTGCAAATGTTAAAAAGCTCTCAATTACAAAGGTAGTGGCTCTCAGCGTTTGAACTCAATCTATGATTTGCATGTAGCAACTTCATTCTAGATGTACTTGTCTCAGAAAATCAACCTGGAGGGTGAACTTTGGGCTTCTAGTTATCAGTTCAGGAAAATGTGTAGCCTGTCTCCTGGGAATCATATTTGAAAGCAGGCTTTCTTATATTAAGATAAATGATCTCTTAGAATTCACATTGATCTCAGTTATGCAGCATACTACCTCATATGGGTTCCACTTGAACCCTTGAGGAGTGGATAAGGGAGAGATTTCCTTTAACCTCTCCCTCATAGATTAATAATAAAAAGCACATGATTAGCACTTAGGAGAGAGTAAAGGCTGTGTAGGCTTCAAAATGATGTAGAAGAAGTGCTTCGCAACTGGGGTGGGACAGTGGTGTGTCCTACTACTACTAAAAAATACCCCAACTTTTTTCAACCTTCTCACGAGTTTGAAAAAGATGTGCCGCTGCTTTAAGAGTTTCCTTAGCCTTAACCATATTGGCTGGGGAATTCTGGGAATTGAAGTCCACACATCTTCAAGCTTCTAAGGTTGAGAAATATTGCCTTAAGGAGAGGATTCCTTAAAGGAGCAGCACCATTTTTTTTAAAGTTCAGGGTAAAGGCTGCAAAGTCAGTCTACTTCAATCAAGAGCTGAGAAATAGTGCATTTCTTCAGAATAATTTTCAAAGTGTGCATAGTCCTAAGAGAGCACTTTCAGGATGTTGAACTTCCTAAGCACACTCTCAGATAGAAAGTTTGAAATAAATCAATGAGATGTATAGTACTTGAATGTTATTGCCATGTGATTGAAGTTGTTAGATTCTAATGTAAAGCACAATTAATGGTGATTTGAAATGAAGATATGATAAAGCTATAATCTAATTTTTGTAGTTTAATCTGTCTCCAAAATCTTTTAAATTGTGTTTTTTCCACCTGAAGTATTTGGAACGTTATGAAGATAGATAATTAATATTGATATTACAAACTAGTTGTACAATTCCTTCCTTTTTCTTACCTTCTGACTTTAATTTCTCTATTTCATTCTACATAATATTGCTTTCCCTGAAAATAATGTACATATGTAAGTAAGCATTTAGAAAACGATAATACTATGCTTTTTTTCTCTCAAAAATCCCACAGGGTAAAAATGATTTTACCCTAAGTAGGTTTAAAGATATTGTATCACTAGGGACAATTGGATTTTGTATTTGTTGGATGTGTCTTGTTGCTGATTAAGTCGCTATTTCTTCACATGGAATCTCTATTTACTGTAGTTCCTTCAATACATAGTCATTTTGTAGCAGAAATTATGAATGCAGTGGATGGATCTGTGTGTGTATAAGTTAAGGCAGGGGTCTCCAAACTTGGCAACTTTAAGTTTTATGGAATTCTGGGAGCTGAAGTCCACAAGTCTTAAAGTTACCGAGTTTGGAGACCCCTGAGCTAAGGGGTGTCTTTTTGGAAGCAATTTACCCCTTTGTTTTTCCTGGTATGCTTGCCTTTAAGTAATACGGTATAATAGTCAGAATATCCTATTTTTAAATTAAAGTGTGCGTTAACAGAAAAACCAATTTTCCATAAAAATTCAGTAGTTAAACTAACCTGGCTTAAAAGCACATATATAACTTCCTTCTTTACAACCTTTTCCAGATTAAAGCTCTTTTTAAATAGGTTGGTAAAACATTTCAGTTCGTATTAATTGCCTGTGAAGTTTCTATGAACTTGGTGTTTGGGTGCTTTTGCAGATGTGAGTTGGTACTCTTTCTGTGAAATTCCCAAATCTTTCATTTTTATTAAATGATTTATCATTCTGATATGCCTGACATAAAGGAGCAACCTTTATAATTCACCGTGCACCTTGGTCAACAGCTGAAAGAGATACTTTTAATGTCCTTTTGCTTTCAGTTGTTAAGCATTTCATTAACATGCTGTGAATTGCAACTGAAGATCTAGCAGAAATTCCACTTAATCCAGGAACTGAAGTCTGCCTAAATCAGGAGTCTCCAACCTTGGCAACTTTAAGCCTGGAGGACTTCAACTCCAAGAATTCCCCAGCCAGCTTTGCTTAAAGTTGCCAAGGTTGGAAACCCCTGGTCTAAATGGCAGGTGTCGATACTGGAAGAAGGGTCAGAAATAATTATAGTTAATGTCTGTAACACTGCTTAAAAAGGCTAGTGGAGAAGGGGAGAATACATTCCATGGAGTGACATTCATTAATAGCCGAATCTGGCTCCCAGTTTGCTCATTATTTAGCAAGGAAACTTATTTTTGCTTAGGCCAATTACAGATTTTAGTATTAATTCCTGACTGTTTTTTATGTCAGCTACTTTGATGTTTAATAATTGTTGCATAATGAAAGGAAGAAAACCCAATATGAATTTTATTTCACCAAATGGATACCATAGCAGAATATATTAACCAGCAATTCTGAATATTTCTACTTTCAGTTTTTCCTATTCCCAGCCAATACAGTATAAAGATGGAACATTTCTGGAACATTTTATATTATCACAACTAATTATAAAAAAAGATCAGTGTGCATGTGGTAAATGATGAAGCATGTTTCTTTAGTGCATTATTTAAACATTTTGCTCCCTGCATTTGTGGAAATGTTTCTACTATCTGTTTATAATTGCTCAAGTACAAACGAATTGCAAGAGATATTAATTTTCTCATTTCAATGTGTTCAGTGTGAAGCTACAGCTGTCAGATTGATTTGATGTAAGTTAACTGAATATCATCTTGCCAAAGTTAGGTAAATGGCTATCAATGAGAAAGCCACTTAGGTTAGGCCAGTCTCACTGAAAAACAGCTTCTGTGTCACAAAAGAAGTTATTTAAGCACAGGGATACCAAATGTGACTATCACTTAAAAAAAAAACCACTTCTGTTCATATTTTGTGGTATAAATAAATAAAACGGTCTATAATGCAATGCTTTTTTTGGTGCTTTAGCACTATTGACTTATTATTCTTGACCTTTAAACAAAGCTATGTTCTTAGTGGTACTGTTAGAAGTTTTCATAATTATCGTTTTGATAGGTTTGTAGTACATCACATTGCATGTACAATTCCTTTCCCTTCTCTGGAATAACTCCTTTCATGACAAGGCTTGATTTATGCTAATATTAAAGAATCAAATAAACTGGAAAGTGAGTAACAAAAGCAAGTAATTGATTTGCCTGTAGAATAGATCAGGGGTCTCCAACCTTGGTCCCTTTAAGACTTGTGGACTTCAACTCCCAGAGCAAAGCTGGCTGAGGAACTCTGGGAGTTGAAGTCCACAAGTCTTAAAGGGACCAAGGTTGGAGACCCCTGGAATAGACCATTGTTATAAGTATCCCTAAAAAAAGGTGCTTAAAAAGGTAGACATGGGAGCCCAATACTCACTAATAATCTCATACTAAATTTTTGGAGCTTCCCATCTTCTGAGGTTCTTGGCACTCAAGAGGAACTGGCACGACTCCTTTGAATCCTGCCAGTCTTCTCTCAAGGAGCAGCCTTCCACAACACATGTGGGTGATCTTATGGCTTCTCCTTCTCCAGAAAAGTCCCATTCACCTTGGTGCAAGCATTGTCTCTGCCATTAGACCAGGGCTATCAAACTGGCTGCCTGCAGGCCAGATATGGCCTGCTCAGGCCACACCCACTCCGGCTCCGCAAAGGCAAAAAGCATAGTGATACGCAACGATACGGCCCACAATGTGATCGGGTTTGACACCCCTGCATTACAGTGGTGGGTTCTAACCGGTGTTACCACCGGTTCACTTTGCGCATGCGCTTTGCGCAATCGGTCCCCGTGTGCTCACTTCGCTCACATGCACACCAAACTTGCACTTTGCGGAAGCGCATTGATTTTCTGAACAGCTGAGGGAGTGCAATCTGCTCTGCTGCGGCTTTCAGCTGGGCTAAAAACAGAGGAATAAAGGTAGGCATAGCGCAGGGGCAGGAGGGAGGGCCCAGATGATGGTCAGAGTGAACCGGTTCACTGTCACTTCAACATATACGCTACCGGCTCTCCCGAACCGGGGAGAACTGGTAGCAACCCACCACTGATGCATTAGACAAAATCATGTTAAGTTTCCCATTGTTCTATCTGGAAATGCCACAAGTGTTAAAAAGTAAAAAGACCAATCTAAATTAACCCTAAAAGAATATGAAAAGAGATTGGTGCATCGCTTCTCTTTAAGCTGTCTAGGATGAGAATTTGAAACAATGCTCTCCAGTCGATCCATTCATTTATTGAATCAAATGATAATGAGCACCTAGCTGTTGTAAAAGTTGACTTCCGTCAGTCTCCCTTGCCCCACAAGTGAGTCTGGAATGCCTGCTTCATCTGAGGAAGTTAAAATGGTCTTTTTCTTCAAGGCTGGCCTCCAGCTTGGCTTCCTAGTTCGCAGCCCCTTTCTGGAAAAACATCTTAGTGCGCCATCAGGAAAGGGAGCTGTTTCAAGGCAAGCCCTCTTTCAAAGGGAGAAATAGAAGACTGGCAGAATTAAAAAAGGGATCAGCATACAATCCCTATGTAGCCGCAAGCAAACTAAGCCCAAGCCCTCTTGATTTCCATTGACTCTTACTTAACTCCAAGCAGTTCGTTGAGAATATTCTTGTGCATTGGCATAAAAGGTAAAGGTAAAGGTTCCCCTTGCACATATGTGCTAGTCGTTCCCGACTCTACGGGGCGGTGCTCATCTCCGTTTCAAAGCCGAAGAGCCAGTACTATCTGAAGACGTCTCCATGGTCATGTGACCGGCATGACTAAACACCAAAGGCACACAGAACGCTGTTACCTTCCCACAAAAGGTGGTCCCTATTTTTCTACTTGCATTTTTTTTACGTGCTTTCGAACTGCTAGGTTGGCAGAAGCTGGGGCAAATAACAGGAGCTCACCCCGTTATGTGGCACTAGAGATTCGAACCGCTGAACTGCCAACCATTTGATCGACAAGCTCAGCATCTTAGCCACTGAGCCACAGCATCCCTTCTTGTGCATAGGCATAAATAGCAACAAATCAGTTTAATTGGATCTTCCAATTAAACTGATTTCCATACGTGGACCCGATTTTTTTGTCCTTGACAGGGGAGGCCTGAATAAAGAAGTCCAGAAAGTATTTTCCAACTTTTCCTTTTACCTGTCGTCAACTGTTATACCTAGCACTGAGGTTTATACATACCTGGGCTTTGAGTTGAGCTGCAATTAAATACTAAACAGCTGGATATATTATTTATTTCTCTCTCCCCTCCCCCAACTTAAGCACATCAGGCACCCTGATGATGAGGATTTCCCTCTGATGTGATGGGGTGCTAGGTCTAGCCTTCCATGCTTAAAAAGTATTGTTATTGGCAAAGAAAGGATCGTATTTGTCTCTCTACAGAAGAGACATCAGGGAAAAAAAAGTTAATTCTAGGACGTGCCATAGTTTTACCTTTACCTTAAATGCACCCACCTATTTAATAACTAAACAACATTTCCTCCTGGCCCATATATGCATTTTTAAAATCCTTAATTTGTATTGCATGCTCCAGAAGTTATCATGATGCTATGATTTATATATTGATACGGTAGAAATGAATATAAAGTATTTTTATGTTTGTTATGGCCAGTATTGAGATTCATTCATACTTGAGCTTTAAATTGGGTGGCAATTGTATTAAATAATAAAAAGCTGGATATAGGAGGCAGGAAAACAGTGCTGCCTCCGAAATCTGCTACTCAAATGATTTCTTCAAACTGATTTATAAGAGATATCCTGGTATGCACTATTTTTGCCATCATTTATAGTTCTGCTCTCAGTTAGCTTCCAGTGATACAGTAGATGGTATATCTCAGTCTGATGGGATATTTTGATTAAATATTGCTTGGATCTAGTCTCACACATCATTAAGCCATTGCTGGGTTAAACATGGTTTACTGAATTAAACTATAGCAGCTGGTTGCACAAACCCAACCATGAATCATATAAACCAGAGCAGCCTGTTTTATACAACATGCTAAGCTGAAATGAAGTACTATCTGGCAACGTGATATAAATATCCAATGACTGTTAAGTAAAGGGGGCCCCGTTGGTTCAGCAGTTAAAAGACCCTGAGCTTGTCAGCTGGAAGCTGACAGCCTTGGTTTGAGACCTGAGTGCCACGCAATGGGGTGAGCTCCCTTCACTTGCCTCAGCTCCTGCCCAATTAGCAGTTTGAAAGCGCGCAAATGTGAGTAGATTAATAAGTACCACTTCGGTGGGAAAGTAATGGTGTTCCATGTTCCTCACTGTATAGTCATGCTGGCCACATGATCATAGAAAGAATCTTTGGACAACACCTGGGTCCCTCTGCTAAGAAATGGAAATGAGCACCATCCCCTCGAGTTGGAAATGATTGGACAAGGGAAGTCTTTATCTATGTTAACTAAACTGGTTCAGCTTTAATGTTGAGATGATGGAATCAAGGACCAAGATGGTGTGTATGGTTTCCCTACAAACAAAAGTACAACAGAAATAATCAGATGTTTCAGCAGACATCATACTATTGTTTTTCGAATATATTGGGACATTTTTCCTGTTCTCTGTATCTAGGGAAATAGTTATTTAGATCAGTATTTCTAAATTTCAGTCACTTTTAAGATGTGTGGGCATCAACTCCCAGAATTCCCTCAGCCAGCAGTGCTGAATTCCGGGAGCTGAAGCCCACACATCTTAAAGTGGCTGAGGTAGAGATGCACTTAGATTGTTAATGTGAATGAAGAGCCACCACTTGAGAATCAGAGAAGAATTGTTAGATTTCATCCCTTTCATTTCATTCTTATTTCTTGGTAATTTGATAAACTGAATAAACACACACACACACACACACACACAGTCCTTTTATTCTTCCAGGTTGTATTATATGAACAGAGGTTAACAGTGTTATAACTTGATAATTATTTGGAGAGAAAGTGTTGGTTAGCCTTAAATGTTTTACAGACATTTTTTACAGCATATTTAAACATTAATCAGCAAGTCCCCACTGTATATATTTTCAGTGTCTGGTTTGAAGAGGTTGCTTAATTTGTTCTGCTCCCATTACTAAAGAGTAGAGTTACAGTTTTTGCTAGTTCATTGTCGAAGCAATTGCTTTTGAATTTTTAGAGAAAAAAAAGTATATATGTTTTTTTTTGTCTTCGATGTGGGATTCTATCAGATGCATACAATATTTGTGGTAAATCAACAGAGAAGTAGTAGATTTGCTCACAGCATCCTAGTGAAGAATAGGCTGATAGTAATTTGTATTACCCGCTATAGCAAAACTAACTTACCTTGTCCCAAAAAAATGCTCAGAAGCTCATCTGTTTGTCAATTCACTATATTGAGTGGTGATAAAGGTAAAATCCTAGATTTACAACCATTCGTTTGGTGACTGTTTGAAGTCACAATAGCGCTGAAAAAAGCGACTTGCGATATTTTTCACGATCATGGTCACGTGATCGAAATTTGGGCACTTGGCAACTGGCATGTCTTTACGACAGTTGTATTGTCCTGGGGTCTTGTGTATCACAATTTGTAACCTTCGCATCCAGCTTCCAACAAGCAAAGTCAATAGGGGGAAGTCAGATTCTCTTAACAACTGCATGATTCACATAACCACTGTAGGGATTCATTTAACGGTGGCAAAAATGAGATGCAACAACTGCCTCACTTAGCAGTGGAAATTTTGAACTCAATTGTGGTCGCAAGTCAAGGACATATTGCATTATAAGCAGGGAGGGCCTGGAATGGGACACTGGATGTGTATAAAAGCTATTAACTATCTTATTCCAAACTCACAGATGTGTTCAGAGTATTGTAGACTTAAAGGTTGTGGGAATTATACTTTGAATGCTGCCTGAATAATAATAAGTCAAGCTTAGGTGACAATATCATTACAGACAATGCTTTGGGATATACATCTATTTATTCAAAGAGTGATTTCTAGAAGGGCTTTTTCACTTTTTTCTTTACCACAAATAGATTCTAAAATATATGAAAAAAAGAAAAGAAAAAGTAATATTTAAAATGGTGAATGTGTTTAGCTTTACCAGTTGATAATATGTACATGTATGTAAAATATTTGCAGATATTTGTATACATTTCTGTAATATATGTATATTTGGTTAATAATGGTGGGAGCTGGACTACTGTAAAATTACGCACTTTAATTTCTGTTGAAAATTTTAAAGAAATTTGTAATCCTGTAAAATAAAAGCAACAATCCATCAGTAATTGTTCTGTGAGTTTCATATTGAGGAGTTTATGATATTATTTTTTTTTAAAAAAGTGGCCATATTAATGGTGGAAAAGAATCATGTGTAAACTGCAGGCAATGCTATAGTTTGTTTTCAAAAACAATTAAGAAATAATTTGGTCTGGGTAAAAGACACAAGAATATCTTATTTTTTAAAAATATACTCTGCATAACAGCAGCATCAGTGTGATCTAATAATTGTTGTTATTGGACTAAGACTGGGAAGGCCTATATACAAGATTAATCTCAGGAAAACTCACCTCATAGAGTGGCTGTTGGGAGAACAAAATGCGGATTAACTCATGAACCTTGAGCCAAGTTTCAAAAGAAATCCAGTTATTAGGAGCAACATGTCAGCAACTTCCTGAGTGAAGTCAACTCTGCCACACGTAATTTACGGCTCAACTCTGACCCTGTTCCCCCTCTTCTCTTAGTCTGTGTCATAAATCACATTCTCCAATGAAGCACTTTCACACTCTGTAGAAACCACGCCTGGCACGATGGCTCTGGTAATCTGAAATCCAACCTTGGAGAAGATATGTGTGGAATGTGCTTTTGAATGTGGCTGCTGAACTGCTCCATCAGTCCTCCCCTCTTTCCTGCCCATGGCAACTTGACAGCAGACTAGGAATGCTTTGCGAGTTGACAATATGTTAATGTCATACAATTTAAATTGAGATGCAAGAAGCTTTGACAATTATAAAATTACAAATTTGATCACTGCCATGTTTTTTTTCTTCTTAATTGGGGCAATCTACAAACTTGGTTTTAAAAAAAAAGAATGCAATGATTTACCAGATAGGATTGAGGTATTGCAAAATGTACTTTAGAAACCAAGCTGTAAGTAGCAGAACATGCAATTAGGTCGTTGTGTGAGAGATGGAAAATATGTGTTATACCCCTTCCTCACTTACATATGGTTTAGTATTCCCAAAATATAACCTAGTTTTCACAGATTTGTCACGGATTACTAGACCTGTTTGAAATCCAGGTGGATCTTTGTTTCCGTTTCCGTGAAGCTGCTCTGTATGAACCTTCTCTTCCTCTTCATTCTCCGAACATCTCTTACTCATACACTGTTTTTCCAAATCAGGAACCCTCCCCAGCCAACTTCTAGTTCATCTTCATTCCAGTCCTGTAGTGCCTTTGTGACTCTGAGGCTATTTCCACATAGGGAGTGCTCAAAAGCAGCTCTGCTCTGAGTTTTAACCCCTCCATAACTGAGCTGAGTTTTGAATCGGTTTCAGAACAACACAATCACATGGATTTTCTGGTTGTCTCTGGACACCAGTTAAGTTCTGACAAGATTAAGGACAGCTAATTTCCCGATTGTGACAATACTTCCCTTCTTATAGGTGGCAGTTTCAGCCTAAGTTAAGGGAAATAGATAAATTGATAAGAGTTTTATCTCTTGTCCCCTCAGGAGAAAGCAGGCATCCTAAGTACTAGCTATGTGGACTTTTACATGTCTTGTGTAAGAGGTGAAGGTTGGATTACTCCAATTACGATGCGGAAATGCTTCAAAATGAGTCCCAATTCTTGCAGCCTAAAAAGCATGAATTTTGTTTGGAACTTGCCATTTTGGTCACTGTTGCAAATGATAATCGTGTTCTTTCAAGGCATTCAGAAAAACCCCAGTTGCAAAGAGGATACCACATAGTCTTCCCAACTCAATTCAGATCTTTAATACAAGAAGAATGATTATGTAGCCAGGTACCTTTAAAAAAAAGCAAACATTTATTTTGGGACAAGCCAGCCCACAAATACATTTAAAGAAAAAAGAAGACCCCAGCATTCAGGGTTTAGAATTAGTGTGAAGAGGTTCAGCAGGCCTATTTCAAATTATTTTGAATCAGCATTTTTTCAATGGGGTTGCTAATTTTCACTAGATAAGGAAAATGTACAAGGCTATATTTATTAGCCAAAAGGGGCACATTCCATTATTTTGAATTATTTTTCATTTAATCGCCAAGTCTTGTGTATCCAGTTTAAAACTAGTATTACAATATTCCGTATAATCAAAGGCCTTGATTTCAAAAGTAACTTTGTTCCATTTTTTGGGTTTCTGGCGGCCAAAGGGAGTTTCCACCACAAAATTTTTAATGGCCAACATTGGAAGTGTGCAATCCCGGTAGATCATTTCCATTCCCCAAATCTGCAGGAACACAAATACAGTTAGCCTCTTTACCAGGTTAAGTAAGTCACAAGGGTAGATTTCCATGTTTGGGGAAAATGTCAGTGAACTATAGATAAATTCATCTCCCAGTGTTTGGGCTGCCCTGATTTTACCAAAGAGCAGAACAAAAAATAATACAGATTTGCAAAAGCTCATCTCAGTTTACAGGGATGCCTACTCTTGTATTCTGTTCCTCCTTCCTTCCTTCCTTCCTTCCTTCCTTCCTTCCTTCCTTCCTTCCTTCCTTCCTTCCTTCCTTCCTTCCTCCCTCCCTCCCTCCCTCCCTCCCTCCCTCCCTCCCTTCCCTTCCCTTCCCTTCCTTCCAGAGCCTACAGATTGCCTGCTAGATATTTTCTTCAAGGATACATCACATTTAACAGGACAGATGTTCTCTGCCCTTAGCCTCATTTTTTTAATAGTCTGAAAGTTACATGTTATGTTAATCATAGTTTCTTGGATAAACTAGAATTTCTGGATTCACCCAAGATGACAAACTAAATCAAAATAAAATGCACTATGGCTTTAAGCATAATCTGAACAAGAGGCTACCAAATAATTACCTATCGAGTTCTTGTGCCAAGCTAAGACCATGTAAAGCTTTCCTAAATGCACAACATCAAGTTGTGGAAGTTTACCTGAGATCCACTGTGCTATCTAAAACTTTTAACAAGCTTTGGGTTCATACTCTGATTTTCATAGATCAATAAAGATAGATAAAGCCTGTTAAATTCCTGTCCTTGATGAACACATTCTGCAAGATCCTTTACAGAAGCCCAAAACAACAACAACAACAATAATAATAATAGAGGGAACAATCATCAGAGGGAAACTTGACTGAGGTCTGAAACAAATTAAGGTCTAATTAAGGAATGGAGTATTTACAGAATCTGAACCTTGGGATTTTAGAAATAAATTGGATTTGAAAAATTAAATTCAAAGTCCTCCTGCCTAGCCCTTCCCACTGGCCTGCCACTTCCTCCTCTCTAACATCTCTTCCTTCATAAAAACTAAGCAAAAGTAGTATATTTAGAAAAAAAAATGAATTCAAACTCTGCTTACCTGCCCACATTTATCACAACTGATGGACCTGCCTGGCTTCCAGTCTTTGAATTCGCGGGAAAGCACCACACAATCAGGTGACTTTTTGTAATACAGGCTGCATAGAGAACAATTGGGCATTCTGTAATATTTCACTCCAAAGGCAATTCTTGAAAAAAAAAAGCAAAGCCCTGACTGTTTCTGGGAACCTTTCTCTTCTTAGGTTGAGAGTAGTGCCTCTGTACACACATGGATTTACATACAGATAATTGACTGGCCTCAATCAGATGTTCAGACTGTATTTGGCATTTTTATAGATCTGAGATAGGCAGATGTTGGGTTAAAGGTATCGTGTTTCCCTGAAAATAAGACCGGGTCTTATATATATTTTTTGCCACCAAAAAAGGCACCAGGTCTTATTTTCAGGGTGGGTCATCCACTGATTCACCTCACTTGCGTGCGTCACCCCCAGCCTTCTTTTCACTGTTAGACGCCTTCAGGAACTTCTTCTATGGCCAGCAAGGCTGAAGGCCTCTGCAACTGATAACGGAGCTCCAGATCAATCCGGAACTCTGTTATCGGCTGTAGAGGCCTTCAGGAAAGCCATACCGGCTGCAGAAGAAATGGGCGGACAACGCAGGTGTTGGCGTGTGCGAGGCCTGGCTGCAACTGTCCGAAGGTACGTAGTAGGGCAGCTCCACCCTCCTATCCCCACCCTAGCTTAATTTTTACCTGTGCACCCTGGAGTGGGCGGGGTCTTAATTAGAGCTTATTTTGGGGGTAGGGCTTATTTTGGGTGCACATGTAAAAATCAAGCTAGGGCTTACTTTTGGGATGGGTCGTATTTTCGGGGAAACACAGTATGTAAGCTGTTCCAAGTAAAGTTACCTTTTGTAATAAACTGATGGGGATTTTCCAATGCCAATGGTATCTTTTTTTTTATATAAATGGGACCATGCACATATTTGATTTGTTACTTGGATTGAAAGCACATTTTTCCTCAAGAAAATTCCCAGGAAACAGTCAACCAGACTCTTGACTGAACTATCTTCAGCGTGTGAGTGCACGTACATAGAAGAAGACCCCAGGAGGGCCGCAAAAAGAAGGAGGTAAAGTGAGTTTCTTTCCTAATTCTCTATACATTAAGCAAGAAATGTTATTTCTCAAACTGAAGCGCAGCACTAGCCTTCTCCCCCCTAGTGCTCTTCAGATATTGGATATCAGTTTTTATTTCTCTCAGCTCTCATTCATGACAGGTAATTCCACAATTTATTTGGAGGGCATCAGCTTGAAGAATGCTCTGAAGAGTTAGGACAAACTTGTTATTTAAATGGAGAAAGCAAGATATGCTTCCCAATAGAACTACACTTAAGACATATATATATAATCCAAATTTTTTTACTACCGGTTCTGTAGTGGTGGCTTGGTGGACGTGGTATGGCTTGGTGGGTGTGGTGGGGGAAGGATATTGCAAAATCTGCATTCCCACCCTGCTCCAAGGGAAGGATACTGCAAAATCCCCATTCCCTCCCCACTCCTGGGGGAAGGATATTTGCAAAATCTCTCTTCTCACCCCACTCTGGGGCCAGCCAGAGGTGGTATTTGCTGGTTCTCCGAACTGCTCAAAATTTCCACTACCGGTTCTCCCGAACATGTCAGAACCTGCTGCATTTCACCCCTGGTTTACAGTAATCTCAAAGTGGCTTATAAAGAGTCAGCATATTGTCCCCAACCATTTTATCGACCTTGGAAGGATGGAAGTTTGAGTCAGTAAGGCTTGAAGGAATTGAACTCCTGGCAAATGGCAGAATTAACCAGCAATGCTGCATCCTTACCATTGCGCCACTGGCTCTTCTCGATGTTATAAATAGAGTCCAAAGGCACAGAGCAACTAGTCACTTCTACTTTCCCTCACCTGAAGTTGGAATTAATGTTGATGTGGTGCATATTCTCTATTTTGCGCAGGTCACTGGCATGGCAGACGGCCAGGTTGCAGTTTAGGCAACAGAAACGTACACTGTCTGGGTCATGTAGCTGGCGCTGCTGCTCAAGTTTGACATCCCGCAATTTCCTGCTGATCATGGCTTCATGCTGCAATTTTGCAATCTATTGGAAAGAATCAAAGAATCTATGTTCCATGCATATGAAGGTATGGTATATTGTGACTTCATTCTGCAGGTATCCAAGATTGCTAAGTGATGGCAAGCCTAGTACTCCCAGTTACTATTGTTAACCAACAATCATGGGTTGTTATGCAAGGACCTCCTTGCAATTTCCTTCCAGCTTCCAATGAGCAAGATCAATGGGGAAGCCAGCAGGAAATTGCAAGCACCAGACGGCTGGCAAGGAGACTGACATGACTGCTGCCAGGTGCAAGTGAGCATGCAAGGGGCTGCTGTTGCATGCTGAAAGCAAGATGGGACTTGGAGTGGTTGCTGCAGGAATGTGTGACAAGCTGATGTAGCATGACATGAGCATGGGATGGCTGTGGCAGGGTACACAAGGATGCATGACAAGCCAGTGAGGCATTGCACCAGTGGGTTCCTTGTGTGTCCAATCATACTTGGCCAATAAACATTCTATTCTATTCAAATAAGAACTCCACACAACTGGAACTATCTAAAAATTCCTGCAATTTTATTTTTTACAGTATCCAGATTCGTCCCTAAGCTAACATTGAAACCAGGGTTCCAAATTAGGGATTCCATGAGTCCCAATCCATAACAAATAGCTCAAAGTCGTTCCCCCCCCCCCCCCCGCAGAAGACTGTAATTTGAGACTATGAGCTACGATTATGATGATGCAGCGTGGCAGCAAAAGGATAAATAAGAGCACATTATCACAGCATGTCAGAATGTGGCTTGCTGTGTTTCCCACCAGATTAGTACTTTATTGTTATTCTTTCTCAAAGCCTAAATATCAAAGGCCACTTTCTTGGCCTTTCCAGGAAGTTCTTTTACCTTTTGGTGGTATTCTTCCTCAGGCATCTCCTGCACCCATTTTATGGCATGCTCCATCAGGATCTCCAACATTTCATTAAGCTTCTCACGGGCCACCTCCTTGCTGTTGGTCTTGGCCAAAACAGAACAAATGCTATTTGGGGCACGGGCACGGCCTCTGGCCTTAAGAAAGAGAAAGAAGAGCACCTGCATTCATCTCCAAAGATCAAGCCCACTAGTGTTCCACTTGTCCTCAGGAACATACATGGATCTATCAAAAACCACCCTTCAGTTGAACTCTTAGTGGTCTTAAGACCCAGAATTAACAACACCCCTCCTTTCCTTTCCAGACACCTTCTGCAGGTGTCAAGGTGCATGGGAATAAGGTTCTCAAAACTGACTGACCTGCATCATGCCAATTTCATTTGTTATCAGCCCGTAACGGATTATGATGTTACACTCGGGGATGTCCAGCCCTTCCTCAGCCACGCTAGTGGAAAGAAGAAGGTTGAGTTGCCCCTTTCGGAAGCGATGGAGAACATCTTGTTGCTCTTGCTGAAAGAAACACCCAAGACAAAATTAGAAGGCTTGTTAATTTGACCCTGGAGTGAAACTGGGATGCTCAATCCCAGAAGGCAGATTCCTTTATCTACAGACCCCTCACATCCTGGACATAAATTGTTTCAATTTCTACCCTCAAAACGACGCTATATGGCTCTGCAAACCAGAACAACAAGACACAAGGACAGTTTTTCCCTGAATGCCATCACTCTGCTAAACAACTAATTCCCCACAACACTGTCAAATTAACTAAGACTGTATTACTATTCTTCTTCTCATTCTTACTAGTACCTATCTCTTCCCACTTATGGCTATATCTATGTTGCTTTTATCTTTATAACTTAAATTGTTTTATTGTTTCCTAGTATGATTTGATTGCTTATTAGTATCCTATTACTAAGTGTTGTATCTTATGATTCTTGATGAATATATTTTATTTTTTTCTTTATGTACACTGGGAGCATATGCAGCAAAGACAAATTCCTTGTGTGTCCAATCACACTTGGCCAATAAAGAATTCTATTCTATTCTATTCTATTCTGTTCTGTTCTGTTCTGTTCTGTTCTGTTCTGTTCTGTTCTGTTCTGTTCTATTCTCAATCTTACCAGACCTTATTCAATAATCTATAGACCAGGGGTGGAGAACTATAGTTGGCTGGCTCAGGAATTCTGCGAGCTGAAGTCCAGAGGTCATAAAGGGGCCATAGTTCCCCACTCCTGGTATAGACTACACCTGGCAAGGCCTTTCTTTTCTTTCTTAAGGCATTCTGCACCTTAAGAAATTCATTAGGATTTCATTGCAGTTGAATTGCATTGTATGTTTCTGTCTTGCCAAAACAATAGCATATTTAATTTGATTTAAAATGTCATTTTGCGTTACTGTATTTACTCTTGTTTTGTAGTAACCTAACAAAACAAATCAATACTATCAGTAGTATTGTATAGTAATATAATGTAGTAAAAATGTTATCTGGCTGCACTTCGCTAAGGTTTCTTCTCGGAAGATACCCAAGGCACCTCTGGTGAGCAGAAAATCAGGTTTATAGAATGGCTACTTAAAAGGTTGATTTATTTATTTATTTATTATTTGAATTTATATCCCGCCCTTCTCCGAAGTGGCTTACACTGTGTTAAGCAATAGTCTTCATCCATTTGTATATTATATACAAAGTCAACTTTTATTGCCCCCAACAATCTGGGTCCTCATTTTACCTACCTTATAAAGGATGGAAGGCTGAGTCAACCTTGGGCCTGGTGGGACTAGAACTTGCAGTAATTGCAAGCAGCTGTGTTAATAACGGACTGACTTAGTCTGCTGAGCCACCAGAGTCCCCAGCAGTGCTTACAAATCAGGGCTGTGCAAGATTTTCAATTCAAATGCAAAAAGGTGCTTTAAAGTAATAGGGCAGTGCAAATGTAACTTCTTGACTCAGTTACATCAAATGATAGCTTGTAGGTGTGACCCAACATTACAGATCAGTTGTCATAGAAAGAACTTTAGTTTCACCAAACATCACTTCTGACAGTGATCATTGCTGCTGGAGTTCCTTGATATATTCAGCTACCAGGCCGCAAAGCACAAGAACTCAATCCATCTTGTTTGTGAGACTGCTGATATTCAAAGAAGCTTTTATATATGTAATGGTAGTATGTGAAAATGACCTTGGGGACTGGGCAGAGAGACCTTGCAAAGGGAGCAATCAGAAAACGAAACACCATAGCCCACAGCTGGATGAGGCAAATACCCTCTCTAGCCTCTTGGTCTGTGAAGGAGAAGGGAAAAATATACCGTATTTTTTGGAGTATAAGACACACTTTTCTCCCCCTAAAAGAGAGTGAAAATTTGGGTGCGTCTTATACACTGAATGAAGCCAAAAACGTGAGGCACAGAGGCCGTGATGGTCTGTGGCAATCCCTGCAGCCTGGAACAGCTGATTGGGGGTATTCCGGGAGGCCAATCCACCCGCCAATCAGCTGCTCATGCTGAATCAGGCTGCAATAATGTGCTGAAGCTGACCTGACTGTTTGCTATTTGTTGCAAAGACTCAGAGTTTGCAGCAGCAATCACATCCAGAAAGCACACAGAAGTAACTGATTCAGCAGGATTCAATAACTTCTCTTTATATATAATATAACACATGAAGTAAAATATACAATACCAAAAGCAGGTTTTCCAAGCAAAACACAAGCAGAGGAGAGGAGTTTCAGTTTCAGTTTCGAGCAGCAGACTAGTTTGCAGCTTTAGCACAGACTCAGAGCGGCAGAGATAAGCCACACCCAGGCTCCTTGCTGTCTCCTTCCTTGTTGTTTACACAGCAAATACTGTTTCAGTTTCCAAACAGCCCTCAACTCTCACACACTGACAGGACGCTAGCCAGATGAATACCAATAGATGTTGGTAGGCAGAGGAAGATTTTTTTTCTTATTTTCCAAATACTCTGAAAAATGCTATCATGTCCCTCCTAGTCCTTCTTTTCATTAAACTAGGCATACCGAGTTCCTGCAACCGTTCTTCATATGTTTTAGCCTCCAGTCCCCTAATCATCTTCGTTGCTCTTCTCTGCACGTGTTTAAATAATGTTGGAGTGAAAGGTTTCTATGTAATTACTCAACAGGGCTTTATTCCACACCAAAATAGGGAAGGTATTTTTAAAAAATAGCTTGGCATGACATACCACAGTACTAATGCATTAAAACTTAGTTAGCCAGAGTCCATCTGAAATACGTACAAGTAACAAAGGAATTGAGCTGTCCATTGATGAGCGGTTGCAGGAATTTGGTACATCTAGTTTAATGAAAAGAAGGACTAGGGGAGACATGTTAGCAGTGTTCCTATTAACCATATTAAGCCATATTAACACCAGAAGCTTCCACGCTGCAGTTCCAATATCTCAGGGGCTGCCACAAAGAAGAGGGAGTCAAGCTATTCTCCAAAGCACCTGAAAGCAGGACAAGAAGTAATGGGTGGAAACTAGTCAAGGAGAGAAGCAACTTAGAACTAAGGAGAAATTTCTTGACAGTTAGAACAATTAATAAGGGGAACAACTTTTCTCCAGAAGTTGTAAATGCTTCAACACTGGAAATTTTTAAGAAGACTCCTGCGAGTCCCTTGGACAGCAAGGTGAACAAACTGGTCAGTCCTAGAGGAGATCAACCCTGACTGGTCTTTAGAAGGCCAGATCCTGAAGATGAAACTCAAATTCTTTGGTCACCTAATGAGAAGGAAGGACTCACTGGAGAAGAGCCTAATGCTGGGAAAGATTGAGAGCAAAAGAAGAAGGGGACAGCAGAGAACGAGGTGGCTGGATGGAGTCACTGAAGCAGTCGGTGTGAGATTAAATGGATTCCTGAGGATGGTAGAGAGCAGTAAGGCTTGGAGGAACGTTGTCCATGGGGTCGCGATGGGTCGGACGTGACTTCACAACTAACAGCAACAACAAGAAGACCTGGGAATGGGATAGAGGCTTTTCCACATTTTTTTGTAGACTTACCTGCGTCATGTGTTTCGTCTGACTGCTGGAACCAGCCCCAGTTAGAACATCAGACTTGATCCCAAGTGCCTGCAAAGCCTGGTTACCCAGGACCCACTCATGGAGTGAATAGGCACTCTGGCGTGTCCAGGTGAACACAATGCCCCGTGAGCTCTTCAGTTCTTGGAACTGGTCTTGCAGGACTTGTTGCAGCTTGCCAAGTTTGGGATTCTCGTAGCGACTGTCTTTAGCAAGGCCCAAGAGAGACAACCTGTTCTCTATAAACCAAAAGCATGGTGTGGTCTCAAATAAGGATGAGCAGCAAGAGAATCATCCCTGAATCTGACATGTATCTATAATATTTCTTAATCCTGTATCTTTGGTTAGCATTTAACCCAAAAGATTAACATAAGTAGCAGTGAATAAGAAAATCAAAACCACATGAACAACGACAACAAAACCATAACCTAACACTAATATAGAATGCAGTAGATTATATGACAGTAATTGCCATTACAGGGCGACTTTGACTTACAACCACAATTGGAACCAGAAGGTACTCGGCAAGGTGGTTGTGTTTCATATCCAACGTTATGACCTTTCTGCCACAGTTGCTAAGTAGATTACTGTAGGTGATAAGTGAATCATGTGGTCATTAAGTGAATCCGGCTTCTCCCACTGAGAAGAATCAATCTTATTGGAAGCTGGCTAGAAAGATCACAAATGGGGATCACATGACCCCAGAACACTGCCATTGTTGTAAATACATGCCAGTTGCCAAGAGACTGAATTCTGATTACATGACAGTGGGGATGCTATGACAGACCGGTCATAAGTTACTTTTTCCAGTGCCCTTTTAACTTTGAACAAATGGTTGTAAGCCAAGGATTACCCATAATTAAACTGCAGGCAGTTCCAGCAATGAAAAGTTCCTTTGAGTTTTTAGTTGTGTGACCCACATTTATCCTTCTCCTCTGTCTTGTCTTTCCATTGTTGTTCATTCTTATTTTATTTAACTTCTCCAACACTGTTTACAGTGCCTAATACTTCCAACTATCATGTTTAGTACATCTGAAAGTCCACAAGTGGTGGAAGATGCTCTTATCTCTGAGATTTGCCTTCAAAGGTTTCATCTTTGATAACCCTATTAAAGTGTTCCAATATCTCAGGGGCTGCCACAAAGAAGAGGGAGTCAAGCTATTCTCCTAAGCACCTAAGGGTACCACAAGAAGTAATGAGTAGAAACTAATCAAGGAGAAAAGCAACTTAGAACTAAAGAGAAATTTCTTGACAGTCAGAACAATTAATCAGTGGAACAACTTGCCTCCAGAAATTGTGAATGCTCCAACACTGGAAGTTTTTAAGAAGATGTTGGATATCCATTTGTCTGAAATGGTGTAGGGTTTCCTGCCTAAGCAGAGGGTTGGACTGGAAGACCTCCAAGGTCCCTTCCAACTTAACTTTTCTCTTCTCTTCTCTTCTCTTCTCTTCTCTTCTCTTCTCTTCTCTTCTCTTCTCTTCTCTTCTCTTCTCTTCTCTTCTCTTCTCTTCTACTCTACTCTACTCTACTCTACTCTACTCTACTCTACTCTACTTTTCTCTACTCTACTCTATTTTTCTACCCTATCCTACTCTAACCCTACCCTACCCTACCCTATCCTATTCAGAAGGCACAGCCTGAGGATCTCAGGCTAGATGTGGCCTCAAAAGCTTCCAATAATTGTTACCAAATTGAATTTTTTAATGCAACAAAATGTTAGAGAGTAATTATAGTGACTGTGTTTAATTTGAATTACACGTAAGTATAACAACTGGAATTAATGCAATTAAATAAGTTTTAATTGTTAAGAGTATGCCTTATTAAACCACTCAACACCATTTGAGTGACTCTTCACTAGAGAGAAAAAAAGGGGGAGGAGTGTTTTCTGAAGTGTGGGTCCAGACCACTGTGTTGCATTTCTATGTAATCATTAGCCCTTCACAAAGAAAAATCTCATAAATCAAGTTAATATATAATCATAACAAATTGCCCTTTTCAACCTGGGCAAGTAGGATTTCCTATTTATTCAACCTTTTTTTATTATGACAAGAGCTAAGGGACACACTAGAGCAAAGCGCTGGTACATTATATGATGATTTTTAATCCTGCCTTTTTAAAAAAAAAACCCATATAACTGAAGATGGCAAAACCAAAGGCACTTTTCAAGAGACAACTGGACTTTCTTGTTTTTCCTTGAAGATATTTGGCACAACATAGAACACTGATGGCTAATCTTTTTCTCGTCATGTGCTGAAAGCATGTGCACGTGAAACAGCATGCACGTGGCCAGCACCCATAATGCAATGCGGACACCCCCTCCCCCCCCATTTTGGGCCTAGTAGGCCTACCTGCAGCCTCTGGGCCCAAAAATGGGCTGGGGGGGGTGCCACGCCACACCCCATTTTGGGCCTGCAGACTCCTGGGCCCAAAAACAAGCCATGGAGGGGCATGCTGCTCCCCCCCTCACCGTTTTGGGCCTAGTAGGCCTTGCTGCAAAAACAGGCCACGAGGGGCGCACCACACAGCACGCACATGTGCATGTGACCCCGCCCCCCACATGTCTCCCACATGCACCCTACCCCCCGTGCATCCCAAAAATCAGCTGGCCAGCGGGAGGCGTACTCGCATGCACGGTGGAGCTGAGCTGGGCAACGGTTCGTCTGCCTGCAGAAAGGGCTCCACGTGGCAGCTGTGGCACACGTGCCATAGGTTCACCATCATGGACATAGGAGAACAAACTGATCAGGACAAGAATCAGCAGTCTATCTGCATTTGAAAGACAAAGGCCACTCTTTCGAAAACAGCAAAGTCCACATTCTGGACAGAGAGCATTGCTGGTTTGAAAGAGGGGTCAAAGAGGCCATCTCTGCTAAAACTGAACAGCCCTCTCTCAATAGAGGGGAAACGATATGACACCACCTATCTCCTGTTTACAACAAAGTTCTTTCAGTAGTTCCAAAAAGGTTCTACACTCATTTGCACTATTCAGGTGAGCTGAAGGCACAGATAAACCTCCAAGTGGCCTCAACAGCTCTCAGAAAGTGTGCTATCGATCAGATGACTGCAAGGAGTATAAATACTTCCATTCTCCACCAGTCAGTCAGAACTGAAGAAGCTTCTTGGATGAGAAGTGAAATGTCTTCAAGGAAAAACAAAAAAAAGTCCAGTTGCCTCTTGAAAAAGCATCTTTGGACAACCATGACCTGGTTGACCAAGAAGCTCCATAGATATCATATGGCAACCATATGGTACTTAATATTCCTGCCTCCTTCCAAGCCGTTCCAGTTTCTTCCCTTTGGAGCCCTTCAATTCGCTTCTGTTTCCGCCTCTGGCTATTATCAAACAATATTCCTCCTTAATATTTTCCCATGGCCTTTTCACTTCTCCAGCACTTAGTTTACAAAATGTGAATGGCGAACTATAAGGAGAGTGAAATGTTTCCTAAATTTTGTTTTGTTCTGCCAATATATACATATATATTTTACTATCAGAAATGTTCGACTCCAAACAATGATTCAGTCGAAGTAGAACAGGTTCTATGAAGGTCACTGAAGGATGAGCAAGAGATTAGAATGTAAGTCCTATGAAGAAAGACTAAACAAACTGGGAATGTCAAATTGTAAGAGAAGGTTACATGAATGAGATATGATAGCAATGTTTAAATTCTTAAATAAATAAAAAAATTCTAACACAGATGAAGGGCAGTACTTTGCTCTCTGTTGTTCCAGAACAAAAGCATCTAGAGTCAGACTAAATATCATAACATATGTCCTGATAGGAAGAGTACTTTGATAGCTGATCCGGTGGCATACAGAGGCAATGAACTTACGTCATTGAACGCGTTTGTGCAGAGGCTTTGAGGATCTTTTCATTTGCCTTTTTGCATGAGTAGCAGGCTGAATTTATTTATTTAGCATCATGGACTAGCAATATAAATTAACATTTCAACTAGATTAATAGAACCAAATAAAATATAAATGTTTTAAAAAATCTTATGTTCAAATATCAATGGGTAGGCCATCTAACCACTGAAGCGCAGCAATATTTATATTAAATATATATATGTGTAAATTGGGATGTGTGTGTGAAGCTACTTTGTCTTTTCATGATGCACCCTAGATAGTGCAACAGCGTGAACTAAAACCTAAAAACCTAAACTAAACTAAACTAAACTAAACTAAACTAAACTAAACTAAACTAAACTAAACTAAACTAAACTAAACTAAACTAAACTAAACCTAAACCTAAACTTAAACCTAAAACTAAACTTAAATGAACTAGTAATTGCTGGCAGCCAGACTACTCTGTAGACATTCCTGGCTTTCAAATACATGGCAGATTGAATTAAAATTAAAATTAAAACCTGAATTAAAACCTTCTAGTTCTATAATTCTATGAAATTTTTGGCAACCATGTTGTTATTTATCACCTAAGGGATGAACAGATATCTAGGAATTCACTCTGAATAAAAAAAAAATGACACCATCACCTCCACCAATGTGAGACTATCACATTCCTTCTTTTTCTCTAGCATTTCCATTACTGACAGACACTTACCATCAAAGAGCTGGAAAAGATATTGTTCGCTTCTTTGTGTTAATTTCTTAGTAGCACGTTCTATGAGGTAAAACTCATCCAGCATATTGAAGGCATCAATCATGCGCACGGTTTCGTTGGTCAGCAGGGCATCATTGTATTTCCGAAGATGCAGGGCACAAACTCGGGTTTTTTTGCAACATTCTTTTGCTCCTTAATACCACAAAAAGAGCAAATGTCATGATACTGGTCTGTCACATTATTTTTCCATTGATCTGTTTCAGTCCATCTCAACCACAACCTCTTCACTTGTTTTGCGTATGTAAAACAGAACGTTCTTATCTAAGTAGAGTTGGTAAAAATAAGGTTTCTAGATTAAAAGTTGAGTAGATGAGGCTGTAATTTCTTCTCTGCAGCTGTAGTTCATTGCAGTACATTTGCCAGGGATGGGGAATAACACCTCCAAAGAAGCCATAGCTAATTTATCTTCTGTAAGCTTCCACTCACGTTATGAAGATTGAATCCATTTGCTTCTTTCAAACCTTAATGCTTTCCAACTTGCCAATGAACTAGGGGGAGGGAAATGGAAATGTGGAGAATGTATGCAGAGATCTTGAGAGCATGGCAGCTATCAAGGTCGCCACTGTAGCAGTGTTGGGTTTCATAATTTTTTACTACCAGTTCTGTGGGTGTGGCTTGGTGGGCGTGGCATGGCTTGGTGGGCGTGGCAGGGGAAGGTTTCTGCAAAATCCCCATTTTCTCCTGATCAGCTAGGACTTGGGAGGCAGAGAATAAATGGGGGTGGGGCCAATCAGAATTTTTACTGCTGGTTCTCCGAGCTACTGGTCAGAACCTGCTGAAACCCACCTCTGCACTGCAGGTGCTCGAGAAAGAAATGGACTGTTCCCATAACAAAAGAACATCTCATAATTGGTATAAAAATTGGTATAAAAATTGAAATAAATAAATAAATAAATAAATAAATACTCAAAATTTCCACTACTGATTCTCCAGAACTGGTCAGAACCTGCTGAAACCCACCTCTGCGCTGCAGGTGCTTGAGAAAGAAATGGACTGTTCCCATAACAAAAGAACGTCTCATAATTGGACAATGATCAGGGGTGGGGTGAAGGAGAAAGTATTGTTTCACTGGGCAAGCATTTGTGCAGGAAACCAGAGCTGGTTTTGTTTCTTCAGTACCAACATGATGTATCCAATAAAATTTTATTTTTAGGAATTCAATTTTCTCAAGAGTGTTTCCTTATTTTGGATTCGCTAATTGGACGGTTGACATACATGTATTCGAGGTAGCACAACTAACATAGGGCTGGAGGTGGAAAAAAATCAAGATCTGTCTCTGAACATTTCTTTCTTCCAAATCCATGTATACAGGTAGTCCGCAACCAGCAATCACAATTCAGCCCAAAATTTCTGTTACTGAGACATTTGTTAAGTGAGTTTTCTTGCCAGAGTTGTTAAGTGAATCAGTACAGTTGAATCACATGGTTGTTAAGTGAACCCGGCTTCCCCATTGACTTTGCTTGTCAGAATGTTGCAAAAAGTGATCACATGACCCCAGGACACTGCAACCACCATAAATATGAGTCAGTTGCCAATTTTGATCACGTGATCATGGGAATGCTGCAATGGTCATGTGAAAACTGCTCATAAGTCATTCTTTTCAGTGCCACTGTAACTTCACACAGTCACCAAATGAACTGGTTATAAATCGAGGATTACCTGTATTACAAAGCCTCCTGTGGAATACTCACCTTTCATTTCAAGCGCCACAATTTGCTGCTCAAATAACTTGGTACCAAAGTTCGCAGTAATGTCAGATACATTTAGATAAGTATAAATCTGGGTCATTATCTCCCTGAGCTTTTCCCCAAATGGATCCTGGAGATGATAAAATGAGAAAGGTGGAGTGGGAGGAAATGTTAACCTTCTCATCTGCACTGCTCATTCATTTTTTTCAACAGATTCCTGATGATCTTACCTGCAACCTTGGCTCCGCCAGATCGTACTGTTTCTTGGGACATGGGACATGACAATCAAGAGAGGGATTCTGTTTATCAATTGACATGATTCTTTCAGCGTCCAGGTTAGCACAGATCTGGAAAGAATGATCACAGCTGTGTGACTACTTCAGGAAATAGTCCTAAGCCAATTCGTCTTAAATGCCAGTTGGAATGCCTTTAAGTGATGGGGTGGTTGAAAGAACCAAAAACAATTTTGACTGTGTATTTATACTGCAGTGAATGCGGTTCACAAAGGCTTGAAGTGATTGACAGTAATAATCCTTATCAATAAAAACAACAGATATCCCAACCAATCTGAATTATCTAATCAAACTAATTAATCTAATTAATAGATCCGACATCCAGCCCTTGCTTATCAGTGGAGACCAATTGGAGCAAGTGACCAGTTTTAAGTTTCTGGGTGTTATCATAAAAGAGGACCTGACCTGGGACGCTCCCATTGCAGCACTGGTCAAAAGGGCCCAGCAGAGATTATATTTCCTGAGACTTCTCAGGAAATAACAACTGAATGAAAAACTGCTGGTGATATTCTACCATTGCACCATAGAGAATATTTTAACTTACTGCACCTGTGTATGGTTTCCCAATTGCATAGTGGCAGATAGGACAGCACTCCAGAGGGTTAATGTCATTGCCCAGAGGATCATTGGTTGCCCTCTCCCCTCTTTGGAAGAGCTTATAGCTCCCGCTGCTTTAAGAAAGTTTAAAACATTCTTAAAGATCCATCTCATCTTGGGCACCCTTTTTTTTTGAACTATTACCGTCTGGCAGATGGTACAGGTCAATAAAAACAAGGACAAATAGACTGAAAAACAACTTTTATCCCAAGGCAATAACCATTGCACTATTGGGTTTTCAATTTCAATTATATAAAATGTAAAGGATATATGTTTGTGTTTTTATTTTTATAGTTATAATGTACACTGTAGATGACATTTAATTTCATTGTACCATGTACAATGACAATAAACTGAACTGAACTAAACTATTTATTTATTTATTTATTTATTTATTTATTTTGTCACAACATGATACAAAAAATTATATAGTATATAAACATATATATGAGTAAATATTAGGAGGTATAAGCATATATATATATAGGAAGAAAAAAAGAAAAACAATAGGACAGGAACGGTAGGCACGTTTGTGCGCTTATGCACGCCCCTTATGGTCCTCTTAGGAATGGGGTGAGGTCAATAGTAGAAAGTTTTTGGTTAAAGCTTTTAGGATTATAGGAAGAGACCACAGAGTCAGGTAAAGTATTCCAAGCACCGATGATTCTGTTACAGAAGTCATATTTTTTGCAATCTAGATTAAAGCGGTTGACATTAAGTTTAAATCTATTGGTTGCTCTTGTATTATTGCAATTAAAGCTGAAGTAGTCTTTAACAGGAAGGACATTACAATAGATGATTCTATGAGTTAAACTTAGGTCTAAACTAAACCTAACCTAAACTAATCTAAACTAAACTAAACCTAAACTAAACTGCCCAAGTACGATCAGCGACCAAATGCTTAGGAGCTTCTTGAAGCCAAGACGTTGGAGGCATTTCTTATTTTGGAGGTTTAAATATTTAAAAGAGCAGGAACAGCCAGTGAGGTTGTCCTGGGTCCTTATCTTCTTTTGTAATTTGCATAGGATGGGGCAAATCTCAGCAGGAGTGAAGATCCTATAGGTATTGGGCATCAAGTCATGCAAGGCTTTAAAAGTGACATTTAACGCTTTAAAATGAATGGGAGCCGAAGCAATAACAAAAGCCGCAGCATATAGCATAGATAATGCTGCTAAATCTGCTCTCTCCAGTTAGGAGATGGGCTGCTGTATTTTGGACCTGCTGAAGCTTCTGAAGGAAGTGCCATGCAAAGCATGATAAAATATTCCACCCAGCAGGTGGTTCTGGCCCAAATTGGGGCATCTCAGCCCCAAAAAGCCAATGTGACTTGATAGCATACCTACTACTACCTGCAAGATCTTTGTTCCTTCTTTTCCAGATGTTGGGAATTGGCAAGGGGGAGGTATTCAGTTAAAAGGTTCCTTTATCTGCAACTGAAACGCTATAACTGTTTTACCATCTGATGATGATACTCGATCCTGGAAGCTGACTTATATAAGAGTAATGTAGGATATGACCAGGCTTGAGCCTGAAGGAGGGGTCAAACCTGTCGTAAGTTACAAGTCTAGGGTGGATAAAAATCGATGGTTTTTTTTAAATTTGAATCGGATTTTTTTTTATTTTTATCAAATTTATTTTAATAAAATGCTTCTGGAGTAAAAATCTATCTAAAGTTAGTTTTCTATTTAAGATACATTAATAATTTAGTTTATTCAGCAGGAAATGGAGCTTAGTTATGTAGCATGAGGCTGTATATTCTGCAGTATTGGGACTGTCAGTGAGTCAACAGTGGGTCAGAGGAGGAGCCGCTGCGGAACAGAGATGACAGTTGCTCTTTAAAAATTATGTTTTAAATCGAGTTAATTTAAATCAGATCCACCCTGCTTCATGCCCACAGGAGAAGTAAGTCCAAGCCCAACTTGAATGCCTCTCTTATCTCCCACTGATTTCCTTTAAAGACCAGTTGGCCAGATTCTTGTAGAGAGCTTAAACTTGCAATAAATCTTTATACTCATTTGAACTACCCTACTCTCCTGATTTCCCTAGCGCCTGACAGGTAGATTGGAGTCTTGAAAAATATGGAATAACTGGAAAAGGTGCAGAAAAGGGTAATTAAAATGAATAGCCCTCCAAGAAGGAAGGATAAGTACTTTTGGAGTATTATTTTTTTTTAGCTCAGAAAGCAAGTATGGGACTATTGTTGATACAGAAATTAAAACAAAGAAGCTTGGTACAGAAAATTTAGGTGGGAAAAAGTATTTCTCCTTCTTTCAAAATATTGTGACATTCACTAATGTGAGGAAATGTGGTAAAACAGTAGACTTTGTTTCCACCAGATTAGGTCACATTTTCAAAAAGGACTAAGCAAAAGTCAGGACAGAAAAGAGCTATCAATGGTTTCTTTCTTCAGTATTGCAGGCAATATATTGAATATTAATTTCTGGGGAAGGACAATGCTTGAGAACTTCCCAAATGCACTTCAGTATCCTCTTTGTGACTAGTTCGCCTACTGCAGCAGGATTCTTCTTCTGGTCTTATTATCTGTCAAGGTTGGTGATCTATTTTAGGAGGTCTCAGGGAAAGTACTTTATATCTCTTAACTGGAGATGACAAGGATTCAGGTATTATTTTTTGGGAAATACGATTTCAGAGTGATCAGCCCGGCTGGGTGCCCCACCCTCCCAGCACACACACACAAGAGCCATCAAGAATGCTGGGATCGATGGTATCAGGCAGCGGCTGCAGCCTGCTGGTCCCTTGGCACACTCTGAGGCTGCGCAGAACATTAGGCATAGAGTGGAAACCAGGTAATCCCAACATGCAGAGGTGAAGGCAGGAGATCCCAACACACAGCGCAGGCTGCAGGCAAGCCAAGAGACATGAAGATGAGCCTCCCGCAGCAACCCGCTGCTCCAGCCCACCAATGCTTGGCTTTTCCATGGCCCATGCGGCATCTAGATCGCCTGTTTCCCCCCCCACACACACACCTCTGTCTGCTGCTGGTGTTCCCATGCAAAGATGAGCCTCCCATGGCTGCTCATCACTGCAGCCCACCAACACTTGACTTTCCCGCAGCCTGTGTGGCGCACCCGGATCACCTGCCTTCCCCTCCTGCCTCTGCTCCCACCTGCTGCTTGCACAGGTAATCAACTCACCTGTGGTGCGTGGGCTGCGGTTGCTTCCAGACACTGTCGGCCCATGCATGCTCGCTGCCTTTGCTGGCCACGGCCATCCCCCTTCACTAGGGCTTATTTTGGGGGTAGGGCTTATATTAGGCACACATGTAAAAAACAGGCTAGGGCTTATTTTCTGGATTGGTCTTATTTTCAGAGAAACACAGTATGCTCTTTGAAAATCCTACTATCAGTATGAAAGAGAACTATGTTTGCAATGCAGAGCAACCTCCAAATTTATGACTATGCGGTCATAAAAGAAAGGAACCCATAATGCCACCAAACTTCCAATACTTGAGCCAAGTGTCTTCCATTAGACTCACCTCCAGGATGTGGGCCTTAGCCGCTTCTAGGCTATTTGAACTCCCAGTACCTAGAGAAGCTGTGAGTCCCAAAATCTGAGGTAAACCCTGTTGGCCTTTCAGCTTGAGGTCCAAGTAGTTCTCCATAATCTTGTTATAAACAGTTCCTTTGTGAGTGTGGTGACACTCATCAATCACCAATAGAGAGAAATCTGCACAAGATATAGGAAGTAATAATCAGCTTTTATGCTAATTATAGCACATTTTTCTTTTAATAGAAAGCTTGTGGGAAGGGAATGTCCTTATTCAGGAATATCTGCTGAATTGGGGAGTACAGGTAGTCCTTGACATACAGCAATTCATTTAGTGACCGTTCAAAGTTAGTGATTTATGACCATTTTTCACATTGATGACCGTTGCAGTATCCCTATGGTCACCTGATCAAAATTCAGATGTTTAGCAATTGACTTTGACAGTTGCAGTGTCCCAGGGTCACCTTTTGTGACCTTCTAATAAGCAAATCAATGTGGAAGTCTGATTCACTTAACAACCGTGTTACTAACTTAACAAATGCAGCAATTCACTTAAAAACTTGCAAGAAAAGTCATAAATTGGGACAAAACTCACCTAAGAACTGTTTCACTTAGTAACAAAAATTTGGGGCTCAAATTTGGGTCTTAAGTTGAGGACCACCTGTACATAATTTGTGCTGATAGTGCATATTAAGGCATAAATTTGGCCAGCACACAAAATCTACTGCATGGAGATCTTGAAATGGTGGTTTTGATGCATTGTTTATTTCTATGGCCGAGTAAAGCCCAACATGGAAAGGAAGATATACTCCTCGACTTACAACAGTTCATTTAGTGACCATTCAAAGTTGCAACGGCACTGAAATTATGACCATTGTTCACACTTATGACCATTGCAGCATCCCAATGGATGGATTAGATTTACATTCCGATGATTGATAACCGATTCGTATTTATGACGGCTGCAGTGTTCAGGAGTCATTTTGCGACCTTCTGACAAGCAAAATCAATGGAGAACCCAGATTCATTTAACAACCAGGCTACCAATTTAACAACTGCAGTGACTCACCTAACAAATGTGGCAAGAAACATTGTGAAATGGGACAAATTCACTTAACAATGTTTTCACTTGGCAATGTAAATTTTGGGTCGTAAGTTGTACCACATATTCAAGCTGATTTTAGTAAAGACTAAATAGCAAGAGATATTAATGCTGACACACACGCTGGATAATTGGGAAATACCAAAAAGAGGTCAATATCAGTAGTGGTTTCACTGATCTTCACTACCTGTTCAGAACTGTGAGTGCGTGCGTGTACGTGAACTCGCTTCGCTCATGGCGCTACTATGCATGCACAGAACCTTCTGTACATGTGCAGAGCATTCGTGGTAACGTCCGGGCGGGTGGGCGAAGCCTCTTGGCGCCGTTACTGGTTCGCCTGAACCGGTCTGAACCGGTAGAAACCCACCACTGGTCAATATGTCCTCTATTGATCGTAGAAAGGCCTTTGGATGTGTTAATCATGTCAATCTATGAACAGGGTTTAGAAAAACAGTAATCCCAGAGCAAACTGCTCAGAGAGTTCTGCAAAGCACTATGGAGCAGTATATCAATCTAAGTGTTATTGCTATCTCTTTATACTTACGTGAAACCTAAACATTGGATAGGAAGCCACAATCCTTGTGGTCCCTGGAGAAAAGATTGGCAGCAAGAAATGGGACGAGGCTTTATAATATGTCCTATTTATTCAAACTGTATACTGAATATCACCTCCTTTTAATGACCTCGTAATCCTTTGCAGGGTGGAGTCTGGGCAACTGAATGGAGCTGAGTGTTTACTGGCCGGATGCCAATGCAGAGTTATATTCAGCAGATATATTCTCATCGTGCCCAGAGAGAGAAATATCTGCCTCCACCCAGGATTGAACTCTGGATCCACCTAGGATCAAACTGTATGCTGAATATGCATTGAAGAAAAGCTGGATTGGAAGAGTGTGGTTTTAAAATTGGATGAAAACAACAACTTGTGCTTATACTGTACTCAAACACAGTTTAATAGCTGAAAATGGGCATGATCTGGAAGCTTTCGTGATGAAAGTCAAGGAGCAGAAACAGGGACTAAAACACAAAGAAGGCCAAATTAATGATGACTGGAACAGCAACTAGTCTTCTAATTGATAGTGAAGAGGGAGATAGCTTCTGTCTTTTAGGACTGATTATCCGCAGTAAAGCACCAACAGTCAGGAAATAAAGCATAGACTAGTACTTGATAGAATGAAATGCAATGAAAGCCTTGGATAAAAGTGTCAAATGCTATATTGTGTCTATATCGGGGTCCACAATCTTTGCGCTGCAGCCCACAACTGGGCCGTGGTATGTTTGGCTACCGGGTTGCATGAGTGGCTGGCAGGTACACGTGTGTGTGTGTGTCCGTGTGCACCCCCCCCCACTCATGCTAGTGTTGGGAGATAGCCATATTATGTTCCTTGTGCCTTTGAGTTAGTTTAACTCCTGGTGACCATCTAGAAAAGTCCCTGTTTTTTTCTTGGCAACATTTTCTGAAGTGGTTTCTTATAGTCTTCTTTCTAGGGCTAAGAGAAAGTAACAGGCCCAAAGTAACCCAGCTGGCTTCCTAGCTAAAGCAGAACTAGAATTTAGGGGTCCCCAACTCCCGGTCTGTGAACCAGTACCAGGCCACAGCATGCCAGGAACCGGGCCACACAAACAAGTGAAGCCCCATCCATGAGATACAGGCAGCATGCAAAACCACACCCCTTCAGGTCTGTGGAAAAACCTCTCTCTATGGAACCGGTCCCTGGTGCCCAAAAAGTTTGGGGCCGTTGTATTAGTTTCTTCGCATTTGGGATTCTGTAGCATTGGGAAGACTGTCAAGAGGCAGAATGTCTCTGTGTTGAAGTGAAAAGATATTGGACTAAAATACATTGGAAAAAATAACATATTGACTTGAAGCCAGAAGTTTTTTTGTTGGGAATTATACCTGAAATATATACTAGAGATGTAAAATATTTGATTGTGAATATTATTACATCAGTTAGGATTGTGTTTGCTAAAAATTGAAAAAACGAGAAATTACCTTCGCAAGATGAAATTATTAGGAAGATGATGGAATGTGCAGAGATGAATAAATTGACATTTGAAATTAGAGAACAAGAAGATAAGCAATATTACAAAATATGGGATTTATTTTATTATTGGTTAGAAGGAAAGATACGTTATAGAAGACCTAGATTGAATAAGACACCTAGATAATATAAGTTATATGTACGAAAGAGATGTATATTTTGAGATTGCACAAGAAGATATGTAAACACCCCACCAGCACATTGTAACTGGTTTGATGAATTTTTTATGTTTGTTTGTTGTTAAAAAATAAAAATTAAAAAAAAAGAGGCAGAATTTCTCTATTGCAAGTGAATTGCAAAGCCTGTGATTGTGGCTGTCGAGATCCCCCTTGGCTGGGGCTCCAGTTAAAACCAGTTCTTGGTTTCGTTTTCCACGGAGCTGTCACTAGACATAACAGAGCTTTGCAAGCGTGTAGTGTAACTTTTCAATTATAGTACTAACTCTAAAAAACTACTTGGCAATTGGATTTAGAAAAGAGTAAACATACAATGAACCATGGAAGGGGAAATGGAGAGATTCCGTTCCCAATTATTCTTGATCAAACTTTACTAACCATGGAAAGGAATCCCTTTCCATTTACTCCATTATCCATTTTACTTCCAAGAAAATTAGGTCAGTTACTGGTTACAGAGTTCTCAGTGAAGAGTCCGACCTGAAATATGGCTAAATTGAAATGTAATTTGTGTTTCATTCTTTGCTGGGAGGGGGTCTCCAAAAATTGTAATATTCAAATATGATTCACCTCCTTTTTCTTTGATACTAGGACTTTGATACTGAAAGAATTATTCCCCAAGATTGTGGAAGATTCCACAAAAGCGGTTTTGAACTTGGATCTTCTTTCCCTGCTCTCAGAAAGAAGATCTACTAATTTCTGGATCTTCCAAATTGCTCTATCAGTGATCCCAAAGGTGACAACAGAGAAGATACAAAACAACCACTTCATAAACGCATGGCACAATACATGAGAATCAACCCATTATGACTAGATTCAGCAGTCCATCTGCATTTAAAAGACAAAAGTCACTCTTTTGAAGACAGCAAAGTCCAAATTTTGGACAGAGAGGACTGCTGGTTTGAAAGAGGGGTCAAAGAGGCCATCTATGTTAAAATTGAACAACCTCTCTCAACAGAGGGGGAGGGATATGACATCATCTATCTCCAGTCTACAACACAGTCCTTTCAGCAGTCCTTCAAGAAGCTCCACACCCAATTGCACCACTCAGGTGACCCTGATGACACAGATAAACCTCCAGGTGACCTTAACAACCTGCTAAAAGAATGCAAATAGCCAGCTGTCTGCAAGGAGTATAAATCCTTCCATTCCTCACCATCCAGTTAGAGCCGAAGAAGCTTCTTGGAATAGAAGCGAAATGTCTTCAAACAAAAACCAAAAAGTCCAGTTGCCTCTTGAAAAAGCACCTTTGGGACAATAGAGACAACCGTGAGCTTGAATGGGGGATTCACAGCTAAAACTGGATTATTATTATTATTACTGTATGCTGCTGCTCCCCTTCCTGAAGAGACTGTGACTGTTCCAGTAATGGTCTACTGTGAATCTGCTATAACAAAGAAACCAAAAAACACCACAATGGCCTTATACCTTCTCCAGAACACTTTTTTCTATAGGCTCTAACAAATAGAAGCTCTTTCCACGTATAGAGAGTCTTCAACTTACAACCATTCATTTAGTGTCTATTCAAAGTTACAGCGGCACTGAACAAAATGATTTATGACCGTTTTTCACACTTAAGACCTGTTGCAGCATCTCTGTAGTCGCATGATAAAAATTCAGACGCTTGGCAACAGGTTCCTATTTATGACGGCTGTGTTGTCCTGGGATCATACGATTGTCTTTTTGCAATCTTCAGACAAGCAAAGTCAATGGGAAAGCCAGATTCGCTTAACAGCCATGTTAGTAATTTAACAACTGTGATGATTCAAACTGTTTTTTTGGTTTTTTTATTTTTTTTAATTTACATTTATATCCCGCCCTTCTCCGAAGACTCAGGGCGGCTTACAGTGTATAAGGCAATAGTCTCATTCTATTTGTATATTTACAAAGTCAACTTATTGCCCCCCCAACAATCTGGGTCCTCATTTTATCTACCTTATAAAGGAAGGAAGGCTGAGTCAACCTTGGGCCGGGCTTGAACCTGCAGTAATTGCAGGCTACTGTGTTCTAATAACAGGCTTCTTACCAGCCTGAGCTATTACGGCCCTTACTGTGGCAAGAAGGGTTGTAAAATGGGCGAAACTCAGGGGTGAAATGCTCCCAGTTCCTGATCCGGTAGCAACGATGACAGGTGGTTCGGAGAACCGGTAGCAAAAATCCCTGCCTCCCCGCCCACCTGCCCAGCTGAGCTGCGCGATCATCAGAGTGGGTTTTTTTTTTTACTTTTAAAAGCATTTTTCCTTCGGCCGAAAAAATGCTTTTAAAAGAAAAAAAAAAGCCTCTGATGATCGCGCAGGTCAGCTGGGATCGTCAGAGGCTTTTAAAAGCATTTTTTCTATAACCTCTTCGGCCAAAGAGGTTGTAGAAAAAATACTTTTAAAAGTAAAAAAAAAAAAAAAGTTGGCCACGACCACCCAGTCACATTACCCCCACCCCCACCAAGCCACACTCACAGAGCCGGTAGTAACAAATTTTACATGTCACCACTTGCAAAACTCACTTGACAACTGTCTTGCTTAACAATGGATATTCTGGGCTCAATGGTAGTCATAAATTGAGGACCACCTGTATTCCAAGAAATAAAGTGATCTAGCTGTGGAATAGGAATCTGGGGCAGCTCCTTATAACTTGATTGTTACTTGCAGTCCAGATACTAAATTTCATGTCTCTAGAGTAGAAAAGTCTTAACGACGATTCAGTAGAATGCCGAATATAGATTGTGTGAGAGCTTGTATTTAATTATTATGCAATTACAAAACAAGAGCATATTTTGATGGGTTGTTATATTAAGTGATTAGATATATTTTGATTAAATACATTTTGCTCAAAACAGTGAGCAAAACTTATAATAAGTCACACATTACAGCAATAATGTGGGTTTTTTAATGTGAAATTTTATTAATTTTTAAACGGGGTTTTTAGTTTACGGTAATTTTAATTTCAGGCTAATTTTAAATAAGTTTTTTAAATGGTATTTTAACCTGTATATTTGTATTGTTGGTTTTATCTTGCCTGTACACCGCCCTGAGTCCTTCGGGAGAAGGGCGGTATAAAAATCAAATAAATAATAATAATAATAATAATAATAGCAATAGCATTTAGACTTATATATTGCTCCATAGTGCTGTGTAGCGCCCTCTGGGTACTATAAAATGTCAGCATATGCCCTCAACAATCTCGATCTTCATTTCATCGACCTCAGAAGATTGGAAGGCTAAGTCAACCTTGGGCCCCATCAGAATCGAACTCCAGGCTATGGCAGACATTATATTTCTGTGCACTACAGTACCCTTATTACCCTTATCCTACCATTGACTACTCACCAGTCAGTTCAACATGCATTTCCTCTTCTTGGTTGTTGAGGGCATTATACAGGATTTGGGCTGTGCAGATTATCAGGTCGTGGCTCTTTACCATATCTGAGAAGAATAGCTTCTGGATGCTGTCACCACAAACAGATGTAATTTGGAATTGACTTTGTAAGAAACTGAACTCATTCTTCAGATGTTGGTCAACTAGAGGTACCTGCCAGGACAAAGTTGCTGTAATGAAATATTTTCCAGGGGATAAAACAGACACCATTGGGCTCCGTACGTTTCCAAAATATTTTGAAAGAGGCGTTTTTGAACTGGAAAGAGAACAATTCTTTTCTGTTAAAGCAACTCCTTTTCTTCAGACGTACATGTACCTGAAGACAAAAAAAGCTGCTCCTTTGTTTTAACTTGTGCAAAAACCTGGAAAAGGGGGTGCTTTTAAAATTAACAGAGGTGTTTTACTTGTTTGAGGTCCAAACCGTTTCTTCTCTGAGCTGTTTGTAATCCAAGAAGTCATGGATTTTGGAAAATGATTTTCCACCACCCTCTATATACTGGTACTTACTGTGTTGACTATCACAACCACCTTGTTCTTATCTTGACTCTCCAAGTGCTTCTTGCAAACATAGACAGCTGCTCGAGTCTTTCCAGCTCCTGTTGGCAGACATATGATTATATTCTTTCCTTCCAAAGCAGGCCCAATCACCTCCCACTGATAATCACGCAGTTCCATTGGATCACGTTTAGAAAACCTACAAAAGAAAGAAAGAAAGGAAAATAGTAATGAAGGTGTGCATGAGCCAAACCAATTCAGCCCAATCTTCTAAGTCCGTGATGGCGAGCCTAAGAGGTGGCACACAGCGCCCTCTGTGGGCACACTAGCCATCGCCCTAGTTTAATTCTGCTGTGCATGCGCGCATGCTTCCCATTGGCTAGCTGGTCTTCAGATCTCTGCTGCCTCATCCCAGAATAGCTCGCGCATCTCCCCCCCACACCACCCAGCTGTAACAGACAAGCAGAGCTGGTAGCCAGCATCCCCCCCCAAACCCAGTCCACGATGCGTGACAGTCATGCACAGACAACAATAATAATAATAACAACAGAGTTGGAAGGGACCTTGGAGGCCTTCTAGTCCAACCCCCTGCCCAGGCAGGAAAACCTACATCATCTCAGACAGATGGTTTTACTGTGGAACCGGTTGGCAGTTAGAAAATTTTACTACTAACAGAGATACAAAAGTGGGCAGTAGGTATAAAAAGGTTGACTACCCCTGCTGTAGGCAGACAGCCTAGAACTGTTAGAAACCAGTTCTTGAAGGTGGAGCAACCTTTCCAAAAATATCCTATTATTCGGATAAAGTATTTGGTTTGCTGGTTTTGAAAATCTTACCATCTAGTTCCATTGTCTTTTGATTTACTGAATTACACTTTCATGCCTATATTTTTCCACTTTCTGTACAGGCAGTCTTCGACTTACAACAGTTTGTTCGTGATCATTCAAAGTTACAACAGCACTGAAAAAAGTGACTTGTGACCATTTCACACACTTATGACCATTGCACCATTCCTTGGTCACGGGATCAAAATTCAACCGCTTGGCAATTACCAGTAGCTCATATTTATATGTTGGCTGCAATGTCCCAGGGTCAACTGATCGCCTTTTGCAACCTTCTGACAAGCAAAGTTAATGGGAAAACCAGATACACTTCAGAACCCTGTTACTAAATTAACAACTGCAGTGATTCACTTAACAACTGTGGCAGGAAAGGTTGTAAAATGGAGCAAAACTCACTTAACAAGTGTTTCGCTTAGCAACAGAAATGTTGGTCTCAATTGTGGCTGTAAGTTGAAGAGTTTCGGTGTTGCCTTGTGTTATCAATGCCTTAAGAAGTCAATTTTAAAAGTTTTGGTGACTGACAGGGAAAGTATCCATGAACTATTCAACAGAAAACCAAAAGTGTTCTTTATATATCAACAATATCAGTTATACATCATATATAAGGGCCTCTGTGGCTCAGGCTGCTAATGCAGTCTGTTATTAACAGCAGCTGCCTGCAATTACTGCAGGTTCAAGTCCCACCAGGCCCAAGATTGACTCAGCCTTCCATCCTTTATAAGGTAGGTAAAATGAGGACCCAGATTGTTGGGGGCAATAAGTTGACTTTGTATATAATATACAAATGGATGAAGACTATTATTGCTTGACATAGTGTAAGCCGCCCTGAGTCTCCGGAGAAGGGTGGGATATAAATGCAAATAAATAAATAAAATAAATAAATATATAATGGAGCTAACTCTGGAACTTTGGAAGTATATTTGGGTGACCATTCAACAGAACAGTTGTCATGGTGGGTATGGCTTTAATTAAAAGGCAATGTAATAAGTTGCTCTCCCAAAATATTCTCTTCCACGTTGCTCTATTTTTGTTTTAATAAGTGGACATACTTCAGAGCACTGAGTTAACAGCTACGCTCTTATTCCCCCCAACCCCCAGGGTATTCGGAGCATTTTGGGGACATGCTGGCACATAAACATGATATTAGAAGTTAATACTTTGCTTTGGAAAAGTTTATATAATGCTTTAGCTTTCTTTAAATCAAAATTTTATTTATTTTATGTGCACACAATCATATATATGTACAGATGTTGGTCAGGGTCCTTAAAAATTTACCTTAAAAACCTTATCTATCTATCTATCTATCTATCTATCTATCTATCTATCTATCTATCTATCTATCTATCTATCTATCTATCTATCTATCTATCTATCTATCTATTTGAACTAGTTTTACATGCAGGGGGGAAGAGAATCTCTCTCTCTCTCTCTCTCTCTCTCTCTCTCTCTATATATATATATATATATATATATATATATATATATATATGCATATATATATACACAGACACACACATAGTATAATATAATGTATAATGTGTGTGTGTGTGTGTGTGTGTGTGTGAATATGTATTATGTATATATATATATATACACACACACATACATACACACACACACACACACACATACATATATGAAAATAAAGAGAAAAACAACTAAAAGGAATTACAAACTATCAATACATATCACATATCGATTAAATATTTAAAAGTATTGAAATTAAAGAAAAAATGGTAATACTCGATTATTGTAAAAAGTCATGAAATCTATGCAAAAGGAAAACATACTACATCCTTTTTTGACCAACAGATAACATTTCCTTTTTGAATTAAATAAATTAAACATCTCTTGAATCCAGTCCTTAATATCAGAATTATATTACATTCAGGTTTTTCAAAATATTCTCTTAGCAGCATCCCAAGCCCAATGTTACCATACCTCCTAAAACTATCAGTTTCAAAGTCTTTTAAATTATTCCAAAAAGTTGTCAGTGACTTTAAGAATGCTGTATCTAATATTAAGCATAAATGGAAATAACATGATATGCAAAGAAACCCAATGTATTATAACCCGTAAACAATTAAAATATTTACAGCCGAGAAGCGAATGAACAATTCACTGCAAACCATCTCAAATTATATACATAATTATATACATACCGTTTCAATAGCCTGACCTGAATGCAATAGAAAAGGCTTCTGCATACGAAGCCCATTTACAAAGTTTTCTCTTGCATAGCTTTCTATTATGCCCAGTGAGAGCTTGAAACGAAACCAAAAATGCTCCGGTGTTCAGATGGTGGAGCTCCAGCCAAGGGGGATCTCAACAGCCACATAAATAGGCTTGGCAAACCACTTACCTTCCAGACACTCAACTTTTGCCCAACTTCCCCCTCAATACTACTGAATCCCAAACGAGAAGAATCTGGTAGATTCTTCCTTATTAAGTTCTGGTTGACTTTCTTCCTGTTTTTAAAAAGGAAGTACGTGTAAACAGAAACCCTGTCTTCTTTGAATGTCAGTAATTAAACTATCATGACTTTTAAAAGCACAGGAGTGATTTGTCTCTTTGTGCAACTTACCCTCAAATCAAACTATTCTCAGGAGAATTGCTAATTGCACTATCCATTTGCACATGGAAAGCAGAGGGATGTTGGGGGCAGGGATCCCAGGCTCCAATAACGAGGTCCCTACATCCTCTCCCCACAACATTCTCTTCCTCTACTGTCTGCAACTCCCAAGAGCCCCAATGATGAAGCAGTTGGGGTGCTGTACAAGGACTGGAGGAATGATCCAAGTCCAGCCTCAGCCCTGGAAGTTACACAGCAATTTTTGGTCAGTTAGTTGTATCCCACTACCTCACAGGGATGTGGTGAGGAAATAACTGAACGAAAGAATGCTGGGATCATTGTCTTAAGTTTCTGGATACAAAGTGGGAAGAAGAATTGCTACTACTATGCTAGGCAGCTAGGCTAATTGGTAAATAGGCTACCATCTGCTTTCTTGTTCCTCTTTGCCCTAATTATATTTATCCAACATCTTCTTAAAATTCCCAGTGTTGGAACTTCTGGAGGCAAGTTGTTCCACTGATTAATTGTTCTGACTGTCAGGAAATTTCTCTTTAGTTCTAAGTTGCTTCTCTCCTTGATTAGTTTCCACCCATTGCTTCTTGTTCTGCCCTCAGGTGCTTTGGAGAAAAGCCCGACTCCCTCTTCTTTGTGGCAACCCCTGAGATATTGGAACAATGCTATCATGTCTCCCCTAGTCCTTCTTTTCATTAAACTAGACATACCCAGTTCCTGCAACCGTTCTTCATGTGTTTTAGCCCCCAGTCCCCTAATCTTCTTTGTTGCTCTTCTCTGCACTTTCTAGAGTCTCAACATCTTTTTTACATCATGGCGATCAAAACTGAATGTAGTATTCCAAGTGTGGCCTTACCAAGGCATTATAAAGTGGTATTAACACTTCACGTGATCTTGATTCTCTCCCTCTGTTTATGCAGCCCAGAACTGTGTTGGCTTTTTTGGCAGCTGCTGCCCTGACTTAGCCCTCTCCTGCTCTGTTTTCTATCTGTACTTTTAGGCATGGCAGCTAAGACATATGATGAAAACCAAATTCCCTATCAGCATGAGAAGGCTGGCTCAATAAGAAATGTAAGATTTTATTATGCCGATCAAGCTTCTGGAACGGAACCAGAAGTGAATGTTAAAGAGAAAGACAAATAAAAGATTGATGCCTGCAGGGTTTACCTCAGTGACTTTTCCTCCAGATAAGAATATACAGACCAAGAAAAGCTAAAAGGCCAGAATGCAGGCTATTTCTCTGAAAATATCAAGAATCTAATCCCCACCTTTGTTATTGGTTTCCTGCAACCACAATTCCAGATCCCCCCTTAGCTGGCTTTAGAGGTAGCAGATAAATAGGTGCTTTCCTCCTGGGGCATAGAGAGACACAATGATGCGAGTTCTCCTCCCTTTTTAAAAGCTGTTTTTAAAGAAGTTTCTTTGCTCTTGATTAGCAATTTAGCATGAGGCTTTCCAGGGTTGTTTCTGCACAGGACTTAGATTAGCAGGTTTAAAGTTTGGCTTTCCTTTAACCCTTTTGGCCCTGAATCTTTTAGAATGAGGTTTCACTCCATTCATTACACTAAATGTTTTATTTCCTGTTCAAATGCCTATTACGTTTCTTTCAACCTCTATTTGGGTTTGCCTGTGTAGAGCAATATTTTTGGTCCTTTTGAGAAATACCCACATCTTTAAGTTTAATCAGCAACACTGGGAAAGCATAGTGTCACAAGCTTTGTCCATGCGTCCATTGGTGTCAGAATTCACTGTGAAGGTTTGTGGGAAATAAAAGGAACTATTTTCTATGGATGAGTTTACATATGGCAAACACAAATGTAATTTGCAATTAAGTATGTTGTGTGAACCTAGTCAATCAGTTTGTAAACCAGAATATAAGGATTGGGGTGTTGTGTAAACACAAACCCACTTAAACCTTTGGGTCCAAAATGCCCTATCCTATTGAAGTTAAAGTCTACTTCATATTTTAAAATGTACTTATGGCCAGCCAGATAAAACTATTATAGACATTGTATCAGGGAAGCTGTACCTATATATTTTATTAATAGGCATATATTTGTGAACTACAACTTTTTTCATCAAATATGATTTAAAACTATTATGCTACAATATTTAGCTTGCTCTGCTTTTGTAAATTTTGATGCTTTTATCACAATATAGTACTTTTATCTTATTTATCATTAAATAGTTTAAGTTTACATGAATTTGTTTTAGGAAACTGCAGATATTTAATTGGCAAATAATATCTCTAGGGTTAAGTTGCTTCCTTACACTTTCAGTAAGATACTCAGTTCTAATCCATGCTAATTCAGTGATGGTTCAGCTATGATACAGTTAGTCCTTGACTTATGACCATAGTTGAGCCTAGCAATTATGGTTATAGGTTGTGGCTGTCGTGAAGTTGGTCATCATCTGACTGACCCAATTTTACAACTTTTTTCCATTGCGGTCATTAAGTGAGTACAGCAATTACAACATAGCATTGTTTGCTATGGACCAGTTTTTGCTGTAATTAGAAGTAAATGGCAACTTTTGGCAAAACCATAGTAAATTGCAGTCACATAACCACAGGGCACTGCAAACAATTGTAAATGTGGCCCAGTGGCTGAATGTCCAAAACATGGTCATGTGACTGCAAGGGGGGGTGCCCAACTGTCAGAACTTTGAAACCAGGTGATGAGGACCTTTTGGGAGAGCAGGAGTCTGATAATTCAATAGATGCTATGGCTAAGAAAAATCCAACTGCTTTTGAAAGTGATCACAATCCAGTTGTGAAATTTGTGTAACTTAATCCCTCTCAATTATTTGGTGAAAGAAATTTCTATGAGAATATTTCTTTTGGGGGTATTCAGTTATCAAACTTCTTTTATACTTCTAATTTTTTTTTTAAAAGATAGGAATCTAATAAAATATAAAAAGTTCCTTTTAAAGGTTCCTTGCAGTATTCTTAGCAGCAATAAGCAGTTTGCCATTGCCTTCAAATGGTCCATAAAAATAAATGAAGCCATAAAATTAATTGTACTGCGGATTTTGGAATAAGGATAGTGTTGCAGCAAGAACAAAATAGCTTTCTCTTTTTAATAACATAAATACAATTCTTATGAGTTCTTATTATCAAATTGTTACCATAATATAGATTGCTACTTAGTTTTTCTCAATTTCAGTGGGAACTGTACAGAGATAGTTAGCATAGAGTATGAAAGCTTTTATTTTTTTTAAATGGGAGATTTGCTGCCATTTCTCTTTCTTTCGATGAACGTTATATCCTTATTGGTATCACAAGAGTTGGTAAAGCCTGCTTTGAATAACAGTAGTCTCCCTCAACATTCCAATATAAATTTGACCATTTTAATTGTCAAACTATAATATGAAATCATCAACTTCCTTGATAATTTTCTTTGGACTCCTTTTCTCCTTCTTTATAATATCATTGGATAATAAAGATTTTGCTACCTGAACACTTTTGGGTATATCTTACATTTTGGCTGCCGATCACAAAAGCAACCTGTAATAATTTAACCTATCATGTACCTTTTTATATAAATCTTCTATTTTTACACAGTAGACTCCTTCAGGAACTTCTGGCTATGCTGTGCACATGAAAGCAACATACGGCAACATGGAACTGTTGTTGAAACACATCCAGCGCAGCAAGTACAACTGAAATATATGTGGAGATCTCAAAGCAGTGGCTCAGCTGCTTGGAATGCAGCTCTGATATATCAAGTACTGCAGAGGTGGCATTCAGCAAGTTCTGACAAGTTCTGGAGAACCGGTAGCAGAAATTTTGAGTAATTCAGAGAACCGGTAAATACCACCTCTGACTGACCAGGCTCCCATCTCTTCTCTGCCTCCGGAGGCAGAGCTGATCAGGAGGAAATGGGGATTTTGGGGTGGGAATGGAGATTTTACAGTATCCTTCAGGAGTGGGGTGGAAATGGAGATTTTACAGTATCCTTCCCCTGCCGCGCCCAACATGCCACGCCTACAGAACCAGTAGTAAATTTTTTTGAATCCCACTACTGAAGTACTGTATGTGACTTCAGGAAATTTACAAGTAGTACATAGGCGCTACAATACTTTTGAAATTATGTCCTTTAGCTTCAGGTGCTGAGAAGCATACAGTGCATTCAGAAAGTATTCAGACCCCCTTCACTTTTGTCAATTTTGTTGTGCTGCAGCCTGATTCTACAGTTGTTGAAATTCATCCCCCCCCCTCATTAATCTGATGGGCTGGCTGCTAAAACGAAGCAAGGTTGTGGCCTACACTTGAAAGGAGACCGGGAAGCCTGTAATTGTGGAGTCTGTCTGCCAAGAACAAAGAATATGCTTATTCACAGACAATATGCATGTGTAACATTTGTAGCAATTCTAGGTGATTAGAGGACTGATAACAGTAACAAAGAGTTAGACATCCTGCATAGCTAAGCTAAAAGTTAGGAGTAGAGATGGCCTGGAGCAAATAGAAGGTGCATTAGATAACTCCTGGAGCATTCATTAGCCAACTTTTAGGAATAGGGACGGCTAGAGACCAATAGAACATATTGTTAGATCATTACTAACATGTTTATTAGATGAACGGTTTATCAGATGAAGGGTTGCAGGAACTCGGTATGTTTAGTTTAATGAAAAGAAGGACTAGGGGAGACATGATAGCAGTGTTCCAGTATCTCAGGGATTGCCACAAAGAAGAGGGAGTCAAACTATTCTCCAAAGCACCTGAAGGTAGGACAAGAAGCAATGGATGGAAACTCATCAAAGAGAGAAGCAACTTAAAACTAAGGAGAAATTTCCTGACAGTTAAAACAATTAATAAGTGGAACAACTTGCCTCCAGAAGTTGTGAATGCTCCAACACTGGAAATTTTTAAGAAAATGTTGGATAACCATTTATGTGAAATGGTATAGAGTTTCCTGCCTGGGCAGGGGGTTGGACTAGAAGACCTCCAAGGTCCCTTCCAACTCTGTTGTTATGTTATGTTATGTTATGTTATGTTATGTTATGTTATGTTATGTTATGTTATGTTATGTTATATTTCTTATTATCCTGCCTTGTCCCACCTTCTGCTTTAGTGAAATTGTATAAAGCTTTCTTAATCCTTTGTTTTGGGCTCTTGGCATTTTGGCCAGGAGCCCTTTTCTTGGAACGTTCCAATAAAAGGAAAGAAAACCTGCACCTCCTGTCTAGTGTCCTTCATTGGCCTCAGCATCAGGCTCAGATCTGAACTGAGGGCCACAAATCCACATTCAGTATCTCATAATGACAAAGTGAAAACAGAATCTTAGATTCTATAAATTTATAAAAAAGAAAAAAAACTCTGAAATAATCATATGTGCCTAAATTATTCAAACCCTTTGCAACAACACATGAAATTTAGCTCTGGGGCCTCCCATTTCCCTTGATCATTGCTGACATTTCTACATCTTGAATGGAGTCAGCCTATGTTAAATTAAATGGATTGGACATGATTTGGAATGGCACACATCACCTTTCCATAGAAGGTGCCACATCTGACAATCCGTACTGTAGCAGAACAAAAGCCATGAGGTCAAAGAAACTGTCTGCAAAGCTCCAAGACAGGATTATTGCAAGACACAGATCTGGGGAAGATACCGTAAAAATTTCTGCTGCATTGAAGGTTCCTAAGAGCACAGTGGCCTCCATAATTCTCAAATGGAAGAAGTTTGGCGTAACTAGGACTCTTCCAAGAGCTGGTTGCCTGGTCAAACTGAGGAATGGGGGAGAAAGAGAAGGGACCAAGAACACAATAGTCACTCTGACTGTGCTCCAGAGATCCTGTGTGGAGATGGGACAGAGTTCCCTTTACTGCAGCCCTCCACCGATCTGGGCTTTATGGTTAGATGAAGCCACTCCTCTGTGCAAAACACATGAAAGTCCACTTGCAAAAAAGCACCTGAAGGACTCTCAGAGGAACAAACACTAAGGGGGCTTTCTATGGATCTATGGAGATCTCAATCATCCAGAGATCATGGTTGCCCCAAAGTGCTTCTTCAAGAGGCAACTGGACTTTCCAATTTTTCTTTGAAGACGTTTCGCTTCTCATCCAAGAAGTGTCTTCAGGACTTTCATGAGTTTCATACTTTCTGAATGTACTGTAAATCTTCAATACAGATAGATCTTGATTAATGGAATAAATGAAGCTTACAAAACAGCTGTATTATTCAATTTTTTTGTGAAAATATCTACAGATCCCTCACATCCTGAACATAAATTGTTTCAACTTCTATCCTCAAAAAGGCGCTATAGGGCACTGCACACCAAAACAACTAGACACAAGGACAGTGTTTTCCCAAATGCCATCACTCTGCTTAACAACTAATTCCCACAACACTGTCAAATAATTTACTATGACTGTATTACTATTATTCTTCTCTTCCTTACTAGTCTCTCCCTCTTCCCATTTATTACTATAACCATGTTGATTGTATCTTTTAATTATATTGTTTTTATTTGTTTCCTATTACGATTTGATAGCTTATTATTTTATTTATTTATTATTTCAACTTTTATACTGCCCTTCTCCCGAAGGACTCAGAGCGGTTTACAGCCAAGTAAAAGCAAACTACAAATGTTAAGAGCAATTTTAAAAAACTAATTTAAATTGGCCGAAATGTAAAAATTTGCTAAAACCCATTAAAAAACTAATTAAAACTATTAAAAACTATTAGGCAAGTCCTGCTCGATGAAATAAAAGAGTCTTCAGCTCATGCTGGAAGGCTCGGAGGTCAGAGTTGGCGCAACGTTGGAGGTAGTTCGTTCCAGAGGGCTGGGCCCCCCACAGAGAAGGCCCTCCTCCTGGGGGTCGCCTGCAGACATTGTCTGGCTGACGGCATCCTGAGGAGACCCTCTCTATGGGAGCGCACTGGTCGATGGGAGGCCACCGGTGGCAGCAGGCGGTCCCGTAACCTTGACTATCACTATGTTTTGTATTTTTTTTTATTCTTGATGAATGTATTTTATTGTCCTTTTGTACACTGAGAGCATATACACCAAAAACAAATTCCTTCTGTGTCCAATCACACTTGGCCAATAAACAATTCAAGTCAATTCAAGTCAAATTCAATTCAATTCAAAGGGACGTGCATAAGAGCACCAACGTGCCTACCATTCCTGTCCTAATGTTTCCTTTGACTGTATTCAATTACATAGTTATGATTATATTTATGCTTATATATCGTATAGTTATTTCATGCTTATGCTTATATATACTGTTGTGACAAATAAATTCAATTCAATTCAATTCAATTCAATTCTATTCAAGCCATGTGTCTAGGGAAAATAAGGTAATTGTTTGTGGCTTGAGGGAAATACCCAATTAAAAAAACGTAAACGTCAATTTTGACGTTTGATGTTTCGATTTTGAAAATATACCAGCAAAACGATTAGAATACACTTAGAATAATTTTTATTTTTTTAACTAAGCCGCAGTAGTTATAGAGAGCAAAGCCAAAACCAAAGAGTTCTGAAAACATTATTTCTCCTTGACAGACAGACAGACTGACTGACCTCCCCCCGCCCACCCCCTAATTTAAAATAAGTACACCCAGTGAACTAACCACAAGCGGGATGGACAGAGACATACACACCCCGAAGTGTTCCAGCACGTGACGAACCTCCGGCAGTTTTTCCGCCCCGGGGAAGTATCCTACTACAATACCCGTCATGCTTTGCGCTGACGCCGGTTCCCATCTGGAGACGGGAGAAGCGCGCGCAGGCGCCTTTTGGCGGTGGGGGGGAAGCGCGCGGGTGCGCGCGTGTCTGTATTGGCGGCCGGGGAAGGTGGCGGAGCGAGCGCCCTTCCCTGGCTCCTTCTCCTCTCTCTCTCTCTCTCTCTCTCCCTTCCTTCCCCGTCCATTCATTGCTGCTCTGCGGGACTGTCCGCGCCCTTCTTTCCCGCCATGGAGGCGCTGATCCCGGTCATTAACAAGCTGCAGGACGTCTTCAACACGGTGGGCGCCGATATCATCCAGTTGCCGCAGATCGTGGTGGTCGGGACGCAGGTGAGGCAGGCGGGGCCTGAGCCAGGGGTGACCTCCGCCCGGGCTGGAGGCGAACAGATGCCCTTGGGGGAGCCCTCCAGCCGGGGCTGGGGCGGGGGAGAGCGGGGCGTTTCAGTATGAGATGCGGGTGCTGGAGAGATGGGTTTCCTTCCTGTTCTTGGAGGTGGAGGGGGGGTTTGAGAGGGAAGGAAATATTGGCTGGCCAATGCGGGTCTTGCAACGTGTTGGGGGGGTTGTTTTAGTTGTGGTGGTGGTTGTTATTTCTCATACTCTAAATGTATATGCCGCCCAACTCCCAGCCAGACTGGCAGGTGTGCAAAAAAATAATAATTGTAAAAATGCATTTATGGCTGTTGCAGTTGTGATTAGCATGGGCAGCCTTCCAGTGGTAGGAGACTGGAAGTGAGCTTTATTGTAATTGCATTGGAAGTATTTAGAGAGGCTTCTTGAGGTGTAGCCTGGTTAAGTTTTATATAAATAAGTTAAGCGGTCGGGATGTGTTTATTTAGTGATATTAAGAGCTGCATTGACATAAACACCCTTTTCTTTTCTTTTTTTGGAACCCCGTTGTTATTCCCCTCCCAGAATGAAAGAAGCCATGCGGAGAGACTCTTTCCAGTCCTGACTTAATAATTAATAATTCCCCCCTTTGCTAGCAAATTAATGGGAGCACAACAGGCCTGGCATCCTGAAAGCTGCAAATAGGCAATATCAATTTTGGGGATAGCACCTTAAAATCAGGAGTCCTCCCAACTCTTCAGCTCATTGAACCCTTCAGATTGTTCATCGATTCCCAAACATTGTATGAAAAAAATTAAACAAATTCTATTTGAATAGCACCGTTACTAACAATAATAACAGTAACCCCTTGGATAGTGTCAGCAGTCCTTGGGGGTTGATACCGACCACTTTAGGGAAAGCTGTATTAAGGCTATATTTTAAGGTTATCAAAAGGCCTCTGGTGATTTGTTTTGCTTGTTAAATCCTAAGGATGGGATTAGTCAAGTTTGTTAAACCGTTTACGGTAACTAACATTTAAACTGGATGAGAGAAGATGCCTATATACTAAGAGAAGTTTGTAGGCCTTTTGTGTCTGGCATAGTATATGCTGTCTGGAACTACTATGCATGAACTACTATGCTTGCAACAACTGTGTTAAATAGGTTTGTATGCTGTCACTTTATAAACAAGGAAATGCACATTGTAAACACATGCATTCTTATATAGACAGTATTTAGGTGCTATGGAGAGATTTGGAAGTGATAATGAGAAATATTTTATTCAGAGAACAATTAGGGGATGCTGTAAACAGCGATTATTCTGTCAGTTGCTTGCAGAGGTGAGTAACTAGGGAAAATATAAACGCCACACCCTGTTCTTCAGAGGAAAATATGTATAAATTATGATTGATAAATAAGAGTTAAAACTTTAGAAACCACAAGAGATCAGATCTTAGTGGTAAGAATTCAGGGCTATAATATTGTGAAAATATTATAGAGAGTATAATAGAGAATATGAAAATCAGAAGGTTAATACATTTCTTTATTAAATTTAGTTGTCACTCAACCTTGTCTAAAGTGACGCTAGGCAGCTTACATTTTAATATAGGTTGTTGTTAGCTGCCAAGTCGTGTGTGACCCATCGCGACCTTCCTGTCCTCTACATTTTAATATATACAGAAATATAAAATTTATAAATATAAAAACAAACTGACAAAGGATCATATACATAGATAGCATTTGCCAGGAAAAAAAATAGAGTATTTCAGTTAACAGATTCATATTAAAAAGGAAAAGGTTCCCCTCGCACATATGTGCATAATTTAAAATATAATTGTTTATAAACTATTTCACTTTTTTGCTACGTGTGCTAGTTCTGGAGAAGAAGAATAATATATTCCAGTGACTGCCATTTTCATTTGGCCTTATCTGTAACTTCCAATTGGTATCACTTAAATTCCTTCCAGCATAACTTTGTACCTATAAAGACAAGAAACTTGATTTTTTTTTAAAAAAAAAGCTGGAATCTCATAGAGAAGAGATCTATGTACATAATAACAATCTGAGTTTTTTCATAGCATGTGTACAGGCTTTATGAGAAGTATATTGTAATGTGTCATTTTTTTCAGGAGAAAAAAACAGTTTAGAGCATTTCAATGTAAGAGATTTTTTTTATAGTAAATTCAGGACTAAATTTACTGAGATATTGGTCTGTCGCAGCTAAACTTGTACAGAGAAAGTTTGAACAGCTCAGTCTTCCTCTCCCAGAAACTGTCTAGATTCATACCTACCTTGACTTGTCTTGGTATAGCCCTTTGGTAGTTTTCTTGCTCATTCATTCATTCCAATCAATCAATCAGTTTCTATAGCTGCCCATTTCAATCAATGATTCTGGGTTGCTTACTGTTCAAAAATATATTACAGTTAAAACATTGAAAATATTTTTAGACAGTAAAAACTGATGAAAGCATCCAGAATAAATATACAGCCCTGTTATTGCTGCCATCTATCTTCCTTTACCTTTTCCTTTACCTTTCTCCAACTTTCTGCACTTCTACATTGAATGCTTTCATCAATTACCAGTAAATAACTCACCTTGTACAACATTCTTAGCAGAGTAGCACAAGATGCCATTTAAGGTTTCAAATATATCAATTATATCACCTCAGAGAAGCTGACAAAGATGGGATGGTTGTCCGCTATGGTGGACTATGTAAAGGAAGACAACTTTCCAACGCAGTAGTCTACCAACTAACACCTTTCATCATATTCCACAGCTTCATACCAAAGAGAATTAGGCAATGTGATGAAACATACAAGACTGCACCTACATGAAGATATCCTAGGATCTTCCATTAGGCAATTTCCAGCTATTTCCCAAAATGCATAAGCCAGGCATCTTGGACATTCCATTGTTGTAGAACTATGATAACTGGAATATTAGGCTTGGGATTAGGTTATCTGATGGACCCTCTCTTGCCGATCACATCCACCTGACCCACTATAATGGAGAGGCAAGGAATGTTGTGGTCCTGTTCCTAAGGAAATACGTCTGGCATGACCCAGAAGAAGGGTCTTCTCCGTGGTGTCTCCCTCCCTCTGGAACATCATCCCTCTGGAAATTAGATTGGCTCCCGCTGACACTCTTTCAGAAGGCCCTGAAGATGTGGTTCTGCCAGTGGGCATTGGGAACCCATAGCAGGATGGATACCATTAAATGGCTGGTACAAGTGTGTGTTGTCGCCAGAGTGAGGGATTGTTTTATTATTTTAATTTTATATTTCTTTTATATTGCGTTTTTATTTCCTGTCAGTCGCCTTGAGTCATTGTGAGTGAGTAGAGGGCAATATAAATTATCAAAATAAAATAAAATAAAATAACAACATAACAATGCATTATATTGTACACACCGTATAGCAAAGATTTTGGGTTCTGTTATATATTCTAAGTGGAAAACTAGTTTATGTGCATATAAATATATTTGATTAATATACCTTTTTAAAGAAATTATTGCTGATAATTTCATGCCATGGTAGCTCTGCTAAGTCACATTTCCCAGAAGCCCTATCATCAGTTGTGAATAATGAGCATTATTGGAGTTGTAGGGCTGAATGTAAATTCCACCCTGGATATAATTGGATATGTGAGATTTAATTCAATGGAAACACATTTTAACTGTAGGATATACATTTAATGAATAAATAAATGTATCCGAAGCATATCATAAAATACAGGTCTTCAGTTGCCTTGTTTTTTCTCTTGTCTTCTAGGGCCTGCATCCTGATCTGCATTCCAGTCAGAATCAGATGAACTCTTAAATTTGATTCCTCTTATCGTTGGTTTGTCTTGTCATCCTTTTCTGCCACCATATATTGGTGTCAGTACTTGGTTTCTTGCTTTCTTCCATTCAGTCTTACTGTATTATCAAAACAAAAAAACCCCACCTGTAATTTTTTTTATTTTTATTTATATCCCACCCTTCTCCGAAGACTCAGGGCGGCTTACACTGTGTTAAGCAATAGTCTTCATCCATTTGTATATTATATACAAAGTCAACTTATTGCCCCCAACAATCTGGGTCCTCATTTTACCTACCTTATAAAGGATGGAAGGCTGAGTCAACCTTGGGCCTGGTGGGACTTTAACTTGCAGTAATTGCAAGCAGCTGTGTTAATAACAGACTGTCTTAGTCCGTTAAGCCACCAGAGGCCTACAGATTGATATAATTTGGGTGCAAGAGCTTCTAAATATTTTGCCATTGCCATCTTCTGCATCTTTCCCCCCTGCCTTTTAGTTGGTTCTGGAGCCTGGATAATCTTGGTTATTTTCCATCCTAGATCTTACCAAGTCCAATTCTGCCAAGCTTTTTCTAGATAACTGAAGATTGGCTAGGTTCTATCAGTTTTATGAACTTGTTATAAAGGCTGTTCATAAAATGTGTGGCAAGTATAGTAGTAACCTGGATCCAAAAGTTGATTTCCCCAAATATACCAGAAAGTAATCAGAAGTGTCCCCAGCTGAGCAGCCTATACATTTTGGAGATTGAAGTTGAATACATTTAGATATGACCAGATTGGAGACAGATAGTTTATTCAATAAATAATTTCCAGCAAGATAATATTGGCCTTTATTGAGAAATTTCTACCATTGTTAGAAAAGCATGGCACTATTTGTGCCTATATAAATAGGAAAGCCCGCCTTATCTTCTAATCTTATAAAGTAAAATTAGGAATAGGATTTATAGGCCTCTGAGATATAATTTTAGCTGGGTGAGGCACTTTTAATCCTTTGCCAAATATCCCACAGGTGCTTTTTCACGAGGCAACTGAACTTTCTGGTTTTCTTCAACAACATTTCACTTCTCATCCAAGAAGCTTCTTCAGCTCTTACTAGATGTGGAATAAAAAGATTTATACTCCTTGCAGACAGCTGATCATTTGCATTCTTTTAGTGAGTAGTTAAGGCCACTTGGAGGTTTATCTGTGTCATCAAGATCACCTGAGTGGTGCAATTGGGTGTGGAGTCTTCTTGGAGCTGCTGAAAGGACTGTGTTGTAGATTGGAGATAGATGATGTCGTATTCCTCCCCCTCTGTTGAGAGAGGGCTGTTCAATTTTGACATAGATGACCTCTTTGACCCCTCTTTCAAACCAGTGGTCCTCTCTGTCCAAAATGTGGACTTTTCTGTCTTCAAAAGAGTGGCCTTTGTCTTTTAAATGCAGATGGACTGCTGAATCTAGTCCTGATGCGTTTGTTCTCCTGTGTTGTGCCATGTGTTTATGAAGTGGTTGTTTTGTTTCCCCAATGTACAGATCTGCACATGGCTCACTGCATTGTACTGCATATACCATGTTGCTCAGTTTGTGTCTGGGTGTTTTATCCTTTGGGTGGACAAGCTTCTGCCTTAGTGTATTCTTGGGTTTGAAATATGCACGTATCTTGTGTTGGCAGAAGATCCTCCTGAGCTTTTCCAATATTCCTGCAGCATATGGAATGACAACATTGTTTCGTTTATTGTTCTCTTTGTTGTCTGTTATGGAGGAGCTCCTGTAGGGCCTTTTTTGAGATTTTATGAAGGCCCACTTGGGATAGCCACAAGTTCTGAGGGTTTCCCTTTATGTGTTTTAGTTCTTTTTCTTATTTCTTTCTCCATAGACCTTTGCCAAATACATTTATAAATAGCTAAAGGCCAAAGAAATATGGCTTCCATTGCATTAGGGGTAGATACTGTATAGGTTTTCTGTGTGTGTGTTGACATAAAATGAACTAGAAAGTCAGCAAAGGCTAAAATAAAGAAAAAAGGGTAGCTAAAAATGAATATTTTAAAAAAGTACTTTATTTCATCAAAAACAAAAATTTTGTTGGCATACACTTGTTAATAAGTGTATGCCAGTGTATAAAATGTTGTAGTCTTAGTATAATTTAATAATCAATTACTGACAGAAAAATGGCAGCAACTTAATTCAAATATCAAACACACTGTAGCTCATAGTTTTAATGAAGGGATCTTGTTTGGGCTCCTTATGTATGCATGGAGAAAACCAAATCCATTGAAATCTTTTAATGTTATATCAGTTGCCCTTTAAAAACTGAAATGCAAAGCAATATATGTCAGTTATTTGAATTAATTATGATATGTGTTTATTCAGATAATTTGTGTAGTGTATTACAGAATGGAAAATAGTTTAAATCAATGATTGAAGTATGTATTGTAATCAAATGGGAACTGTGTTATCACATTTATTTCTTGTCTTTATTATTTTGATAAATAACTCAAGGTGGCTAACATACCTAATATTCCTTTCTCTTCCTATTCATGCATCCTGAAGGAGAACCTTGGCTTATTACAATTTTCTGACTCCAGTATTTGCTTATATTAGTTCAAGCATGCTAATTAGGATGATGGAAGTTGTAATCCTCCAACACAGGTGAAGTTGTAACCCAGCGCATATGAAAGACATAGTTGAAAAAGGCTACATTTTGATTGACAAAATTAATCACACAGAGGATACCACACCTTCTGTTTACACCCTAAATTTAATACGTTACCAAAGTCTCATACCTTGTGCTCCCTATCTAGATCAAGAAAACAATACAATAGTTGAAATATTTTTCATAAAATGGTTTCCTGGTCTTGCGATGCATAATGTCCAAAGGTTCCTGTTTTCCTTCCCTTTATTGGAAATAGACCAATCTCACATAAGAAAAACAACATTAAGCTTAATTATTTAAAAAAAGAAAGAAAATACAATGTTCCAGGTAGCATCATTTTTTTTTACAAATAGAGATTTGTTTGTTGTCTGAGAAGATATTAAATAAGTTTTAAATTAATGCTGCAGATTACAAGAAAATTGTATATTTATTTATTTATTTATTTATTTATTTGAATTTTTATACCGCCCTATCTCCCGAAGGACTCAGGGCGGCGTACAGCCAAATAAAAACATAAGAATAATACAAATAAAAACAACAATTGAAAAACTTATTAATTAGGCCGAAATTAAAATATCACTAAAATAGTATAAAACCCCATTAAAACTAAATTTAAAACTAAAAACCCTAGGCTAGCCCTGCGCAAATAAATAGATGTGTCTTAAGCTCGCGGCGGAAAGTTCGGAGGTCGGGAAGTTGGCGCAGCCCTGGGGGAAATCTATATAGAAATCTAGCTTCATTTATACAGGGCAGGGAAGGACTGCGGGATTTTCCACTTTGTTTATTACCCAGAGTCTCTCTCTCCCTCATAGAAATGTGCCTGTGTCATTGCTGGTTACATCATCTCCATCCAGCAAATTATTTCTTCAATGTACAGAGAAGGAGAGGGTTCACATGCTGTTCTCCTAAAAGGGTTAAGATTGGAATAACCCAAGTCTTTGGATTATATGTGCTAATTACCAATAGCACTGTTTCCAGTGACTCTAGAAAGTTCTATACTTGTTCTACACAAGTATAGGGGATGTCAAACTGACGGCCTGCGGGCCGAATGTGTCACTTGCAGGCCACACCCATCCCAGCTCCACGAAGGGGGAAAATGTGAAACGTCACGTGATGGCAACATGATGCTGCGAGACACCCGTGTTCTACTACGGTATACTGTACTTAATGTAAACTATTGTTTGCTATTAGTATCTTTCTCTGCTCTGGCCTGTCTTTTACTTCAGGCGTGCCAGTTAACATTTTAAATGTTCACTGATGTTTGGTAAATAAATATTGGATGATAGTTTTGCTAATTGAAAAGAAGGGTGTGTGTGGTTGCTCTGAGCTGGGGTTGCCTGGGAATGTACTGGAGGCAAGCTTAACTGGAAATCACCCATAATAAAGGCATGAAGGGCTGGTAAGCAAGTAGGCTACTTTCACAATGTTCTCTCGGGCCAGTATCATTCTGTGAACGGAAATTTGTACAGAAGGTTACAGTATCTTTTTACTGAACTGCTTTTCTTGGCTAGCCAGATTTGGCGCATTTATCTTTTATAAGGCACTTTCTACCCTGTTTCCCCCAAAATAAGACATCCTCTGATAATAAACCCAATAGGGCTTTTGAGCACATGGCAATAAGGCCAAGTGCTTATTTCAGGGTTCAAAATATTGAACCCTGGTATTGTAATAGCAATAGCACTTAGACTTATATACTGCTTCATAGTGCTAATAGAGTATGATTGCCAGCAATTCACGCAGGGCAGGAGAAACATGAGATCGTTGTCCAACAATGGCATAGTCTTTGCCTAATGACTGCAACCGGGACTACTGGAATTGCCATTGCTGAGTAGCTTGGTTATGTGATGTTTTGCTTAATGACTGTTTCAGTTAGTGACAAAAATCCAGCCCAATTTGGGTAATTGAGTAAAGAATACCAATAATGGATTTAAGATAATGTCTTATTGAAGGTTAAAGTAAGTTCTTAACAGATAAGTGTGATTTGACAATAAAACAAATTACCCAGAGAGGTCATAGTCTTCTATTCAGTACATACAGGTGTTCAGGTGAGGCTACACAGCTATCTGTCAGGGATGCTTTCATATGAGTCCCGCTGCTGTTTGAATCTGATGGCGTAAATGCTTCCTCCAACTCTGTTCTGTGACCTGTTTATCATTCTATGACATAAAGGTAGTAATTCTTTAACAGAAAATTTAAAGTGGAATTGGAGCTGAATTGATAGCACTATTGTACCTTGAATCTGGATTTAAATTTTCTTTGTAATGTACTTAGATCAGGTATGAAACTTGCATTGTCATGTAACATATCACAGCTTGCCCCCCTTCGCTAAACTGGGCGTGGCCGTGGCCAGTACATGACGCATGCGTCCCACGGGCCGCGCATTTGACACCCCTGACTTAGATTAACCAGCAAATCACAATAATAACTGGTATACCACTTAGCAATTTTAATGAATAATCACTATTAAAAAAGTGCATTTGCTTTTTGAGACCAATTTCTCTCAGTCGCATCACCACCTAGTCTCTGATAGTCCTATATTTTTGTCTCAGGGTTAGACATCATTTATCTAATCCAACTGGCTTGCAGTCCATAAATCCTGTGTCCCAATATAGATGGATTTTTTTTTCCTGCAACGGATCAACATGGCTACTCTTTATTTCTTAGGCAGAAGAAATTTCTTATTTCTGTCTATTATCTACTCTCTGCAAGATAGCTTTGTTCCTGCTCTGGTCTATGTATTAAGAAAGAACAGATAAATGAATCTGACACTAATTAGTTGTTGATTGTTTACATCCTAAAGAATACTGAATGAAGAAATTTGCAATGGATGCAGTTAAATTGTATTTAATATTATACTGCAGGGCCACATAAGCTTTGCTTTGTTTTTCATTTGTTAAGCACAAATATTAAACACAAATATTTATTTAGTTTATTACTTATTAAATTAATGTTCTTCTCATCTCACTGTCAATACTACAAGTGGCTATACTACAAGAACGTGACTTCTGCTTTCTCTTTCTTCCTGGTATGGTTTCCTTACTAATTGTGAAATCTGCTTTCTGAAACTGGTTTTGTTGATAACTGTTTGGGGTTGATGAAAGAATGGTTTATCGATTCATGCTGCTTAAGGCGATCTACCTAAAAGACTCTTTATATGGTGGAGTAGTGACTTTAATTCCAAATGTTCTTTTTTACCTAGTTGCGAGTGAAGTAAAAATTCAAAATTTAAAACGAATATTTAAGGGGAAGTTTACTTCAAGGAATTATATTTTTAATGTGTTACTTTTCTGTAACTAGAATGCCTAAACATGGCTCAAACTTTGCAAGTCATCTTCTCATTGCAGGTCCAGGTTAGAGTCAGCAGGTTCTGACCAGTTCTGGAAAATTAGTAATGGAAATTTTGAGTAGTTTGGAGAACCAGTAGTAAAAATTCTGACTGGCCCCACCCCCATCTATTCTCTGCCTCCCAGCTGATTGGGAGGAAATGGGGATTTTGCAGTATCCTTCCCCTGCCATGCCCAGCAAGCCACACCCACCAAGCCATGCCACGCCCAGCAAGCCACACCCATAGAACCAGTAGTAAAAAAATATATTGAAACCCACCACTAGTAGAATAATATTTAGGTATCACTCTTTAGGTATTCCCTACTGATAGCAGTAGGGAAGTTGTGTGCTTGTTTTTGTGTTCTTATATTCCAGGCAGATTTAAATAGACAAGGTACACTTAAAAGCAGTCAAAGGAACTTGGTACAAGGCATATTAAAATGGTTCATATCATTATGAAAATCAACAAATACACAATCTCAAAAGTCCCAAAATATTTATTCATTTTCATTTAGACCTTGCCTTCCCATCAATGAAAGGCACCCAAGATTCTTTTCCAAGTACCTGATTCAATAGATAAAGTTTTAGTCCTCCTCTGAAACTTAGCAAGATAATATTAACCATACATCACTACAACCATTAGTTAGCAATAGATTCTGATTTGATATATTCAGACTTTGTACTGAAAGGTAGGTATGTGTGTGTCAGTGGATTCAACATGAGCATCCTGCCCACTTCACATCACCTCTCCCCCTTTGAATCTGGATTGTCAGGGACAAATCTACCTCACTGTGTTGTGGCGAGCCTGCCCTCATGGAGGAGAGTGACTCGGAGAGTGAGGGAGAGGAGCCCGCAGGGCCTCCCTCGCCAGGACCCTCCTCGCTGGCACCACCCCAAGTTCCAGCTGCAGGCCAGGAGAAAGAGGAGGCGCTGACAAGGCCTCTTTCCCCCGATCCCTCCTGCTCCCTGGCAACGCCCCAAATGCCAGCTTCTGAGGATCAATCTTGGCTCGATCCGAGACAGCGATGCCGAGATAAGTGCGCGCAGTAGAGGAAGAGGTGTGGCAGGCCCAGGGAGTGCTGAGTCACGGAGCCACACCCCACAGGGGATAAAAGCAGGTGAAATTGCTTCGTAGACCCTTGTGTCGGACAAAGCTACAAGCTACGAATTCTTGGACTGCTTCGTGTGAGCTACTGACAGCTCTTGGACTAAAGGTTGGAATTTCTTTGTGAGTAACTGTTTGATCATCCTGCAGACTCCTGGTTGCCCTGGCAATGGTCCGTCAGCACGCTGCTACTTGATAGGGACTTGGCAGGCATGTGAAGAAACGTTGCCAGAACTTTTCGCTGCCAAAGAAAACCTGGCCAAGTGTAAATAAATTGCTGGCAGACGGCCCTCGGCTGGCGTACTTTCTTAGGGGAGGTCAGGGGGGACAGAACACACTGGCTGTTTATTTTGATGATTGCTTGAGATGCAAGAAACTCTGTTCGAAGTGATTGAAATGGTGGCATGAGTATTATTGGAATGGTGGCATGAGTATTATTGGAATGGTGGCATGAGTATTTAAGTCTTCTCTTCTCATTTTCAGAGCAGTGGCAAAAGTTCTGTACTAGAAAGCCTAGTGGGGAGAGATTTGCTCCCAAGAGGCACTGGGATCGTTACTCGAAGACCCCTCATTCTGCAACTGGTACATGTTACGTCAGAAGAAAGTCGGAAAACTGCTGGAGATGAAAACGGTAAGGCCTGCCCTCTGTGAGAGTAATGGATATTTAAATGGCAATAGGTGATTGTGAGGCTTTGTCATGCAGTCAACGCAGAGAAGAAGTAGTACTTAAATTTCTCCTGTGCCTTAGGATTGTTTGATTGTTTTTCTCCCTTTATGTATCCTGATGAAGTACAGGTAGCAAATTGCAACAGGAATTCAGTAATTTTACATCTAAGGGAGTCTATATATGCGGGGGTGGGGGTGGGAAGATCTAATGGAATATACTTATATTGTATATGGGTATATGCATGTGTTCTAAAATACATTTATTTCTTTTTGGACATGGAATGTTGGGGGAATCAAAATTGGGCTTAATATTTTAATAGTATTTTAGATTAAGGGTTCTCAAATGGTGTTCTCTGGCAGGGATCTCCAACCATGGCAACTTTAAGACTTGTGGACTTCAACTCAGCAAAGCTGGTTGAGGAATTCTGGGAGTTGAAGTTTACAAGTCTTAAAGTTGCCAAAGTTGGAGACCCCTGTTCTATGAAACATAGCAGTTCTGTGAAATATTAATGGGGGTTCTGTGCAGCTGAGAAGATTTAATTTGGATGCAGTCAATTTTCTATCACTAGAATTTTGTCTCTCGATTAGGATTTTGGGAATGGATTTTTTTAACAGGCTGTACAGCCTGAAATAGTTTGGAAACTCCTGCTTGAGCATGTTCAAAGTACTTTATTGACAACTTTCACTATATCTGACAGCAAGTTAGGGTACAGTATATTAGTATTGTATTGTATTCAGAGCTCCAGTATCTGGGGACACTTTCCCATATAAAGAAGGACCTGCATGTATATTTCTCTACCTTCAGTTCATGCAAAGATGGGGTTGGAACAGGGGTGAAATGCTCCAGGTTCGCACCGGCTCACCTGATTAGGTAACAATGGCAGCTGCTGGTTCGGAGGACCGGTAGCAAAAATCCCTGGCCCCGCCCCCCTGCCTCTGCTGAGCCGCACCATCAGCAGAGGGTTTTTTTTTTACTTTTAAAAGTTTTTCTTCAGCTGAAACATGCCTTTAAAAGTAAAAAAAAACACCTGATGATCAGCTACTGAAGAAAAAAAAAGCTTGCTTTGACTTCCTGCTTTGCTGGCTGAGGAACTCTGGGAGTTGAAGTCCACAATAAAATAAAATAAAATAAAATAAAATAAAATAAAATAAAATAATAAAATAAAATATTTGTGCAGCTTTCTGAGATTTGGTGTGTTTCTGTAGTGTTTCACTCTAACTACACAAACACACAAAATCTTACAAAGCTGTATGTGGCATTGTGTGTGTGTGTGTGTGTGTGTGTGTCAGTTGTGTTTTGTGTGTGTGTAAAGTGTGAAAGTGTGAGGTTCCTGCTTGTTGCAGGGGCCATTTTGGGTGAAGTGCAGCTGCTTTTACATTGTGTGTGAGTCAGTTGTGTTGTGTGTGTGTGTGTAAAGTGTGAAAGTTAGTTTTTGGTACCTCTTATTGTTTTGTATCTTACTTATTATTTTTATTATTTATTGTTATTGGCCACGCCCACCCAGTCATCTGACCACCAAGCCACGCCCACCAATTAAGCCACGCCCACAGAACCGGTAGGAAATTTTTTTAGATTTCACCCCTGGGTTGGAAGTATTGCCAACCTTATTGAAGGTAGGATTATGGGCTTTGGCACCTTTATGTACAGCTGAACAAATAATTTTTGGAAGAATAAGGAGACTTAATTTTGATTAGTACTTTCTAAAGCTCTATGAACATTTCTTTACTGTAAAAGCAGGCATTTGTCCTCTTGAAGAATCATCCATTGTCTTAATCTTCATGTTCGGGTGCCCCAATGCTTCATGCTTAATCAGGAGATTAAGAAAGTATAATTTTCCCTTCCGGGAAAATGATTTTAATTGGGCAACAGGGGAAGTGGAATATATTGGACCTGTTCTTATTATGGAAAGAAAAAATATCAAGAAGTTACATTATTTGTATGACTAATATCTGCACTTTTCCCAGATATTTCTCTTGATGAAAAATTTCAAGAAAAGTGTACTGAAATTGAAAGGTTTAAATGATGAAAGAAATATAACATGTTTTTGCTGTCTTTACAAAATATATTTAATTGATTGTGGCTAATTTGACTGCTGGAGGAAAAGTTTGTATAAATACATGTCCCAAAGTGAATTTACAGTATTAGAGGCCTTGAAAAAATATTGTTTGTATGTTGAGTTTATTACTTGAAAAGAGATAACTGGTGGGCAATAATATCTGAAGACATTTTTACTAAAATGTTCTTTAATAACAACTGGGATTTGGGGAATTGTCTTGTCTGCATAAATGCTTTTAACCCCCATTTATAATAATTGCTGCATATTATAGAGTTTCACAAAATTCCTGGCTGAAATCAAGCTATACCTGTTACATTTTGGTTTTTAAAACCTCTCTAGTCCTGCCTTTTTCATTACTCAGGATGTATTTGTAACCCTTGATTGTGGGCTTAGTAAAAAACAATACCCCTTCCTCACCCAATTTATATATTCTGAAGATATTGAATACATTGGTTTTAATGGTGGCTTTTTAAATGGAAGAAGATGAAATCATGGCAATCTGGTTTCCTTTTTCTGTGTACTTAATGGAGAAATCTTTGTATTACTCTGTTCTTATTAATCCTATTAATGACGCCTGCAAAAGATAAGGATTACAGTTAATACTTATACTCTGCTCCCTGGATAGCCCTAGACTCTTCTCTGTATTACAGTATTGTGATGGAATAGCTTGCATGCTTTTTATTTAGGCAGACCTTAGTCTATTGGTACATAGGCTCTGATCTGTTTTGTCTTAAGGACTGCTGAACTTTATCAGGCTGAATAGCATTTTGTAGAACCATGTGGGAAGCCAGATTTAAAGGCAGTGTGGTTTGAATGCAGAAAACATGATACTATCTGCATTCTTGGCAATAATAAATAATCTCTTCAGAGCTCAAAAAGCTTTCTTGGATGAGAAGCGAAATATCTTCAAAGAAAAATAAATAAGTCCAATTGCCTCTTGAAAAAGCACCTTTGGGACAGTCTCTTCTGTTGTTTTCCATGGCATTTCAGAGTCAAAAGAGATAACAATAGGGAATTGGTTAGGGGATGATGGGAGTTGTGATCAAATGCATCAGGTGTACTGCATATAGGGAAGCTGATGTGAACCACACATTGTCTCACAGGACAAATCCTAAAAGGACATCTGAACAAGTCTGTAACTATCACAGCTTTAAAGCCCTTTCTGCATCCACAGTTGAAGACACTAGGTATTGAATTTAGCCAGATTGTGATGTTTTACATGCCTGTTTATTTTATATTTTGGGCAAATTTATTAAGAAATTGAATAAGAAAAGAATAAAATACAGTCAGAACGGACCACGTAGAACAGAGCAAACAATCCTAGTTACTGCATTTATATGAAAAAAGGATGGATTCTGAATTTAAGACATTTCTTTTCCAAAAAGGAAAAATAGAAGGAAATCAAATATAAATCAAATATAATTTAAAAATATACCATGTTTCCCTGAAAATAAGACCCTGTCCTGTATTTTTTTGAACACTGAAATAAGTGCTTGGCCTTATTGCCATGGGCTTATTATCAGGGGATGTCTTATTTTGGGGGAAACAGGGTAAATTCTATGTAGTGCCTGGATTTTCCACTTTGTCAAACGAGGTTTCCCAACCCAGCTGAGCTCTGCCCTGCCAATTTTCCTGCCATTACAAGTAAGGGTTTATGTGGGTCTTTCATATTTCTGTTTGAAAGTGTGTGTGTTTGTCTCAGTCTCCCTCCCTCCCTCCCTCCCTCCCTCTCTCTCACACACACAGAGCTATGAGCCTCTCGGGCTGAGCTATGACAAAAAGTAAAGTTCCCTCAATTTTGGATGCTTATATAATCTGACAACTTTTATTGGTGACATCGTGCTCTCTCTCTCTCATATATCTTGAGGCAATATTGATGATACGCCCATCTCTTATTTTGTCCGCCACAGCAATGTTGTGAAGAGGGTTAGGTCAACAGAAAGAGTGACTAGCCAAAGCTTTCATGCTAAGGGAGGACTGAAACTCCAGTTTCTAATCCACCACTGTAACCACTATGCTAGTGATTTTAGTGTTAAAACTTACTAAGGTTAGTATGTTGTGTAAATTGCAGCCACCAATTTTTTAATTATATGGGTTTTGACAGTGATGTCTGTAAATCATCAATCATATGATTCAGTCTTACTGTATATTGCAGTTTTCTGCTGTAGGCAGGGAATTTTAGTAGTGTTCCTAAGATATACAACTATAGGTAGTCCTTGACTTATGGCCACAATTGAGTCAAAAAATTATGTTGTTAAGTGAGACATTTGTTAAGTGAGTTTCGCCCCATTTTATGACGTCTCTTGCCACAGTTGTTAAGTGAATCACTGCAATTGATAAGCTAATAACACAGTTGTTAAATGAGTGTGGCTTCCCCATTGACTGCTTGTCAGAAGGTTGCAAAAGGGGATCACATGACCTTGGGACACAGCAACAGACATAAGTACGAGTCAGTTGCCGAGGATCTGATTTTTGATCATGTGACCGTGGGAAGGCTGCAAAGGTCATAAGTGTGAAAAATGATCCTAAGTCACTTTTTTCAGTGCCGTTGTAACTTTGAACGGTCATTAAATGAACTGTTGTAAGTCGTAGACTACCTATAGTCCCTGCTTGTCAACTACCTTGTTTAGGGTTGGTTTGAAGTTATGATAGTGTAAAAAAACCCACACACAATGCAATCAATTCTTGCATTTATGATGCTGCCCTGCAGTCACGTGATTGCCTTTTGGATGCTTTGTTACTGGTGCACACTGATGACCATTGCAATGTCCCCTGGTCACTGGACCTCTATTTGTGTGCTTCGCAACTGACTTGGAACAAGCAGTTAGTAAAGAAGATGACAGTAAAATAAAAAGTTGTGCCCATGTGATGTTTCACTTAACAACCAAAGGGGAAGCGATATGGTAACCCTGTTGCAGTCACATGATTTTTCCCCTCACTGAACATGGAACCGAATGATCTGATTGTGGTTGCTAAGGGAGGACTACCTGTACAGAGGGTCTCAGGCAGGAGTGTCAAATTCGATTTCATTGAGGGCTGCATCAGGGTTGCGTTTGACCTTGGGGATGGGTGGGGGTGGGATGGCTGGGATGGAAGTGGCCAGCATGACGTCACTCGTGTCAGGGGCGTCTGTGGTGGCCCAAGCTGTCTGCCAGCGAAAATGGGCTCCTGAGCTCCGTTTTCAGCTGCAATGGCTTACTGCCAGCAAAAACAGAACTCGGGGTGGGGAGGGCACACACAGCCCTCACGAGCTCTGTTTTCATCTGGGACGGCCTCCTGCAGCCTTCTGCCAGTGAAAACAAAGCTCAGGAGTGCCATGTGCAGCCCTGTTCTCTGGGTTTCTGAAAACAGAGCAAAAGCTCTGTAATCGTTGGCAGAGGCACCGCAGGCTGGTCCTTCACTATTTGTAGGGCGGCCCCGCGAGGCAAATTAAGCATCCTGCAGGCCGGATCGGTTCCCCTGGGCCTTGAGTTTGACACCCCTGAACTACAGTAACATGAGCATATCAACGTCTATACCCATTAACCCAAATTGGGACATTAACTCTGTATTCTAAACCAGGGGTGGCAACTTTAAGCCTGGAGGACTTCAACTCCCAGAATTCCCCAGCCAGCTTGGGTTAAGAAACTATCTTAAGAAACTATCTTAACAGAGCAAAGCTGGCTGGGGAATGCTGGGAGTTGAAGTCCTCCAGGCTTAAAGTTGCAAGGCTGGACACCCCTGTTCTAAACCATCTCTGGATGGTTGTGTTCCCAGTGTGACTGTTTTCTGGTGTTTAATTCTGCTTTTGGTAAATGGAGGTACCTCATGGTATAATAGTTGACCAGTCATTTCAAAGTCAGCAAACCTTTTCGCCTCTTTGATGATTATCTGCTCAATGCCTGCAGCTTTTCAGATGAAATCTTGACTGCATTGATAGTTTCTTAAGTCAGCGCGTAGGTCTTTGTGCATGCTGTGATTTTTGCAGGACTAATAAAAACCCGCAACTTGAAGTAACACATAGTGATCTGAAAGGGGCCAGGGGAGGAGGGAGAGAACAGACAAGACAACCCTCTGTAGAACTAAACCTTTGATGCTGTTTCTTTTTAACTGCAGACCCTGCAACATGGAAGCATTCAAGGCACCTTTTTAAAGGTTTCCTATTCACTTCTTTTCCCACTACACAGAATTTGCATGCTTATTTCTGTAGTGTAGCCACCAGCTTTCCATGTCACTTCTATTGCTGCCTTGCTGTCTGTATTTGCACATTCACACGCTGGCTGCTTTGCTAAATCTCTGGTTTTAGTTGGCTGCCTTAATCTGGGCCTTTCCATCTCTCTGCCTGCATCTGTGTCAAATTAGAAACCTTAACTGGAAACCTATCCTTTTTCTGGAAAGTGGTATAATGCTTGAACGTAACTGTTTATCATTTTTCTCTTTTTTTCGCCTTGAAGCTATGGTAGTGTGCATTTCTTGGAAGTAGTAAATGGTGAATAATTGCAATAAATAGTACTGGAAAAAGAACACTTGTCTACCGTCATGGAAATGTGACATAGGCTTTGAGAGGGCTAATTTGGGAAATCATCTGCAAGCAAATTGTTTTTCATCTGCAAAAAGTTTCTTGAAAAGCTTCTTGGTCTCACAAGAGATCTGCAGGCCACCCAAAAACTGGCTTACTCTTTAAAAGTTGCTTTAAAGTAGAGTCACAAATTCAGCATGCTTTTCTTATTAAACAAGATTCATCAAATTAGGATGATGAATTTTGACCATAAGTATCAGTGCCTCCAAGCTGGTGTTTTCCAAATAGTTCCCCCTGGAGATATGTATATTATTTTATATGTATTATAGAATATACATATTATTATATTATTTTTATTTCTAACGTTTTATACGGGCACCCAGTTGAAAACTACTCTGGACAATTGGGACTCTAAATCTCAGAATTGTAATTATTATTTGTTTTGAACTTTAAAAGCTGAGAATTCTGCCTCGGGCAAGAGGATTTTTAAAAAAAGAAAGAAAAGAAAAAGGGATATCCATTCACGGATTATTATAATGTAAATTCTGGATACTCATGATTCTGTGGAGAGAATATTCTTAACTGGAAGCACCATTTATGGACAATATAGTATAAGAATAAAACTGGGCGTAGAATTAAAATGAGTCAGGAGGTAATGACATTCCTTGACAGAGGTATTGGCTGCCATTTAGACATCTACTCAATACTTCTATACTTACCCCTTTCTAATGTTTGTCCCTTCATTGTACTTTTTCTCCCCGGAAAGTTTATATTAACATTCTTCTTGGCACATAAGGGAACGGCAGAAGATCCTGTATAGATAAACAGGGTAACAGAAGCATTCTCTTGTATGGCTGCTTGTTATAATGGCCCCAATTCTGTTGTAGTTGTTTATGACCAAGTTACATATTAAGCAACAAGATTTTGCCTAGTCAGTATTAATTTCATGACTTTTATCAGCTGTCTTCTTAAGTCCATTGATGATATGGAAGAAAAAAATGCACCCAGGGATGTACTTTCCTGCTCTGTAGCTGCTTCAAAGACTGTCCAAAAATGGATCTAAATAGAAGAAACAGTTACCGTATTTTTCAAACTATAAGACGCACGTGACTATAAGACGCACCTAAATTTAGAAGAGGAAAACAACAAAAAAAAGTTTTTGGCCTACTGTTTTTCAGCCCTTTTCCAGTCTTTTTTTGGCCTGTTTCCGGGGCTTTTTCCAGCCCATTTTGGGGGCTTTTTTTGGCAAGTTTTTTCGGCTTTTTTCAGCAAGTTTTTTCGGCTTTTTTCAGCAAGTTTTCAAGGATTTTTTCTGCCTGTTTTTGAGGCTTTTTTCAGCCCATTTTTGGGGGGTTTATTTGGCCTGTTTTCGAGGCTTTTGGGGGGCTGTTTTTGAGTGGTTTTTTTGGGCTGTTTCTGAAAAAAATGGGCTGAAAAAGCCTGAAAAAATGGACCTTAAAAGCCTCAAAAACAGGCCAAAAAAAGCCCTGAAAACGGACTGATGAAAGCCTGAAAAACTGGCCAAGAAAATGCCTGAAAAAGGCCAAAAAAAAGCCCGAAAACAGGGAGTGCGGAGGCCAAAAAAAATGGCTGGTTGGCAGGTGGGCGGGGCTTCAATATTCAGCCTATAAGACACACTTATACACACTCCCCTTTTGGGACACACTCCCCTTTTGGGAGACAAAAAAGTGTGTTTTATAATCCGAAAAATATGGTATACTATATGCCAGGATCAGGATTCCTAGCTATTTATGGTATTACCAGTTCTCAGCAGAGTGCACATTATTTGTTAATGCTAAAAAAAATTTTTTTTTGCTTATAATTGACTAATGTTGCTTGTTTTTAGTTTCATCTTGAATAGCTGAAAGAGCTCAAGAAACTATATGTATAGATGGACAACTTTTCTTTGTGTTGCCCACCTCTTTTTTCATGCCACGATGATCTCTTTGCAGGGATTGATGCTGAAGAATGGGGAAAATTTTTACACACCAAAAACAAGGTAAGCTTTGCTCTTCGTGATCTGTAGTAACACAGAGGATGTGTAAGATGGCTGAATGCTGTCATTTTGGTTCCTCTATTATTTATTTATTTATTTATTTTATTTTATTTTATTTTATTTTTATACCGCCCTTCTCCCGAAGGACTCAGGGCGGTGTACAGGCAAGATAAAAACCAGCAATACAAATATACAAGTTAAAATATCATTTAAAAAACTTATTTAAAATTAGCCTGAAATTAAATTACCATAAACTAAAAACCCCGTTTAAAAATTAATAAAATTTCCCATTAAAAATCCAATTTAGCCAGCCCAGCGAATAAAGATGTGTCTTTAGTTCGCGACGGAAGGTCCGAAGGTCAGGTATTTGGCGTAGACCTGGGGGAAGCTCGTTCCAGAGTGTGGGAGCCCCCACAGGGAAGGGCGCTCCCCTGGGGGCCGCCAGCCGACATTGTTTGGCGGACGGCACCCTGGGAAGTCCCTCTCTATGGGAGCGCACGGGTCGGTGGGAGGCATGTTTTAACAGCAGCCGTTCCCGTAATTACCCAGGTCCTAAGCCATGGAGCGCTTTAAAGGTCGTAACCAACACCTTAAAGTGCACTCGAAGGCCACAGGCAGCCAGTGCAGTCTGCGCAGGAGGCGGTGTTACATGGGAGCTACGAGTAGCTCCTCTATCACCAGCGCAGCTGCATTCTGGACTAACTGAAGCCTCCGAGTGCACTTCAAGGGGAGCCCCATGTAGAGAGCATTACAGTAATCCAAGCGAGAGGTAGCAGGCGCATGAGTGACTGTGCATAAGGCATCTCGATCAAGGAAGGCGCAACTGCCGAACCAGGCGAACCTGGTGGAAGGCCCTCCTGGAGGCGGCCGTCAGATGATCTTCAAGCGACAGCCGATCATCCAGGAGGACACCTAAGTTGCGCACCCTATCCTTTGGGGCCAATAACTCGCCTCCAACAGCCAGCTGCGGCTGCAGCTGACTGAATCGGGATGCCGGCATCCACAGCCACTCCGTCTTGGAGGATTAAGCTTGAGCCTGTTTCTCCCCATCCAGACCCGTCGGCTTCCAAACACCGGGACAGCACTTCAACAACTTCATTGGGGTGGCCGGGGTGGAAAAATACAGCTGGGTATCATCAGCGTACTGCTGGTATCTCACCCGAAACCACTGATGATCTCACCCAGCGGCTTCATGTAGATGTTGAACAGCAGGGCGAGAGAATCGACCCTGAGGGACCCCACAAGTGAGGCCCCTCGCGGTCGACCTCTGCCCCCTGTCAACACCGTCTGCGACCGGTCGGAGAGATAGGAGGAGAACCACCGATATCGGTGCCTCCACTCCCAATCCCCCAACCGGTGCAGCAGGATACCATGGTCGATGGTATCGAACGCCGCTGAGAGGTCTAATAGGACCAGGGCAGAGGAATAACCCTGTCCCTAGCCCTCCAGAGATCATCACCAATGCGACCAAAGCTGTCTCCGTGCTGTATCTGGGTCGGAAGCCGGACTGGAACGGGTCTAGATAGACGTCTTCATCCAGGTATTGGGGTAGCTGTCGCGCCACGGCACTCTCTACAACCTTCGCAACAAAGCGAAGGTTGGAGACTGGACGATAATTACCCAAAATAGCTGGGTCCAGGGAAGGCTTCTTAAGGAGGGGTCTCACCACCGCCTCTTTCAAGGCGGCAGGGAAAACCCCTTCCAACAAAGAAGCGTTGATAATCCTCTGAGCCAGCCTCGTGTCACCGCCTGAGTGGCCAGTACCAGCCAGGAAGGACACGGGTCCAGTAAACATGTCGTGCCGCAGCCTCCCCAACAACCTGTCGACGCCCTCGGAGCCACAGGGTCAAACTCATCCCAAATGGGCTCAACAAGACGTGCCTCCTCTCCCTCGCTTGGATCATCCCAAATTCGGTCCAGACCGTCCCTCAGCTGAGCGATTTTATCGATAGATAACCACTAAACTCCTCGGCTCGTCCCTGCAGAGGGTCATCCCGCACCTCCTGATGTAGGAGAGAGCGGGTCACCCGAAACAGGGCGGCCGGGCGGTTATCTGCCGACGCAATGAGGGTGGAGGCATAGGAACGCCTCGCTTCCCTCATTGCCACTAGGTAGGTCCTAGAATAGGATCTAACTAGTGTCCGATCAGCTTCGGAGCGACTGGACCTCCAGGTGCTCTCCAGGCGTCTTCTCCGGCGTTTCATCTCCCTCAGCCCCTCGGAGAACCAAGGGGCCGGACGAGACCTACGCCGGGTCAGAGGCCGCAAAGGCGCGACACGGTCCAAGGCCCCGGCCGCAGCCCGTTCCCAGGCCACGACCCGGTCCTCAGCCGTGCCGTGGGCCAGTTCCTCAGGAATGGCCCAAGCTCCGTCAGGAACCTCTCGGGTCCATCAGGCGCCTGGGACGGAACCACCGATAGGTTCCGTCTCCCTGCGGTGGTGAATGGCGGTTCAAGGTCTAGGCGAAGGAGAAAATGATCCGACCATGACATTGGTTCTGTTACTAAATCATCTACCACCAGATCATTTAACCACTGTCCAGAGATATAAATCAGATCCAGTGTGCCCCCCCCCGTGTGCGTAGGGCCATCATTTACTCGAATCAGGTCCAAGGCCGTCATGGAAGCCAAGAACACCCGAGCTGCCGTCGATGACAAGCCAACTGATGGCAGGTTAAAGTCCCCATGACTATAAGTCTGGGGTCTCAACCGCCACAGCAGCGAGTACCTCCAACAGCTCGGCAGGGCTGTGGTCACGCAGCAAGGAGCCAGGTACGCGATCACCAAGCCCAACTGATTCCTATAGCCCCACCGCATAGAGGGATTCACAGCCGGCAATCTGAGGAACAGTGGTCTCCTCGGCTCTAGATCCTCCTGATAACAACCGCCACCCCCACCCCTACCTTGGGCCTCGGCTGATGAAATGCTCGGAAACCTGGAGGCACATCTCAACAAGGGGACCCCCTCTGGGCCCAACCAGGTTTCCGTAATGCCCATAAGGTCCGCGGACTCCCCTGAATAAGATCGCAGATCAGGGAGCCTTATTAACCACGGACCGGCATTACATAACATCAGCCAAGATCCAAGCTCTGAGGATCATGGCCACCCGAGGAACGGGTAGGGACTGAGGCCGGAGCACGCGATCGCTCTCAAACATCGAACGCGTGCTCCCTCAACTCGCACGGCCCTCCCCGCCATATCTGCCTCTCCCACTTACCGTATAGATCGAGCAACCCTCTAAACCTGGAACGTCCTCCCCCCCTGCCTTCAGACAAGATGGAATAGTGTCGCGAACTAGCACAGGGCTGGATCCCCCGACGGGTTCTCACCCCCACCCGTCAAATCCCGCCCCCCCCTTAAAAAACCCTTGTTTAAAAAACTATTTAAAAAACCCCACAACTTCTTCTTGGCCGCATACCACCTCTCTGGGTCCCAAGACCCTTCGTTAAGGTAAGCCCTCGATAATTTGGGGGGCCATTCCTGCGAGGCGGGGGAACCTCGCAGTCGTAGTAGTTCGGCAAACGAGTATCTCATGGGAAATAGTCAATATACAGCGAAAGGATGTCCGTCCCTAACCGGCGGAGATGTTCCGGTCGTACCGATAGTTCGTCCGACCCGGTATTAGTCATATTACTGGCCACTCGGGCGATGATATTAGTTATAGTCCGTAGAAAATTCAAAGGGTCTACAATCATCCATAAGCATTCAAGGTCATGATGAAAAAGAAATAGAAAATAGAGATGGTAATTGGATGCAGACAATGTTCCGAAGCAGCTTTTTAAGCATTGAGGGTGAAAATGCAATTCCTTGAAAGCTCCAGGGTTTTCAAGCTAGCCATGTATGTGTGCAAGAGACTGATCCTCAGTGTGATACTCGGTGTAGATGTGATTGCTTGCTTCACATGCAAACATGCTCCACTCTGTGGTTTCTGATTCTGGCTGGATCATGATGTATACCTAAGCCATAGTTGTTTTAATCATAGTAAGCAAAGATTAGTCTTGTAGTCAGTGCTTTTCTTGCCGACCAGCTAAGCCGGTTTCTTCAAAGATTTCCTATGTTTTCCCAATTTCTGTCTATGTTCAGGAGAAATGGGCAATTTGCAAAAACAAATGAGTTCTAGGTCCCGAAGCCTATCTAGACCAGGGGTGTCAAACTCTCAGTGTCACAGCAGCGTCATGTGACCTATCGGGATTTTACCCCCTTCGCTAAACCGGATGGGGGCGGGGCCAGCATGTGACACATCTGGCCCGTGGGCTGCAAGTTTGACAGCCCTGATCAAGACAGTTATGTTGCTTTGTTGTTCTGTTAGGGAGTGTCATAATTATGTATTCCAACAATCATAGCACAAAGTTTGGATGAAAGTATTGAAACACCTTCCTTTTGCATGAACATTTGTGAGTACTTTAAACAGAAAGATGCTATCTTAGTAAAATCTGCAGGCAGGGCACCCTGTTTTCTCAAATTGCTCCTCTTGAGTTTTGCAGAAAAGCTGCAATACAGATGGTCCTGGACCTATACCCATTTATTTAACAACCATTTTAAATTCCAACTGTGCTATTAAAAATGACTTATGACTGTACTCACACTTAGGACCGTTACATCCCTGCGATCACATGATCCAAATTTGGCTATTTGGCAACCGGAAAATCCAAAATCCTGGAATCATGTGATTGCCATTTGTTACCTTCTGAGGAGGCTTCCAATCAGTTTCAGTGGGATAAGCTGGATTCGTGTAATGACCGTGTGATTCATTTAACCACCATGGTGATTTGTTTAATTGCTGTGGCATAAAGTCATCAGATTGGCACAATTCACTTAACTACATTGCTTAGCAACAGAAGTTTCAGTCCCAGTTGTGGGTCATAAGTTGTGGGTCATAAACTGCAACCAAACTACAGCCCCTAGCAAGGAGAAAAAAGTGCAACTATGAGCTTCAGAAAACTGCCTTTCATTTTCATGTGTGGAACAGCCATTCTTAACTTTGGGGTTTGTTAAAAGTGGCAATACAATAAAGCTTCATCTCTCCAATCTGCACCCAGCTTACTTTCAAAACTGACAAGATTGAATAACTCTGTTTCTGGGTTTCTTGTGCCATGAATTTTCCTTCTGTAGTTCAGATCAGCGTAGTGCTCCCCAGACAAGGGGGCCTTTGCCCAGATTAATATGGATTGCCCATTGTGTTGTTGTCTAGAATAGGAGCCATTGTCACAGTCACTCAATTCACAATCATCTTGCACGTGGAATATTAAATATACTCTGCATCTGGCAGCTTTTCGTCATCACTAAGAACATTCAGTTGGTCCAGAATAAAACAGAATGGGCAGTACCAATAAAGGATAATATTTGTAGCTCAGGGTTGAAATGAGGGGTCCTTGGTGCTCTCTCAGCTTGCTTGTTTTCTTGTAGAAACTTTCTTGCAGTGCTAAACTAACACTGATGATGTTACCTAGTTTGGGTAATGGGATATCTGTAAGAAAACAACCAAGTTGAGAGACCATCAAGGATCCCTCAGAGTGGGCAGTTTTGCCTCTATGCTGCATGAACTCATTGGTTACCTTCAGCTTCCAGGTGGTGGTTGTCACTTATAAAGCATTGATGGCATAGAACCTAGTTGCCAAATGTTTTCCCATTGTTTCTGTCCATCCAGAAATATAAAACAAGTGGGCATGTTCCCAGGTGGCATGCCCTCTGTAACAATACTTGCCCCCTGGAACACTTTCACCTGGAAATTTAAGTGGTGTTGAGCCTGTCATCCTGTCTGTCAATTATTAGTCCCTGGGTTATAGCTTTCTTTGTTTTTATTGTATTGGATATGTTTTTAACTTGTTAAATAGTTATTATGAGTTAAGTTGCCTGCTAGCGTTCTAGATAAATAGGCTGACAAGAATAGTCATTTGCAAAAGACTTTCAGTTCCTTTCCTTTTTCATTATTATTTCAGCTCTACACAGATTTTGATGAAATTAGACAAGAAATAGAAAATGAAACTGAAAGGATTTCAGGAAATAACAAGGTAGGCAATAATAACTCGCAGTTATTATATTTTGTAAACAAGGATTGTTTCAACACATGAAATGGAAGCTCCCATTGATCAAATAGTCACACAAAATTAATCTTGAGGTCTGTGTTCAAGCTTTCTTTGTCTAGAAACTGAATGTGCCACTGATTATGATGCTCATAAAATCTTAAGATTGTAGTTTTGGGATGTCATTCCGGGCAGCTTAGCCTTGACAGTGCAAGGTTTTGCATCGGTTTTCCTTTTAGCACTTTTCTTTTTAAGGCATTTTTGTCAGTCACATTTAAAGGAAAATGGCACATGAGCCAAGCTTAGGGAAAAAGAACATCTATTTGGAATATCAATAATGTACTCAGATTATATAAGCTTGTGTGCTACTTTATGAACAGCTGAGGTCTAGAAGTACAAACTGAAATAAATGGGAGCTTGCTCAGTCAAAAAATGACCTCACCTGGTACTACGGTTCAGATGCCTTGGAATGGCAGTTTTCATAATTTTCCGACATTGTGATCCCAGTACATCCAGGGGGTATCCAGTTGGCGGGGGGAGGCTGCTTTACCATTAAAACTCAACATTTGTTTAGAAATTATTCTTGGCTTCTTTTTCCATTGTTTCATAGGGAATCAGTCCTGAACCAATTCACCTAAAGATTTTTTCGCCTAATGTTGTCAACCTGACCCTTGTAGATTTGCCAGGAATGACAAAGGTAGGAATATATTAACTGTACTTTTGGGTTTGCAAAATTACAAGATAGCAAATTATACTGTATTGCACTTACTTTCAAAATGATTCTTACCTGGGTCCTAGCTTTGTCTACCCTTTCATGGATTACTTCCTTGTTGTGGCGAAAGCTACGGCAAATCTAGATAGCTTACTAAAAAGCAGAGACATCACCCTGCCAACAAAAGTGCTTATAGTCAAGGCTATGGTTTTCCCAGTTGCAATGTATGACTGTGAAAGTTGGACCATAAGAAAGGCTGAGTGCCAAAGAATTGAGGCCTTTGAACTATGGTGCTGGAGAAGACTCCTGCGAGTCCATTGGACTGCAAGGCGAACAAACCGGTCAATCCTAGAGGAGATCAACCCTGACTGCTCTTTAAAAGGCCAGATCCTGAAGATGAAACTGAAATCCTTTGGCCACCTAATGAGAAGGAAGGGCTCACTGGAGAAGAGCCTAATGCTGGGAAAGATTGAGGGCAAAAGAAGAATGGGACGACAGAGAACGAGGTGGCTGGATGGAGTCACTGAAGCAATAGGGGTGAGCTTAAATGGACTCCAGAGGATGGTAGATGACAGAAAGGCCTGGAGGAACGCTGTCCATGGGGTCATGGGGTCATGACACGACTTCGCAACTAACAACAAGAAGACCTGGGAATGGGATAGAGGCTTTTCGACATTTTTTTGTAGACTTACCTGCGTCATGTGTCTGACTGGTGGAACCAGCCCCAGTTAGAACATCAGACTTGATCCCAAGTGCCTGCAAAGCGTGGTTACCCAGGACCCATTCATGTAGTGAACGTTGCCCATGGGGTCATGATGGGTCAGACATGACTTCACAACTAACAACAACAACAAGCTGTGTCTACATCATCACTTTGCACTGTCTTCTGTGGCAGTATTTCTTAACCTCAGCAACTTTAAAATGTGTGGACCTCTGCTCCCAGAATTCCCCAACCGCATACTGGCACACATCTTAAAAGTTGCTGAGAAACACTTTTCTATGAAGCCTTTTCTTCTAACCCTGCAGCACAGATCTCTTCAAATAATCATCTTGCATTTATTTTCCCCAATTGGCATCCTTCACATTTCCTTGAAGTGTAACTTTTATCATTGCAGCTATACTAGTTTGGAACTTGGGGAGTTTAAACAAACACTTTGAGTTTCTTATGTGACTTTAAAGAAAAAGATTCATAGGGATTCTCCCTACTAAAGTTGGTTTATTTTTTTCCCCCTCCTAGGTACCCGTAGGTGATCAGCCAAAAGATATTGAACTTCAGATCCGAGAACTAATTCTTCGCTTCATTAGTAACCCCAATTCAATTATTCTGGCAGTCACTGCTGCCAACACAGACATGGCCACCTCTGAGGCACTGAAAATAGCCCGGGAGGTAGATCCAGATGGTAAGTACAAAAGGTGTATTCCAGATAGTCTATCTCCAGGAAATATTTGAAAGCCCAGTTGATGGTTTGATGTCACCTTGTCATAACATCTGTTCTTAGAAAATGCATATTCTCCATTGGAATGAGTCAATAAGCCTTCTGATTGGAGGGTTTCAGACAAAACACAGGGCTAAGTCCCATAAATTACCAAGAGCAGCTGGGAAGGCATTCAGTTACTGCTCAAGGATTACTACAGAGTTATATATAAAGTGAGGGAGGCAGAATACTTACCCCACATGGCTCTCAGCTTGTTTTATTAACTTTATTGAAAGTAACTATAGTATCAGGTTAGAGTTTACCAGTTCTGAGCCCTCTCTTAATGCAAGTCAGGTTTGACAGGCTGAATGGTACTTGGGAGCAGAATAAAGTAAATAATGGACTAGGAGGAACGCTTAGCCCTGAAGCGTGTTTCACTTTGTGAATCCTTGTTTATGAAGCCTAGAACAATTGTCTCAGATGCTGAGGTGTTTCGCTTTGCAAATGTATGCTGTTGTTAATTTCTTACGTTTGGATTTATTTCTGCTTCCATGTTCTGGTTATGTTTCGGTTTTGTTTTAATCATTAAACTTCAAAGCAACAGAGATTTAATTTTGATGCTTTGCTCTGTATAAGCTTACTGCAAATCATCATCATTAGCTTTTTTATTGAAACTTCTTTGAGAGAGAGAGTGTGTTTATTTTATATTGTTCATGGTAACACAAAGGAATTAAAGTATATCTTTGTTTAATAAAGATAAAGAATTTATACACAATGTACATCACCAAGACTGAACTAGTATCAAGCCAAAAAGGTCCCAGTTCAAATGCACTCAGCTTTCCTAGTTTGCTTGGCAGTTCCTATTAACAGAACAAACCAAGAGGTGGTGATTCAGAAATGAGTACATTAGCAGGATTATAAGAAACTACAAGTCAGAAAAACTCTGACGTAGCACTATGCGTGAGGCAGCTTAGAGTAACTTCACAATTTGCATTAAATCAGAGAATGGTTCAACCTTTAAATAGTGAATTTCCCTTCTGCATGGCCTTGTTTAATGGGCAACTTTGCACCTTTTTCACCTTTTTTCCCTTTCCTTTCCTTTTTGTTTTATTTTTACTTTGGGTAGATATTTCCTAGGTTTGAAAAGTTAAATACATGACCAGCTTAATGTAAATGACAGTTTTCCTGCCGCTCTGATAGGGCGGCGTACCCTTGCTGTGATCACAAAGCTGGATCTCATGGATGCTGGCACAGATGCCATGGATGTACTTATGGGAAGAGTAATACCTGTGAAGCTTGGCATCATTGGTGTGGTCAACAGGTGAGTGTGGAGTGGCATGAGAATTTGATTCCCAAAGAATTCTTTTTATTCCCACACATCCCAAACTTAAAATTCTCAAACTTTTATATTCTATAAACTAGAGATTAGGAGATATTTCTTTGCTACAGTCATTTTGAAACAGGAAACACGCACAACTGTAAGACGGGTCTCCCAAAGGTGCTTTTTCAAGAGGCAACTGGACTTCAGCTCTGAAGAAGCTTCTTGGGTGAGAAGCGAAACGTCTTCAAGGAAAAACAAAGAAAGTCCAATTGCCTCTTGAAAAAGCACCTTTGGGACAACTATGACCTGGTGTCAACTCGCAAAGTATCCCTGTCCTGCTCTTGAGTTGCCATAGGCCAGCGGGGATGGGAAACCGGCAAAATAGCACGGCAGCCAAAGACAAACACACATTCCATGCGTATCTCTCTCAAGGTTGTATCCCAGAGTTACTCACAGCAGCCGGAGGGGAGTGACCTCTACAACCCACAAAACTGCTCCGTTGGCGAATGTGATTGATGGCACACCCTGGGGAGAAGCGGGGAAACAGGTTCATAATTGGAGCATAAATTACGTAGGGTCAGAGCTGGCTTCACTTGGGAACATGCCGACATGAAGCTCCTAATAAATAACTGGATTTCTTTTGAAGCTTGGCTCGAGGCTCATGATTTAATTAGGGCATCCGTCGGAACCCTGACACCTGGATGACTGAGAATCTCCATAGATATATATATAGGATGGGTCCCAAAATAGAAATAATAATAAATAGCAAAGACCATCCTCCCCTCCCTTCTTTCCAAACTTGAAGAAACTGGGCACACACATGTCCTTGCCTTGCACACAGGGCATTCTTTTCCTGTTCCCCACACTCTTTATCCCCAACCCTCTTTATCCCTGTTCCTTTGCCTCTGATAGCAAAAAAAAAAAAGAGAGAGAGAGAGAGAGAGATGGTGTTGTGGCTCCAGCCCCCAAGCCGGCCCCCGAGCCTGCCCTCATGGAGGAGAGTGACTCGGAGAATAAGGGAGAGGAGCCAGCAGGACCTCCCTTGCCAGGACCCTCCTCGCTGGCACCGCCCCAAGTTCCAACTGCAGGCCAGGAGGAGGAGCTGGCAAGGCCTCCCTCTCCTGGACCCTCCTCTTCCTCCTCCTGGCAACGCCCCAAGTCCCAGCTGCTGAGGATCAATCCTGGATTGACCTGAGGCAGCGACGTAAAGATAAGCGTGCGCAACAGAGGAAAAGGTGTGGCAGGCTCAGAGAGTGCTGAGTCATGGAGCCACACCCCATAGGGGATAAAAGCGGGTGGAGCTGCCGTTGGGCTTCGTGACGGACAAAAAAACTACCCAGCGTGTGTTGCAGCTCAGTCGATCGGGAGTTAAAGGCCTTTCTTTCCTGTAAGCTTGGCAACGGGACTGGGACACAAATGCTTTTATCTCTGCCCGAGATTAAGACTTCAGAACTTGGCAGGCCTCTGCACGGTCACTGCCAAGCCTTGTGCTTCCTACAGAAGAATCAGGTCCGTGTCAATAAAAGGACTGTGAAACTCGCGTTTCTCTGTGACGTGGAAGTGGGGACAGAACAGATGGGCAACATTTAACAGGTTAGGTGGCTACTTTGCCTTCCTGGAGTAGGCAAATGGTGATTCACTGGGAGGGATAGAGTCAAAGTTCGTCAGCAATGCCTTAGCGCTGGTAAACCCCGCTCACTTCTGATATAAATAGTGTGTTCCTATGTCTGGAAAGTGTGTTTCTATATCTAACAAAAGGACATGGGAAATTCTGAGAGCAGATAAGATTAATGAAAAAAACAGTTAGGATTTGGCATCATCGCAGACCCTATATATTGATATACGTTTCATGCCAGGTCTGCGTCTTGTCATATAGGCAAAACAGTAGAAGTGGTATTGTGGTTGCAATTTTGCACAGAAAGCAAAAAAAAAAAAAAAAAAGAGAGAGAGAGAGAGAGAGAGAGAGAGAAAATAAATCCCAAAATATAAAAAAACCTCTGTTGATGGGCCATCAATAGGAAAAGAATATGAATAAGATCTACTTCATATGCTGCAAATGGCCAGTTCCCATTGGTGATGAATAAGATGTGAAGTCTTTTATTACAGTATTCACAATAAGTTCTTAAAATCTCATTAACCTGCAGGAGTCAGCTGGATATTAATACTAAGAAGAGCGTGGCTGATTCGATTCGTGATGAATATGGTTTTCTCCAGAAGAAGTATCCCTCTTTAGCCAACCGCAATGGGACAAAGTATCTAGCTAGAACACTTAACAGGTAAAGGGTGTTGTTCTGAGCTTAAGTTGCAACTTGATTTTTTTTCTATTATTATTATTATTATTATTATTATTATTATTATTATTATTATTATTATTATTATTATTATTATTATTATTATTATCTTATTTTTTATTTCTTAAATTTGTTTGCTCTCCCATCTCGCCACAAGGCAACTCTGGGCAGTTTATAACATTAATATGAAACCATAAATATCAAGGGTGAAATATAAAATTTGTTACTACTGGTTCTGTGGGCGTGGCTTGGTGTGTGTGTGGGTTAATGTGACTGGGTGGGTGTGGCCAACTTTTTTAAAAAAAACTTTTAAAAGCATTTTTTCTGCAACCTCTTCGGCTGAAGAGGTTGTAGAAAAAATGCTTTTACAACTCAGCTGGGATTGCAAGAGGAGCCTTTTAAAAGCATTTTTTTAACAATCTCTTCGGCTGAAGAGGTTGTAGAAAAAATGCTTTTAAAAGGTTCTGATGATCCCAGCTGAGCTGCGCGATCATCAGAGACTTTTTTTTTTTAACTTTTAAAAGCATTTTTTTCGGCCGAAGAAAAAATGCTTTTAAAAGTAAAAAAAACCAATGTTATTGCATTTAAATATCCTGCCTGGAGATTTAAAAATATTTTAAATAATTAAAACTAATCAATAATGTAGCTTATATAGCTGAATACTGTTAAGTCTTTCAAATTGTATATCATCTATTAAAATTAAAGTGTTTGAGGAATAGTCTGGAACATCTCAGTGAAATACTTTAGCCTACTATAAATTGATAGCTTTTTTGTTCAAAAAATCTCAGTTCGTTGTATATATTTTTCAATCAGAAACTGCTGGTATTCAGGCTCCTAGAAGTTCATTTGTTTACTAGCCAAAATGTGGAATGAAAACTTGAACAGATTGCATGTTTAGATCATCTTTCTAACATTTTCTTTCCCTCTCTCCAAACTTTGCTTTTAGGCTACTCATGCATCACATTAGAGATTGCTTACCTGAACTGAAAACCAGAATCAATGTTTTAGCTGCCCAGTATCAGTCTCTGCTCAACAGTTATGGAGAACCAGTAGATGATAAGAGTGCCACATTATTGCAGCTTATTACCAAATTTGCCACTGAATATTGCAACACCATTGAAGGGACAGCAAAATACATAGAGACTTCAGAACTGTAAGCAAATGTTACAGATTTTGCTATAGATGATTAGCCTTTCTAGATCAGTCCTGTCAAACCCATGGGTTGGATATGGCCCGCGCAGGCCATGCCCACCCCGGCTCTGCCAAGGCAAAAAACATTGTGATATGTCACAATGTGGTCCGCGATGCGAGCGGATTTGACACACCTCTTCTAGATCAGGGGTCTCCAACCTTGGTGTCTTTAAGACTTGTGGACTTCAACTCCCAGAGGAACTCTGGGAGTTGAAGTCCACAAGTCTTAAAGATGCCAAGATTGGAAACCCCTGTTCTAGATGATAGAGGATACATACTTATCTACAAGTAATTCTTGCTCAATGTCCACTTGTTTAGTGACTGTTCAAAGTTAAGCAACACTGAACGAGAGGTAATTACAAGTAGTCCTCGACTAACAACTGGTTGCTTAGTGACTATTCAGAATTAAGATGGACTTGACCCAGATTCAAAGTTTTAACAGCTCTTCCCTCCTCCCTCCCCCCAGTTGTGTTATCACAATTTGGGGATGGGGTGGGGGTGGTTGGCAGGCAGCCCTCATTTATAGCTATCTGCAGATCCCATAGTCATATGACCATAATTTTGATGGGTTTTTTCCCCCTAGAAACTGCCATTTACTTCGTTTCTGGCAAAAAAAAATGTCTATTGTAGAAATGGGTTTGCTTTACAACCATGTTATTTGCTTCACGACTGCCATATTAGCTTAATGATCCCCACAAAAAATGTAAAAATAGGTCGGTCATGACTTACAGTCATCATTATATATGATGGAAATTCTGGGCTCTGTTATGTTCATAAGTTGAGGATTGCCTATGCAACTGGTCCTCGCAGTTGTGGCTGTCTCAGCGTCCAATGGTCACACAATCGCCATTTGCAATCTTCACTGCCAGCTTTTGAGAGACAAAGTCCATGGGGAAGCCAGCAAGAGCTTGCAGATGGCAGTCAGGTGGCCCTGGGGCACTGTGACTTCACAGAATGGATCTTACAGTGGCAACTGAGAATGCTGGAACTGTTGTTGGTGCAGTCATATAACATTACACATTACAACTGTGTTGTTGAGCAACAGAGTTCCTGGTCCCAATTATCATTGTTAAGTGGATCCTCATTAGTAAGCTTACCTGCTTAGTAAGTTTTAGTAAACCGTGATAAATATGATAAATATGAACTGATTGCCAAGGATCTGAATTTTGATCATGTGACCATGGGGACTGTCACATGACCGGTGCAACGGTCATAAGTGTGAAAAATGGTCATAAGTCACTTTTTTTCAGTGCCGTTGTAACTTTGAACAGTCACACTAAATGAACTGTTGTAAGATGAGGACTCCCTGTACCTATAATACAATTTGGCTTACTCGTTTCCTGTTTCTTTTCCCATCTTTTAGGTGTGGTGGAGCTAGAATTTGCTACATTTTTCATGAAACCTTCGGGCGCACCTTAGAGTCTGTGGATCCATTAGGTGGCCTTAACACCATTGACATCCTGACTGCCATTAGAAATGCTACTGTAGGTATTATCCTTTTATAACTACTCAGTGAGATACTTTTTCTGGTTAAAACAGAGACTCTGTGGTCAGGGTGGTGGTCTTAATAATAGAATGATCTGCTCAATGTTTCATTGCCCTATTCCAGGGGTCTGCAAACTTGGCTCTTTTAAGACTTGTGGACTTTATTTATTTTATTTATTTATTTATTTGTCAAACACAACAATATGTATAAGCATGAAATAACCATACGAATTGGATACAACCAAAGGGAACATTAGGACAGGAACGGTAGGCACGCTGGTGCTCTTATGCACGCCCCTTACAGACTTCTTAGGAATGGGAATGAGGTCAATAGTAGATAGTCTTTGGTTAAAGCTTTGGGGATTTTGGGAAGAGACCACGGAGTCAGGTAGTTTCATTCCAGGTATTAACAACTCTGTTACTGAAGTCATATTTTCTACAATCAAGATTGGAGCGGTTCACTTTAAGTTTAAATCTATTGTGTGCTCATGTATTGTTGCGATTGAAGCTGAAGTAGTCTTCAACAGGAAGGACATTGTAGCAGATGATTTTATGAGTTAAACTCAGGTCATGTCAAAGGCGGCGGAGTTCTAAATTTTCTAAACCCTGGATTTCAAGTCTGATGGCATAAGGTATTTTGTTGTGAGCAGAGGAGTGGAGAACTCTTCTTGTAAAATATTTCTGGACACACTCAATTGTATTAATGTCCGAAATGAAGTGTGGGTTCCAGACAGGCGAGCTGTAATCGAGAATTGGTCTAGCAAATGTTTTGTATGCTCTGGTTAGTAGTGTAATCTTTCTGGAGAAGAAGCTGCGCAAGATTAGGTTTACAACTCTTAAAGCCTTTTTGGCGATGGCTGAGGTTTACTGGCTGAGGAACTCTGGGAGTTGAAGTCCACAAGTCTTAAAAGAGCCAAGTTTGCAGACCCCTGCCCTATTCAGTATGGTGATAACAGTATAGTGTTTTTGTGATAACAAAAAAAATAATTTAATTGCTTTCCTTTTGATCAGGGCCCCCGGCCTGCGTTGTTTGTACCTGAAGTTTCATTTGAATTGTTAGTAAAGAGGCAAATCAAACGCTTGGAAGAGCCCAGCTTGCGATGTGTGGAACTTGTTCATGAGGAAATGCAGCGGATCATTCAACACTGTAGCAATTACAGCACCCAGGTAAAAGAAGCAGCTGGTGGGTAGAAGTTGTTGCTGGTAGAGCTTGACTTGATGTGGGCAGGCTGGAAAATTCTCTGCCAAGGCTATCAAAGTAATGCAGTCTGTAAATTATAATCTCCTTGGAGATGAAGGAGAGTTCTTCTCATTAAGGAAAAAAAATTAAACGAACAGGTGTTGGATTAATAATAGATTCTTCTAGTGGGCTGTGTGCATACTTAGACACAGGGGGATCTTTTTAGTATAGCCATGCAAGCAAATGCTTTGCTTCATCATCTCTTACACAGTGTAGTGCCCCAGATGATTCTGGACAAATGCCACAATTCGTCCAGCCTGGTTGTTGATAACATTGGCTGAAAGTCAAGAGACTATAGTCTAAAACATCATAATGGGAAAAGATTCGTTATCTTAAATAGGAAGCTAAGGAAGCTTGAGAAGTGCATCAAGTAAGAGGAGAGTCACAGAGGTTCTCTTTTACTTTATAGGGGTAAGAGGATGAGGATTTCACGAGACATACTTCTGCTCTGTTGAGTTAATTAGAGAAGAGTGATTGACACCAGTATAAAGGGATGGAATCCTCTTAAGTCAGGCGTGTCAAACTCGATTTCATTGAGGGCCGCATCAGGGTTGTGTTTGACCTCTGGGGGTCAGGGTGGATGTGGCCAGCTTGACATCACTCATGTCAGGGGCGCCTGTGGTGGCTCAAGTGCTCTGCCAGCGAAAACGGGCTCCCGAGCTCTGTTTTCGACTGCGACGGCCTCCTGCAACCGTCTGTCAGCGAAAACTGAGCTTGGGAGGGCTGCACGGCCTTCACGAGCTCTCTTTTCTCTGGCAGAGGCACCACAGGCTAGTTATTTGTTGTTTCCAGGGCAGCCCCACGGGCCCAATCTAATCACCTCACGGGCTGGATCCGGCCGCCCGGCTTTGAGTTTGACACCCCTGCTCTAAGTGGAACTCAAGCAAAACTCCTTTAGATTTGCTTTTGAAATGAAGTCCACAAGCAGGGGGGGTAGAGATAGTTTCTGGAATTGGGATGGTCCTGGGTGCACTCAGTGGTCTCTGCTGATTTACAGGAATTGTATCATTTATGAAGACCAGCTTCTTCTGGAAACTAAATGTTCTAGTTCATTCATTTTGACCATTCTGTTTTTGATTATAGCAAATGAAATCCTGTGCTGTTTTGCTTGTATTCAGGAATTGCTGAGATTTCCTAAACTCCATGATGCCATTGTTGAGGTTGTGACCAGTCTTTTGCGCCGAAGGCTACCAATTACAAATGAAATGGTAATCAGGGTGGAGATTCTTGTTTTGTGACACTTTTGGTTACGTGAAAACATGAGACAAATATTATGAGAAAATCACTCTGGGGCTTGTTGCTAAACAATATTTTGGTGATTAAATAGCAGTTTTGCATGTGACACCTGCAATTTCTGATAGAAGTATATAGAATAAGCTTCCTTTATAGGACTTAAGCTTCAGTTTGTTACATCTTCATATGGTAACAAACTCCATTATATTCAGTACATGGGATCACTTATAAATATGTGGCTTAACTCTGAATCAAATATTCATAAGAACTTGACTTTCCATTTTATTTTAAAAAAAGTGATCTACATTAAAGGCTGCAAAGTATCGAAACACGATACATGTGGCATAAACTTTGAGAACTATAAAATTACTTTGAAACAAAACAAGCAGCTTACAAAAACTTAATATGAGAAATTTGCTGAGAAAAAATATTTTTGTTCTAGATGCAGTGTTCAATGCCAGCTGAATTTTGTCGTTTTTCATTGGAATTAAAGTTTTGATTTTTTTTTTCTCTCTCTGTTATTTTCTTCTAGGTTCACAACTTAGTAGCCATTGAGTTGGCTTATATCAACACCAAGCATCCAGATTTTGCAGATGCTTGTGGGCTAATAAACAATAATATAGAGGTAAAGGAGAAAATCTCATCTTCTCAAACGTTTATGATACATTATTAAACTTACTAGACTTTCATATCAACTGCTGAGGATGGATTCTTTGTTTGCCTGATTGGGAATGTTAGCTCAGGGGTCTGCAAACTTGGCTCTTTTAAGACTTGTGGCTGAGGAACTCTGGGAGTTGAAGTCCACAGGTCTTAAAAGAGTCAAGTTTGCAGACCCCTGTGTTAGCTCAAACATAACTTATCAACTTGCTTGTGTGACAGAAACATCTGTGCCTCCAATTTTTGGAGGTAGAACAGGCTGCAAGACTTCTTTTTGTTAGAGAATATGCTTTAACTAGTTAGAATGCAGTATTGCAGGCTAACTCTGCCAACAGCCAGGAGCAAGATTCTAACCACCTCAAGGTTGACTCAGCCTTCCATCCTTCCAAGGTCGGTAAAATGAGGACCCAGATTGTTGGAGGCAATATGCTGACATTGTAAACCACTCAGAGAGTGCTGTAAAGCGGTATATAAGTCTAAGTGCTATTGTTGTTGCGCTTGCTATTAACTCATCTTTAACTCTTACTGAGTTTGCAGAAATCAGGCTTAGATAAATATGTGTGCATTTGAGTTAGTATGGACTTCTGGAGAGTACCAGGGCTAGTCCCTGCAGTTTTCTTGGCAAGGTTTTCAAAAGTGGTTAGCCAATGTCATCATCCTAGGGCAGAGGTTGGCAACCTTAAACACTCAAAGAGCCACAAAGGTCCTAACCTGAAGCCCCCCATTCAATTCTGGAGCCAACCGGAAGTCTGGTTTGCCCCACCATAGTCTTCTAGCGCGGCCAACTGGAAGTCCTGTTCCCCCCACAGCCCACCATAGAGTCTTCTCCTAGCACAGCGTCCTTTTTCCTCTACCTGTCTTAACTGAAATCCCTATCAATTGTGGAGCCGACTGACAGGGAGCCGCACCAGAGGGATGAAAGAGCCACATGTGGCTCCAGAGCCGCAAGTTGCCGACCCCTGTCCTAGGGTTAGGAAAAAATGACTGGATTAAGGCCAATCATCTGGCTTTGTATTTAAGGCAGAACTAGAACGTTGAGTCTCCCAGTTGCTGTCTGATGACTTAAGAATCAGGATTTGATTGCTGTTTTGATAGTTAATTTCTAATCCCACATTTTTTTTTCTTAAAGGAACAAAGGCGGAACAGGTTAGCTAGAGAGATGTCTTCTCTTGGATTACGGGACAAGGTGAGTGTGTGTCTGATATAAAACGGACAAGGTTTTGTAGGTGCCAAACAGCTTGCTTTTTTAGCATTTTTTTAAGGGAGTCCAAATTGCTATTTAGTGTACCTCTTATTTCCGAGATTCAGCAAGTAAAGGGGATAAAAGAGACTGATTAAACTTAATGCATGAGGTATTGTCAAGCAATACTGATATCCTTCTCTGCCCTTGCCTTTTTTTAGTCCAATAAGCCTCCTGGTGTTATGGCACCATCTTCTCAGGAGACTTCTGCTGCTGGTTCTGCTGAGGTTGATGGCAAGGTCTGTCTCTCTTTCTTCTAAGCACTGCATGCTTAGTTATTTTGTGCTGTACCTTGGTCAATTGAGCATGGCCCTCAAAGACAGCTGATGTGATGGCTCAAAATTCACTGTTCAGGTCGATTGTGTGTCTTCAGGTATTAGCTTAGTGAATGGTGTTGGGGTAAAGGGTTTCATCTTGGGTTCTAGGCAGCTCTGAGTGTTTAGTGGGTTTAGCGGCTTTGTTGCATGAAAGCTAAGTAGGATCGGATGTAGGAAGTAGTATATTTGGATAGGAAGTTATCAGAAAAACTTAGAGCCGTGATGGGGACTCTATGGCATGTGTGCCAGAGGTGGCACGCAGAGCCCTCTCTGTAGGCACGTGCACCATCACCAACTGCTCTTCTGGTTTCCGGCACGCGCATGCACGCTGTCCAGCTGATCTTTGCGCATGCTAGAGCCCCAGAAACGTGAAGACCAGCTGGCTGGTGCTCTGGCATGGGTTTCCGGCGCATGCGCATGGCAGAAGATGAGGTGGTCAGCATGTGCATGCACATTGGCCAGCTGGTTTTTGGGTTTTCGGGGCTGCAGTTTCTGCATGTGTGTTCCAGTTTGGGTACTTGATGCCGAAAAGGTTCACCATCCCTGACATAGAGCTTCAGACTAAATTAGGAAGTTAAAAAACAAAACAGAAAGCCTGGAATATGAAACCACTTCCACATTGATGTCAAGAAAGTTACGTGAATATCTCTAGGCTCCAGAAGTTGATTCTGACTCAAGAAATTTTTACCTTTTTACCTCAGTGTTTACCTCAGAGTGAAGTTATGGTGACCATAGTCCTTGACCTATAGCAATAATTGAGTCCAAAATATCCATTGCTAAGCAAGACAGTTGCTAACTGAGTTTTATGATGTTTTTATCTCATTTGTTAAGCGAATTAATGCAGCCATTAAGTGAATCATGTGGTCCTTAAGCAAATCTGGTTTCCCCTATTGACTTTTGCTCCTTGGAAGCTGGCTGGGAAGGTTCCACATGATAATCACATGACCCCCCAGGACACTGCAACTGTCATAAACACTTGCCTATTGTCAAGTGCCTGAATTTTGGTCATGTGACCATGGAGATGTTGCAATGGTCATAAGGGTGAAAAACAGTCATAAGTCAAGTTACATTTGGATATTATTGGGAACGAGATTTAATTTTGATCTTTGTCATGAGAAGCTGACTCTCTGGGATAAATATTTTTAAAAATGAGAAGTAAAATCTGTAAAAGAAAAATTGGACTAAAAAGGAGTTAGCAACCTGTATCATTTTATTGCTAATTATACTTTTTAAAGAAACTCTGAATAAGAGCTGCCTAAAAATGCTAAGTGGCAATTTATTCAATTAAAACATTGGTTTTTCAGTTTGTATCTAATGTGTCAGAAGCATCAAATCATCTTAATTTTTTTTAATAGCTAAGACAACAGTTCATCTTTATCAGCAATTGAAGAATCATATTGTTATAAATACTGACAATTTATAAGAAAGAATTAGGTAAAGAATTAGGGTATCCCGTTTTAATGGTTAATGCTCTTCGCTTTTAAAGAACATAAAAATATATTTTATGAACTTAAGACTAATTCAGTAAAAAAAAAAACACTAGCAGGGTTTACAAGACACCTGAGCAGATTATCTACCATTATCTGTTGAAAAGGTAATATATACAAAGGCAGTGGTTGAGAAATTCTTACAAATCTATGCAGTTAATGAAAAATTAAGAGCAGGGGATTTTTTAAAAAGTTGATGTTTTGTTAATTAGAGATCAGATATTTAAAACGTAGAACAAAGAATGGAAATGAGTTTTAAGAATTAAAATGTAGGATTGCTAAAAGTGTACACAAGTCATGTTTATCATGTATATGTAAATCTGTGTATGTGCATATTCAAGTTAAATCATACTTTCTCATTTATTGGGGACAATATAGATTTGAATGGTGAAACAAAATTAATGGAGATAATTCATTAGCTTTTTTTTGTAATTATTCTGGAGAAATTAACTGTGTTAAGCTTATTCTAGGATTTAGGCTAAATTTTCCATGCATTTCCACTCAGCCTGACAATAGATTATTGTAGTTTCCACTTACAGGTTTACAGATTTGCATGTTAGGGAGTGTTGGTTGGACTAAAAGCTAATTGTACATTTTCTTGGATCAGTCTCAGCCTTCACCTCTTGTGTGTTTTTTGGTGTGTTTTTTGTCTTCCAGAGCAGGGGTCTCCAACCTTGGCAACTTTAAGCCTAGCGGACTTCAACTCCCAGAATTCCCCAGCCAGCAAAAGCTGGCTGGGGAATTCTGGGAGTTGAAGTCCGCCAGGCTTAAAGTTACCAAGGTTGGAGACCCCTGTTCCAGAGGACCATAAAGACCTGGCTCTTCCCCAAAACACTAGCCTAGGATGGGACTTCAACTGGGAGGCTGTTTGGTACAACGTCTTGGGGGTGGGGTGTACTTTTGCTTTTAGTTATTTTTTTAATGGATGTTGTGGGCTGCCTAGAATCATTATTTGAGATAGGAAGCCATATAAGTCCCATAAAATAAATAAATAACACACCTCTGTTACATTTACCTGTCAAGATAGTTAAACGGTTAAAATAATAGGGGTCGTGGGAGGATATGCCTTCCATTCTTAGTGATGGAATAAGAAAATTGAATACATTGACTGAACGAAATTGGAGGAAATATTCAGATAAGCACTTGTCTCATAAATAAGAAATTGAATTTGCATATTCTCTCTTTCCTCGAATTAGGCATCCCTTGCTGCCGGAGAAACAATTCCAGAATCTGGAACTGGCAATTGGAGAGGAATGCTGAAAACAACCAGGACGGAAGAGATATTAGCAGAGGAAAAATCCAAACCAGTAACGGTTCTACCCGCCAGCCCTCAAAAAGGCCACGCTGTAAACTTGCTAGATGTGGTAAGTGCCTAGAACTGTAGTGCCTGCAGTTTAGTAGATGACAAAGAACAAATTATTGAACACAAGTATTCTGATACACTGAAGAGAGCTCATCGTTTGAAGTATTTCTAACATCAAAGCTGTAAGTTGCCTTGACTCTTTTTGATTTGGCAATTTTATGAACCAGTTGTACTAATTTGTCACAGAAATGTGATTTGACAAATTGCCTGTCAGTCAATTGCAAAAGGCAGCTTTACTTGGAATAGCTTACATCCTGCGATGATATCTGTCACACCATCAAACATACACATCTGCCTATCCCAGATCCTTGGAAGGGATTCAATAGGTAGACAGAAAGGCCAAATCCAGCCTGAACATCTGGCTGACTCTGTGACGAACAACAACAGCAGCAACAATAATAAATAGTAGTATCTTATTAAAAAATCAGGCTAGCATTTGTGTACCAATGTTGTTTAATCTATTACACGTAATGTATTTGTGATTTTTGTTTACCTGTTACACTCCTTCTAGCCTGTTCCTGTTGCACGCAAGCTTTCAGCCCGGGAACAAAGAGATTGCGAAGTGATAGAACGTCTCATCAAATCCTATTTCCTAATTGTGAGGAAGAACATTCAAGACAGGTAAGATATATTAAAACCCCAAGAATGGTGACAGTTGTAGCTTGCATCCATGATCACATGGATGTTCTGATGTTTTTCTACAGACTTGGATACAACTGGGTTGATTTGAATGTAGGCCTTCAGTTTGCTTCCGTTTTAGTTCCTTACACCAATTCAGAATTTAAGCAAACAATGATTCAAAAGCAGGAATAAGCCAGTCTTTAGGAGAGGAGGGAGTTAGCAGGGAAAACATTTTGAGAGCACTTACATTCCTGCCATCCTTTGACTTTTTTCCCCAGCAGACATTTAAAGCAAGTATCATATTTTTCAGAGTATAAGACGCACTCCCCACCCCCAAAAGGCTGAAAGTTTGGGTGTATTTAGCTTTTTCAAAGCTTTTTTTCAGCCCTAACGAAGCGCTAGTGAGTGAAGCAATCTCCATGCTTTGCCTGCTCCCTTCGACTCTCAGCTGTGCTTTAGAAGCTTTTTTTCAGTGAAGCGATCTTCCGTGTTTTGCCTGCTCCCTCCTACTCTCAGCTGTGAAGCTTTTTTTCCAGTCCTAATGAGGCGCTAGCGAGTGAAGCAGATGTCCATGCTTTGCCTGCTTTTCTCATTGTTTCTCTCTCCAAAGATCAGTTGTGCTTTAGAAGCTGTTTTTTATCCCCAAGCAGGGGATAAAAACCAGCAAACTAATGTGCTGAAGCTGACCAAACTAAGGATGCTAGCCAGATGAATACCTGGTAGGCAGATTTTTTTTTCCTATTTTCCTCCCCAAAAACTATGCTGTGTCTTATTCTCCGAAAAATACGGTACTCATCTGTAGCTTCCTGCCAGTTTTCGCTTCTAAAAATCTTCATGGAGCTTGTTTTGAGGCTCAGAAGCCTTGCCCTGCTGGAGGCTGGTGTTTCATTTTATAGCATGTCAGTTTCTAGTGCTGGGCACAAGCCCTTATTTAAAGGACATAATGTGATTCAGTGGCCAGGTACATTGAATGAATACATAAAAATAGAATCCTAAAGCAACTGCCGTTTTTTTTCTGGCTCACACAGTTGTCTTCTGCAGCTTTTATAGGATCCCAGAAAAATATGTGTTCGCTTTAAAAAGTTCGTGGCTGGTAGGATATGCATGCCAGCACAAGCTCCCATCATCGTTTTCCTCTCAGATCTGGATTGCTGCACAATTCTTAACTATTTTTGGGAATAAAGATAAACTGGTAGACCCAGTTAGAAGAGTGAGGCAAGGAATACACCATCATTAGTCAAGGATGTCATGTTTCTGCAGTGTCATGCTTGCCTCTACTTCAGCTCTCCCCACTTGGCTATTTTATTTGCCCCACCCTTTTCTTTTGGCCATGTTGTGCTCAGTTGCCCTCGCTGTCCCCAGCTGACCTTCCCCATCTTCCTCCTTCCCTTGCTGATGAAATGTGCCTAGCAAGATAGCTGCTAACCTGATGATGACACATCTCATCATGGAGAAAGTCAGATGGGAGCAGCAGGTGGTGGAGCACAGGGCAGAGATGGAGAGAGATGGACAGATGAGGGGGAGTTGAAGCAAACCCTGAGGTCATAATTATGGACAAATTGCGAAGTGCCTGAATTTTGATCATCTGACCACAGAATGGTCATACTACAAATGACATCTCTGACTTTTCTTGTGTTTTCATTGTTTGCTTCTTGGACCGTAGAAACACATGTAACTGTTTAAAGAGAAATTTCCCCTTTTTGTCCCCCTAAGCTTAAAGCAGTTTATCTTCAGAAAGGTGCAGCAGTATGCTTGAACTGTTGCTGTTTGCTTTCAGTGTGCCAAAAGCAGTGATGCATTTTCTGGTGAACCACGTGAAAGATACTCTTCAGAGTGAGCTAGTTGGACAGCTGTACAAAGCGTTACTGCTGGATGATCTTTTAACTGAATCAGAGGACATGGCTCAGCGCAGGAAGGAGGCAGCTGACATGTTACAGGTACAGAGAACTTTTGCTGAAGGTTTAAATCCGAAGCATTGTAAATCCATATACATTTTGTTTTGTTCTACATACATTCTAGATCAGGGGTGTCAAAACTCAAGGCCCACGTGCGGACCCGTTCCATGGGGTGCTTAGATCTGGCCTGCAGGGCTGCCCTAGAAACAGCGAAAGACTGGCCCACGGTGCTTTTCCCAGTGAAAACAGGGGCCAGGGGGTGCACATGGCCTTCTGGGTTTTGTTTTTGCTGATAGAGGGCTGCAGGAAGCTGTTGCGGCAGAGAATGGAGCCTGGGATGGCCGCACATGACCCTTCCCTCTCCCGAGCTCAGTTTTGCTGGCAGAGGGCTAGCAAAACAAAACTAAAAGCAAAACAAAATAAAAGGGGAAATATTTCCCCTTTTGCAATTGAGCATCCAAAAAGGGACAGGAAAGGAGAAGGGGAAAGAGGAAAGACAAAGAAAAAAAAGGAAGGATGGGAAGAGAGCAAGGAAGGAAAAATAAGGAAAGAGGGGAAGGAAGAAGAAAGAATTAAGAGGGAAGGAAAAGGAGAAGGAAGGAAAGAGATTATAATAAGAGGGAGGAAGGGTCTGAGGGAAGCCTTGCCTTAGTGTTGTGTCTCGTCCGATCTCACCACAGCCGGGGCCTTCTTATCTGCTTCCGAACACGGAGGAATGTCCTAGTATGCCTCCCAGCCCCAGCCCTGGCTCCATGCCCAGACAGGCTGAAGAGAAGGAAGTATCTCCAGCCCCCAGCTCTGGCTCCATGCCCAGGCAAACGGAGCAACTAGACCCCTCCCCCTCCTCCACAGCATGTGAGCCTGAGGGAGGTCAATTGCCAACAGCTGCAGACTGGAGTGACCCTTGCGTCAGAAGACTTGATAGACGGAGGCAACAGAAGGAAGGGAGGGGCAGGCCTGGATAAGTGCTGAGTCATGGAGCCACACCCCATGGCCTATATAAAGGATCTGCTTTCTGGCATTCTCTGAGTCAGGCAAAGTCTAACATATCTTGCTGAAGTCACTTTCTGGTCTCCTGCCTGCCTTGAGGACTTTGCTAGGACTTTGGCAGAGCTGCAAAGGCACGCCTGATTCGGATTTCCCTGACCCGGCCGTCAGCGGAGGAGTGGGACACGACACTTAGCACTTGGCCACCAAAGGTGCCCCCGACATGAGTGACACCGACCTGGCCACCCCCTCCCCTCCCCTGAGGTCAAACACAACCTTGATGTGGCCCTCAATGAAATGGAGTTTGACACCCCTGTTCTAGATACAAGGGTGAGCAAAGAAACAAATTATTTGGTAGTTCAGAGAAGGAGCAAAGTAGTTTTGTAATGTAAAATCTGTTTTCTGGCCCAATGCCTAGAGCATGCTTTCCCAACCTTTTTACCCTGTGGGAACCCTTAGAATAATTTTCAGGTCTAAAGGAACCTCTCCATGAAAAGTATTATAGGAAGTCCTTGCCTTACAACTGTTAGAAGATATGATGGATCCGGAAAAAGCTACTAATGACCTGGGTTCAAAGTTCCAAATCTGTTCCCCACCCCCTCCCCCTGTTACAGGACTGCATTTTGGGCGTTTAGGAGCCAGCCCAAATTTACCACTGTTTGCAGTATCACATGACTGTAATTTATGATACGGCATTTACTTCTAGTTTCTGGCAAAAACGCCCCATGATGAACAATGGGTTTGCGTAATGATGGTCACAAAAGCCATAAAATTGTGAATGGTCACATAATTTGCTTTATAACGATCATCGCTTACAACCAAAATTGTGGATTCAGTTATGATAGTAATTGAGAACTACTTACATGCCTATGGCTAGCACTGCTTGGCATATAAAGATTTTAAAAAATGAATATTTTTACTTAATCCTATTTTTTCTATAAATGTCCTGCAATGCAGGAAGTATTTATGCATTTCCCTGGCTCTTGTAATTTCTATTTGTATTTACTTTTACTTTAAAATAAGCATGATATAACTGGAGTTTCTAGGACAATAATAGTGAAGTAATTACTGTTAAATGCATTTATGGACCATAATGCTTATGGAGATCAAATTATTTGAGTTTTTAATTAAACAAATTGAATATCCCCTAGCATTAGCTTCTTTAAAGTAACCTAAATAACCCAACTGAGCACTTGAATCTATAATAGAGGGGCAAAGTCTATACTAGAGGGCAAAATCTACATAAAATAGTGGGCGAAGTTTGAGAGCCAACATCTCTGTCTCCCTCCTTCCCCCATGTTCAATATCTTTCCTTCTTTCTAGAGGTGTCAGTGAAAATATAGTAACGTCACAGGAAAAACCTGAACCACAATTCTTTGCACTCAAGCTTTTCCACCATTTTACAATGTTTAATATACGCCTTTTCCTTTAAAAAATTGCAGTACTTTTTACTGAGCAGAATGATTCAGAGTGTTCTAAGAGTTGTAAATTATTGCCTGACAAGAAGCACTTCTGGATTGATGCCCTTTGCCCTAATTGGTATATGATTTCTTCTTTTTTTTTTTCAGGCCCTGCAACGAGCCAGTCAAATTATTGCAGAGATTAGAGAAACGCATCTTTGGTGAACAAACAAGAGACTTGAAAAGGGCTAGGTGTTATATACTAATGAAACTCCATGTGTATCACAGCATGTAAAGTCTGCTTATATCAAGAAGTTTGGTTCAGTTGTCTATGGACAGAAAAGCATCATATACTTTGCAAAGGAAATAATATTTAATCATCATTATCCCCGGCTGTTTTCTGATGCAAAGAACAGCCTTGTTTTATGTGGGACTGAATTAAGTTAAAATTGAGGGGTGGAAAGCTAGGTTAAAATTCCAGTGCCTGGTTTGGTTAAATTAGTTGCCTGTGAATAAGATGAGCAGTGTAGTATTGTGATGTAGCTTTTTCAGCTGCTTTTGCAATATAAGTTTTTAACCATGAAAGAAAGACCCTGCAATATTTAATTATGAATTTAATTGCATGCCCTTGATCTCAAACTGATGAACAGTACCAGAGGAATATTGCCTCTTAGCCGTGTGATATGTAAGCTCAAAGATAGTTGGTTTAACTTCTGGTATTACTGAACTTTTCTTTGTTATAGAAATATGGAATATTTGATAAGTCAGCTGAGGAACAGTAGAATTGGCAAGAAATTTCCATTCACCAGCTTCCTCTGGATGGGACCAAAAACCTGGGACCGTTCACTTAAAATACCAGGCTTTAAAAAAATAAATGAAAATAGTATGAAAGATCATGTCTCTCTTAATAATCTTGAAGTAAAGGCAGCTGTCCATCACATCAACTTGGATCACCAGAACATATTACTGCCTTTTTTAAAAGAAACCACCAAATGATACAGCCGATTTGTTTGATTTCTCTACTATAACCAGCAAAAGCAACAATGTTATACTGATCCCTGAATATTTTATTATTTTAAAGCACAACACATCTTATCACAAATATTTTTTTTTTCCTTTTTAAAGGAAGCATATTAACTGTCGCGCTTGAAATATTTCCAGCTTCCTTTGAGCAGCACACATTAGGAAGTAGGCAGAGTGCTTTCTTCCGTGCGTACTAGTGGAAAACCAAATTTTGCCTGATAGCGTAACAGGCTAAAAAGAAGTTGACCTAAATCATTTTGAGACCGGACATTTTAAATATTCAGTAAGTTTGAAAGTATATGAGTTACACCCTTATTTTACACTGAAACATAGTTGCGTTTACTGCTGTTAAATGTGTCTCTGCGTTCAGATTTATTACAGAAATTCACACCCACGTACAGGTTAATCATATGGAAAATAAAATTGTGTTTGAATCTTGTTTGTGGCCTTTGCAAATCTGTGGAACTAGATGGTCTTGAATTCAGTAACTGCTATGCCAGGATTCTGGCAGACTTCAATGAATTGCACTAGTATATGAGTTAGAAATACTATAGTATTGTATCTCTGCCCAGTCATTACCCCATAAACACACACAAGCACACAAAACCTAGACCGTTGTTTTACACAAGTGTCTTGACAGCAGTATCCTCAACTCACAAACAAACAATCATACATTATTCCATTACTCCTAGGATATGCCCAAATTAACCCCTGGGGAAATTATTCTGTTTTAGAGGAACTTTGGAAGAAATATTTTGTTTATATTAATTTCTGATTGGATCCTGCTTTAAGACCTGTAGTGGCACAGTGGGTTAGAAAGCAGTACTGCAGGCTACTTCTGCCGGCTGCTGCAGTTTGGCAGTTCAAATCCCACCCGGCTCAAGGTTGATTCAGCCTTCCAAGATCGGTAAAATGAGGACCCAGATTGTTGGAGGCAATAGGCGGATTCTGTAAACCACTTAGAGAAGGCTGTAAAGCACTGTGAACTGATATATAAGTCTAAGTGCTATTGGTGCTAAGTGGGACCATCCAACTGGATTTAAAGATTTTCCATTGCATAGGTAATGTTGCATGTTCCTGATAATTTTTGCATTGATCCGTGACTCAGAGATGTGGACATTGGAAGTTTCCATTGCATCTTCAAAAGTAAACAACATGGGTCAGACTAAACATCTTAATCCATCACTGATAAAAATCTGTCTTGCTCTAAAAGTAATGTGAAATATAATTTTGAAGGCAAAGCTCATATTTCTTGTAATATTTAATTGCCAGTTTGTCTCTGAAGTAAGTTGTTCTAATTTACATCAGTACAGGCAGTTTCAAGCACTAACAACAGCTCCCTGAATCAATTCAAGTGGAGTGATGAGTACTTAGAGATGGGCCAACAAAACTGTTTTGTTTGGGCATATGACATCATTCTTCAGATTACACTGATCCATCTTTCTGGTGAAGGTCTCCTAAATTTTGAGGAGTAACTCTTTTGGAACAGGAATTGTTTCTGATGTTTCAAGGAAACCCCTTCTGTACTAGGAAAGATAAAGAAGATGGAATGTTTCCCAAATTGTTCCATTCCCAGTACATGTTTTACACAATACTTATTACTAGTCCAATTTCTATAATTTTCAATAGTCCTGGTACAATAGAAAGTATGAAATGTATGTCAAGGCAAGGTGCTTTTCAGTATTCTAGTCCTGGATCAGATCACAGTTAACTTTCACAGAAATATTTCTTCTTTAATAGACTTTCTGGGTCTAAAGCAATGTAAAAATCATCTTCGCAAACATTGCAAAGATAAATGATTTGCAGTTTGAACCTACAAAAACTGAAGATTATGCATAGACAATTTGTCAGTTACTAAAGTTATAACTGTAACTAACTCTGTACAGTTGATAGTTTTGTACCAATAAATCATCTTTTAAAGTACGATCAGTTTTAATAATCACTTGTCAAGGCAGCTGAGTGAAATTTCAGTAAATGCAAGTATTTTAATTGCTTTGAATAGTTGTTAACTATGAAAGAAGTAGTTGCTTAGATTTGTTTAAAAAGAAGTGTAGCCCAAATTTTTCTACTACTACTGCCTTTATTAATGAACTGTCTAAGAAGGATAAATGATGAAGTAAGTACAATTATAATATAGCTTTGTGAAATATGAAGCAATATATCAAATGTACTCGTAAGATGTGGACATTTGCAATTCTGGTTCTTGTGGACAGTAAGGCCATCCAAAAAAAATTTAATTGCCAGCATATGATTAGCACTCCCCACTATTACAGACTGGACATTAAAAAAATCTTAAAAATCTTATTCCAATTATATAAATGCAATTTATGGCTACAGCCCAGCACTGCTGTTGATGAATAGCAATTTGATAGTAACTAGGTTCAGAAAAAAACTAAGCTTTAAACAAAAGCAAGCTGGGAAAGCAGTAAAGGCAGAATTTGGTTATTGCAAAATATCTGTAATATCTTACTTGGAAAGCATAGTATATATAAAGCTGTTGTTTTTGATAATATTAAATAATTGACTTTTCAGTTAGATTGGATCTCAAAACTAAGTTATAATAACATTAACATTTCTCACCTATCCCAGTATTTGTTTTGAAGCTGAACCTATTGATGTTTCAAGAATAATGATTATTATTATTATTAACTTAAGCTGCATTTTTCAAGGCATTCTTACATTTTTGTCCAAACTGTCCACCGCATAAAATGACACTAAATAGAATAGAATAGAATTCTTTATTGGCCAAGTGAGATTGGATACACAAGAAATTTGTCTCTGGTGCATAAACTCTCAGCGTATTATCTTAGAAAATACTGAACAAAATTAGTTATGGTGTTTAGAATAGGCCATTTTACCTAAAACTTGTAATTCAAATAATAATGCAACTAGTAAGTCTTTGAAAATTCACTTTAATGTCCTTATTGCCAGGAATATTTCCACAATGATTTATACATTTAAATTCCATTATAACTGAAACCGTGACTGAATGATGAAATAAAACACATCCATTTTCCAAATGATTTGTGTAGGTAAGCAGGTCTCACTCAGTGAGAAAAAACACTTTACGCAACTGCTCCACTGTCCTTGATGTGTACCGCTGTATGTTATGCCTTTCTGATATCTTTGAAGGAAGGTGGGCTTTCATAACTTAAAACAAACCTTAATATTGTCATTCTTCATGTGACAACTGAAGCCATTTTATAATATAATAGTTCTTCTTTCCAATCTTCAGCAGTGATAAGCCATTACTGAGAATATGTTGTCCAAGAATAAGTACAGCTTCAGGATTAGTTTCTGTAATATGGTTTATAGAAACCGCACCAACTGTTATGTCACGGTATCTGGAAGAAGAAATTGTACAGTTGGACTTACTGCTAATACATCTCAGATAGTTTAGAAGCTTTATCAGGAATGTTAAGGAGGGCAGATCTGTTATTTTTAAAACTTGGAAAAAGCAGAGACCCGATATCTGTGATGGTGAACTTATGTGTGCCAGCATTTAATTGCCATCTCTCCGGGCATGCCAGCTGTCACCCGTTGCTCTTCTGGGTTCCGGCATGCACATGTGCCAGCTAACTGGTCTTTGCACGCACATGCACGCCAGAAATTGGAAGACCAAGTGACACGCTGGAAACCGGAAGCGTGCGCGTGCTGGGGAACTGCTCTTCTGGTTTCCAGCGCTTCTGTACATGCACCAGTTTCTGGTGCTCCCACGCACGCGCTCCCATTTCAGCATTCGATGCCGAAAAGTTTCGCCAACACTGCCCTATATTCTGATAGAATTGCAAGTCTCTCCTGCCCACACATGATCATCACTTCTACTAGCCTCCCAGGCCACCTACAATTCCAAGGATCTCCCTGACCTCTCCTACCTATCTCTGACATTCCTTCATTATTTATCCAGGACTCACACTTAATGACCCCTACATCTTAGGGTTATGACAGCAACCAGGATTGCCATTATTAAGCAATGAGGTCATGTGATGTTGTACTTTACCATCCCTTCACTTAAGTGATAGCAATTCCAATTCCAGCTGCCTGTATATAGGATTAATGGAAATAACTTCTGCATCAAGGCAATTTGTAGCATATGCTATAGAAAGCAGGAGTACAAAGAGAAAGAAATGTGCTAACTTACCCCTTTGGTCCATCTGCAATTGCATTCGCTTTCCGACACAAATCAAGTACTGTTGTTCCAGGCTCAAGTAGCATTTCTATGTAAGGTGCTTCTCTAAAGAGCTCCTGTAGCTCCTCATCAGACATACTTTCTAGTGCATCCACATTGCTGTGATAGAAGGCCTTTGTACATCTGGTAATAAAGAGGTAGGTATAAAAATGTGCACTGCACCAATATTTGCTATTCCAGTTTTTCTCAATTTAGGAAGAGCACTTGTATACTTCAAAAGTGCTCTAGCATTTACAATCACCCTGCTGGAAAAATACCATGAATAATGACGGCTTCATGTCTTCTCCCTCACTTTAAAAAAAGTGGGAGAAACTTTTTTCATTTTGGGGATAGAGCAGGTTTAGAGCAGGAGTCTCCAACCTTGGCAACTTTAAGACTTGGACTTCAACTGGCTGAGGACCTCTGGGAGTTGAAGTCCACAAGTCTTAAAATTGCCAAGGTTGGAGACCCCTGGTCTAGAGGACTGGAAAGGCTTCAGTTCCAAAGTTCCTCTGCACCAATCATGTGCCTCAACATCCCCACGCACCATTTGTGACATAAATGATGATAAAGTCTCCTTATATTAGATTTTCCTTTCTTTGTTTAGAGCAGGGGTGTTAAACTCAAGGCCCAGGGGTCGGATGTGGCCTGCGGGGCCACCCTGGAAACAGCAAAGGAGTGGCCGGCAGTGCCTCTGTCAGCTAAAACAGAGCTTAGGAGGGCTGCATGGGGACCTCCTGAGCTCCCTTTTTGCTGGCAGAGGGTTGCAGGAGGCCGTCGCAGCTGAAAATGCGAGTTTGGGAGCCTGTTTTCGCTGGCAGAGCACAGGTGCCTCCAACTTGAGTAACGTCGAGCTGGCCATGCCCACCCTGACCACACCCCTCCAGCCCCCCCCCCCCAAGGTCAAGCACAGTCCTGATGCGGCCCTCAAAGAAATTGAGTTTGACATCCTCTGGTTTAGAAGCTTCCAACTTGGGATGGAAGAAATTAAGATGGCAAATCCAGAATTTAATTGTCTCTTTTTGCTATGTGTAAAACTACAGCCCTTGCTTATATATCCATTAACAGAACTTTTGTCCAGCAAATGAGATTTAACAAATTCAATCTGTATTTTGTAAATGTACTTTACCTCTTGGCAGATTCCAGACCATTCCTGCCATGAACAAGCTTGGTTACTTCAGCAGCAAGTCGCTTCTGAGGTCCCCGCTTCTCAGGTTCTTTAGCATGCACTTGCATGATGTGATCAATTTCCAGACCAGAAAGGAAAGTAAAAAGCTTCAAGTACCTTAACGGATAGCATTATTTTGCTTCAGTGTCACATAATACAGATTCACAATTTTTTTTAAAAGTACATAATTTAAAAGTGGGACAAATACATTAATTTCCTTTTCTAGAAATATTGAAAATAAAAACCTGACACTGGCAGTAATTGTTTCTGATCAAATAGAGCTAAAATAATATGACAAACTAACCACAGTAAATGCAGAAACATTCAGCTCTGGGGATGTTTTGAAAATCAGGAATGTATTATTTGTATTGTAATTTATACAGCAAGCAATGGAGCTGTTAACATTCTTTGTTATTCATCAACCCATAAAATGGAGGCTGTGTTTCAAGTATTTAATTTTAAAGTTTATCGCGTATCGTTGATCAGGGAGAACAGAGCTAGGCTCTTTGGGTGTCAAAAGTACCAGTTCCTGAAGTTTGAGATGGCATAAACCAATTGTGAGGTGTGCTCTAAGCATCATTTTTTAAAAAAAACCTACCACATATATTCTAACTTCTAGGACATTCAAGAAGGCTACTTTTTTTCTCACTCCAACTTGATTGCCACAATAATCCTGTGAAACCAGTTAAAGAAATGCAGTCTTCTGCCCTTTATATACCAACATTATTGAAAATATAAATAGAAATAATTAGATATCTAGGTATCTATTTGTGCTAGATTGAAAGAAAGGGAGATCTATGGCTATAAAGCTTTGAATTCTGCTTCCCACCCCACCCCCCTTGATAGTCCAGCATCCTGCAAATCATCATTCTAGCAAACTAGTCCTTTTGTTCTTAGCAGGAAAATAACTTTCCATGTAGAAATAGACTTGCCTTTCAACAGTGGCATCTGGCTGTCTGACAAAGAACTGATAGAGTTCAAAAGGAGAAGTCCTATTTCTGTTAAGCCAAACTGCATTCCCAGCAGATTTTCCCAGCTTATCTCCAGCAGTACTTGTAATAAGAGGCACAGTTATTCCATATACATCTTTGTCAGTTACTCTGAAGAAAACAACAATGGAAATGTTATTTGTCAAGAGAGCTTGATATACATTTGATACTATCTAACTGATCACACCTAACATGAACAAATTCATATGTAGTATTTTCAGAAGTGGTATGCTGTTACCTTCTTCCAAGGACTTTAAAACCTGATTAAAGCTCAAGTTTCCCTGCTCCTAGACAATGCCTTAACCACTAGACCAAACTGGCTCTTAAGTTCTTAGGTCATATTAAATGGCCAGCACATATTTTTAAAAAACCAACCATTTACAAACCAAATTTTTATTTTAAGTTTTATAACAGTGTCCCTCAGCCTGACATCATCTTGATATATAGACACTTGATATATCGAATATTTATTTTATTTTCAATCACCTATGTATATGACAGTAGCTATACACCAGGATATTGGATGCACATTAAGTTGTGGAAGGAATGTATGTCCAAGAGATAAGAGCCAAGGTGGTGCAGTGGTTAGAGTGCAGTACTGCAGGCTACTTCAGCTGACTGCTAGCTGCGGTTCAATAGTTCAAATCTCACCAGCTCAAGGTTTCCATCTTTCCGAGGTGGGTAAAATGAGGACCCAGATTGTTGGGGGCAATATGCTGATTCTGTAAACTACATAGAGGGCTGTAAAAGCACTATGAAGTGGTATATAAGTCTAAGTGCTATTGCTATTGCTAGTCCAAATGTAGACAACTTACTTTCTTCAAATATTCTGGACCAACCCCCATCAGCTCTACCCAGAATATCCAACTGCAAAGAAGTGGTGAAATGTAGTCCACAATTTTGAAAAACACTACCACTAATAAAAGTTCATTAACACTCACCTCAGTTCCCTCCCCAAAAGACACTGGGAGAAAAATAATATTCAATTGTTTTCTTATGGTTCTGAAATGTATTATTAGACAGAACCCCCGAAAACCCCAAAGGGGAAGGAGACCGAAATGAAATTATAGTCCTTTTTCTAGTGTGAAAGGAGACACTACATGAGTACATTAAAGGACAAAAAAGGACACAGCTGAAGGAAAAAAACACAGAAAGTCCAGTTATCTCTTGTAAAAAGCACCTTTGGAACAACCATGACCTGGATGACTGAGAATCTCCATAGACATTTAGAAAAAATAAAGAACATTGTTTATGTTAAAAGATGCTAGTATCAGTAGAAGAGGCTTGGAGTCTTTATAGAGGCTCTGGGTGAAACTCCAGTAAGGGCATTCTATAGTATTATCAGATGTTACATTCCAGCTACAAAAATGATAATCTGATTTACACTGCTTTCTTAACCATGTGTCAGTTCTGGAATAATCCATAACCTTGAATAGTTTGGGATTCTTTTACATTCTTGTGGCCAAGAGATCCCTGTAGTCTCCTCCCACTTGTAACTGCATGACTGTAACTTGTTGCTTATATCCTTGCGATTTATATTGATATTGACTGTTTCCTAGTATGATTTGATTGCTTATTATACCATATGACTGTCACTGGGTGTTGTGCCTTGTGATTCTTGACAAGTATATCTTGTCTTTTATATACACTGAGAGCATATGCACCAAAGACAAATTCTTGCATCCTGGACATAAACTGTTTCAATTCCTACCCTCAAAACGACGCTATAGAGCACTGCACATCAGAACAACTAGACACAAGAACAGTTTTTTCCCGAAGGCCATCACTCTGCTAAACAAATAATTCCCTCAACACTGTCAAACTATTTACTGAATCTGCACTACTATTAATCTTCTCATAGTTCCCATCACCAATCTCTTTCCATTTATGACTGTATGACTATAACTTGTTGCTGGCAATCCTTTGCTGGCAATTTATATTGATATATTGACCATCAATTGTGTTGTAAATGTTGTACCTTGATGAACGTATCTTTTCTTTTATGTACACTGAGAGCATATGCACCAAGACAAATTCCTTGTGTGTCCAATCACACTTGGCCAATAAAATTCTATTCTATTGTTGTTGTTTTTTGTTTTTTTTTTATTTCGATTTTTATACCGCCCTTCTCCCGAAGGACTCAGGGCGGTGTACAGCCAAGTAAAAATTCAATATATAAACATTAAAAAGAGGTTAAAAAGAAATATTATAATGTGGCCGAAATTTTAAAAGAGTTTAAAATCTTAAGACATAAATACCCCAATAAAATTTCAATCCAGTCCCGCTTGAATAAATAGGTGCGTTTTCAACTCACACCGAAAGGTCCGAAGATCAGGCACTTGACGTAAACCAGGGGGAAGTTCATTCCAGAGCGTAGGAGCTCCAACAGAGAAGGCCCTTCCCCTGGGGGCCGCCAACCGACATTGCTTGGCGGACGGCACCCTGAGAAGGCCCTCTCTGTGTGAGCGTACGGGTCGGTGGGAGGCAAAAGGTAACAGCAGGCGGTCCCGTAAGTACCCGGGTCCTAAGCCATGGAGCGCTTTAAAGGTGGTAACCAAAATCTTGAAGCGCACCCGAAAGACCACAGGAAGCCAGTGCAAACTGCGCAGGATTGGTGTTACATGGGAGCAACGAGTTGCTCCCACTATTACCCGTGCAGCTGAATTCTGGACTAGCTGCAGCCTCCGGGTGCACTTCAAGGGCAGCCCCATGTAGAGAGCATTGCAATAGTCCAAGCAGGAAGTGACAAGGGCATGAGTGACTGTGCATAAGGCATCCCGGTCAAGGAAGGGGCGCAACTGGCGCACCAAGCGTACTTGGTGGAAGGCCCTCCTGGAGACGGCCGCCAAATGATCGTCAAACGACAGCCGCCCATCCAAGAGGACACCCAAGTTGCGCACCCTCTCCGTTGGGGCCAATAACTGCCCCACAGCCAGCTGCGGCTGCAGCTGACTGTACCGGGTGCCGCATCCACAGCCACTCCGCCTTGGAGGATTGAGCTTGAGTCTATTTCTCCCCATCCAGGCCCGTACGGCTTCCAGACACCGGGACAGCACTTCGACAGCTTCATTGGGGTGGTCCGGGGTGGAAAAGTACAGCTGAGTATCATCAGCATACAGATGATAACTCACCCCGAAACCACTGATGACCTCACCCAGCGGCTTCATATAGATGTTGAACAGAAGGGGCGAGAGAATCGACCCCTGAGGCACCCCACAAGGTGCCTCGCGGTCGACCTCTGCCCCCCTGTCAACACCGTCTGCGACCGGTCGGAGAGATAGGAGGAGAACCACCGATAAATGGTGCCTCCCACTCCCAACCCCTCCAACCGGTGCAGCAAGATACCATGGTCGATGGTATCAAAAGCCGCTGAGAGATCTAATAGGACCAGGGCAGAGGAACAACCCCTATCCCTGGCCCTCCAGAGGTCATCCACCAATGCGACCAAAGCTGTCTCCGTACTGTGACCGGCCTGGAAGCCAGACTGGAACGGGTCTAGATAGACAGCTTCACCCAGGTACCGGGGAAGCTGCCATGCAACCACACTCTCTACAACCTTCGCCACAAAGCGAAGGTTGGAGACTGGACGATAATTACCCAAAATAGCTGGGTCCAGGTATTGGATTGTGTGTCCAATCACACTTGGCCAATGAAGAATTCAATTCTATTCTAGTTGTGGAGGATAATAAAATATGCTTTATTGCATCTATCTCCAAACACTTTGATCCCTTCTTTAAGGCAGGCATTTTCCCACAGCACCTAGTCAAATTAAAGCTTACCTCCCATGGAACCCACGAGACCAAGGGAGCCAAATGACAAAAAAAAAAAAAGTGTGACATCATCACACAAAATCCATGACTTACATACTTGCACTAGATGCAAGTATATAAGTCATAGATTTTGTGTGATGACATCACTTATATACCTTAGACTTACTAGACTTGTATACCGCTTCACAGTGTGAATGTGATTTTGTGATAACACCTAGTGCAAGTATGTAAGTCATAGATTTTGTGTGATGACATCACTTATATACCTTACACTTATATACCGCTTCACAGTGTAAATGTGATTTTTTGTGGTAACACCTGGTGCAAGTATATAAGTCATAGATTTTCTGTGATGACAGCACTTATATGCCTTAGACCAGAGGTCTCCAACCTTGGCAACTTTAAGCCTGGCGGACTTCAACTCCCAAGTTGCCAAGGTTGGAGACCCCTGCCTTAGACTTATAGACTTATGTACCACTTCAGTGTGAATGTGATTTTGTGTGATGATACCTGGTGCAAGTCATAGATTTTGTGTGATGACATTACTTATATACCGCGCTTCAGTGTGAATGTTCACAGTGCTTTACAGCTCTCTGTACATGTCCATAACATGCCAACACATCCCTTTGCCACATCAAGAGTTGCCAGGCGCCCTGCAAAACCACCCCAACTCCTTCCGGTCTTACTTAGAGACGAGGTCGTAGCCAGACATGATGTTGCCCAACTGGTCGGCTCCGCCCAGCTGAATGAGGCAGCCGTAGCTACGGTGCAAATGCAAGAAGTCGTAAGCTTGAAGGGCCGGGTAGAGAAACTCGGCCAAGCCCATGCCTTCGGGGCTGCTCAAGCGGGCCTTGCAGCTCTGCCGGCTCAGCAACGTGCCCATCCGGAGGTGACCCCCGACTCCGGCCAGGAAGCCGATGACCGACTCGCTCTCCAGCCAGCTGGCGTTGTCCAGGAAATGGACGCTGCCCAAGCGGCTGCCGCCCTCCTCGGCCCAGAAGAGCTCCCGGTGGTTCTGGAAGAGCCGCTGGAGCCCCTCGCGGAGGCCCCCCGCGCGCTCCCGCACCTGCTCCGCCGTCAGCGTCTCCCGGGCTTTGGTGCGGCCGCTGGGATCGCCCAGCTGCGCCGTAGCGCCGCCCACCAGGGCGATGACGTCGTGGCCGGCCCGTTGGAAGTGCAGCAAGCCCAGCACCGCCAGCAGGTGCCCGACGTGCAACGAGTCGGCCGTGGGGTCAAAGCCGCAGTAAGCCGTCACGGGAGGGCGGCCGGGCTGGAGGAGCTCGATGAGCTGCTCCTCGGCGGGCTCAGGCGGGAACACCTCCTGGAATAGACCGCGCTGGTACTGGGTGGCTAAGAGGCCCTTCGCCACGGGAGAGCCCGGCGTCGGACGAGCGTCTGGCTGCTGGTCGTGACGCTGCCGCCGCGTCTGCGAAATCAGGAGTCGGGGCGGCGGCGGCGCTGCTCTCCGAGCCGAAAGAAGCCATAGGCGGCCAGCCCGGAGCGTGGGCGCCGCCATCTTGCCTACGGAAAGGCCGCTGAGCTTTGAGCGCGAGGCATGTCGGGATGGGGGCGGGGCCAAAGCGTCCCATCCCTCTAGCGCAGGACTCTCCAACCTTGGCAGCTTTAAGCCTGGCGGACTTCAACTCCCATAATTCCAAAGCTGGCTGGGGAATTCTGGGAGTTGAAGTCCGCCAGGCTTAAAGTTGCCAAGGTTGGAGACCCCTGCTTTAGCGTCGGCGGAGGTGTGGGGGTGGGGGATCGCTGCCTCGAAAATCATCCGGATTGGAACGTGAGGGGCCTGGGATGCTTCCTTGAGATTCCCACGTTTCCAAATTTGCTGGCTCGAAGGTGGTGGGGCATCGTCCCCCAAAGCAGTGGCGTTAAGATTTAAGACATGCATTTCAGAATGGGCTGCAGCCAACTTCATCTCCTGTCGGATGAACTTCCAAATCAGTTGTGAAGAGGGACTATTGGCTGCTACACAGTATTGATTGTGAAGAGCTTGGGGATAACCTCGCTTTGATTCCCCTGCATCTAAAACTGCTTACATTCTGTCCACCCTAGAGAAAAGAGCTATTTCTTTATGTTAAATATAAGCCAACCAGTCAACAAACTGCTGCCATGTAGAATGTCATGCTCTCCTCTTCCAGAATATTTATGTATCAATATAGACAGTAATGAGGATAACGCAGCAGAAGCATCAGAAATGGGATTTTATTTTTATTTTTTATTTATAATCGAATTTGTATATCGCCCGAAGGACTCAGGAAACAGCCAGTTTAAAAACACAATATAATATAATATAAGTTAAAAACAATATAAAATTAATATAATTTACGGCCAAAATACTAAAAACTAACAATAACAATAAAATTAAAATCCCATTAAAACTACATTTTTAAGCTAGCCCTGCTCGATGGAATAAAAAAGTCTTCAGCTTGCGGCGGAAGGTCCAGAGGTCGGGGAGTTGACGAAGCCCCGGAGGCAACTCGTTCCAGAGGGCAGGAGCCCCCACAGAGAAGGCCCTCCCCCTGGGGGCCGCCAGTCAACATTGTTTAACTGACGGTACCCCGAGGAGGCCCTCCCTGTGGGAGCGCACAGGTCGATGGGAGGCTGTTGGTGGCAGTAGGCGGTCCCGTAAATAGCCCGGTTGTAAGCCATGGATCTTGTTTCCTTTGAAGAATAAAGACGGAAAGAAGCCTGGCTCACCCCCAAGAGTAAAAGAAGACACACTCATAGGAATAGAATAGATAGAATAGAATTCTTTATTGCCCAAGTGTGATTGGACACACAAGGAATTTGTCTTTGGTGCATATGCTCTCAGTGTACATAAAAGAAAAGATACATTCATCAAGAATCATAAGGTACAACACTTAATGATAGTCATAGGTTACAAATAAGCAATCGAATCATACTAGGAAACAATATAAATCGTAAGGATACAAGCAACAAAGTTATAGTCATGAAGTCATAAGTGGAAGGACTTCCCCTCTAGTTTTTCCTCTCTTAATTAGCGTCTACATTCATTTTTTAGAAGGATGTATAAAATTCCATTATGGATCCCCAGAGTAAGTATAAGTTTGCAGACTCCTGATCTAGTTCAGACCTCTGCTTATTTTTGTATCCATTACAGCAGGGGTCTCCAACCTTGGTTCCTTTAAGACTTGTGGACTTCAACTCCCAGAGTTCCTCAGCCAGCTTTGCTGGTTGAGGGACTCTGGGAGTTGAAGTCCACAAGTCTTAAAGGGACCAAGGTTGGAGACCCCTTCATTACAGCATCTCTGACAGATCATTCATTCAACCTTGGATTGAAGACCTCTAGGGAGGAACTCCCCATACCATATGACAACCCATTCCATTGGCTGATAGCTCATACAATCAGACAGTTCCTTTTTGTTACTTACAACCAGTTTTAGAAATTCCAGCTGTCACACCATTCATATGATCACAATTCAGGTACCGCACAACGGCTGTACCATCCCACAGACATGGACTCACCATTTGCAATCTTCTTTGCCACAAGCAACGTTAATGGGGGAAGCCAGCAGGAAGGTTGCAAGTTTTTATATTATTTGTATCCCATCTTTATTATTTTTTTTACAAATAACTCAAGGTGGAGAATATATCCAACAAACGTCCTCCTCTTATTGTTCTCACAACAACAACAACCCTATGAGGTGGGCTGGGCTGAGAGAGAGTAATTGGCCAAGGTCATCCAGTTGGTTTTCACAGTTAAGGGAAGACTAGAGCTCCAGGTGTCAGCCTCCAGTCTTACTGCTTTATTGCTTTGGGTAGTCTATCTGCCAATTTATGCATTTATTACCTGGCTTGCTACGGCTATCATGGTAACGGGGTGGGTGGGAGAGAAGGAGTGCTGGAGGAGAAACAAAACTGTAAAATGAAGAGTTTTTCAAATGTGTTCAGCAGTTGGAAGGTGGGCTGATAACAGCATGCCAGAGGGATGAAACCATCTGAAGATGCACCCCATGTGCCACCTAGGGGGGGACGTGGATTGGACATGACTGACTGGACTACAGGGAGGGGGGCTTGAGGCATATTTCTTATATGTGTATTTCGCGCCAAATACCTCAGAGCTTACTTTGATTTTGTTTGCTTTCAGTTCCTACTCAGTAAAAGTACCTTTCTCTACAAACAATGGAATTGGGGTTTTTCTTTCTTGGGTATTGAAAGGAGGCATTCCTGACACCTGGTCTCTCTCTTTCTAGCCTGGTGCCTTAACCACTAGACCAAACTGGCTCCGGCAAGTCCCCTCTTCCTCTCTTCGCTCCTGTGTGGTGCACTGCACCCTGCTTCCCCCTCACATGATGTCCTTACTTCCTTATTTGGGACATCCACTGTTTCCCGCTTTAGGACCCACATATCTTGAGGTTACAATGGTAACCAGGACTGGCAGTATTGTCGCTGAACAATGCAGTCATGTGATATCACGATCTGTAACCATCACTTAGCAATGAGGCAATACCAGTCCTAATTGCCGTTTAACCTGAGGACTAATTGTTTAAAAAGCAGACTATAGTGAAAACTAATCCATTTTTTTATGGTTTACCAAAATTGCCAACTTTTTCCTTTTTAATCCTTTTAGCACTGGATGTTTAGGGTTGGTTATCCTCACTTCCAAATTTATATGTCAGGGTTCCAAATAACACCCCCAACTAAAAAAGACGCCAAGACTAGCAATTCCTCAAAGTTCTATTTTATTAGAGATGTCATATTGGCACATTTGGGAAAACCTGAATCTGAAAGTTCCCGGGTTTTCCCCACCAAAAAAGAAAGTCAAAGACCCATCCTCTGCACGCACATGTCCGTCGCATGATCCAATCAATCCACCATCCAAACTGGAGACAGCCCCCCAGTCATTCCTACTCAGGTGCAGGCTGAACGTCCTTGACGCTCAGAGAAAAGAATGTTGTTATGGCTACATATCTTCATCAACTCCTTGCAGATCCCCCCTCCCATTTTCCCAGGCACTAAATGTGGCAGCCCTGAAGTTCCAAAGAAAAGATGGCCTCCAGGGCTGACATTATACTCTTTAACCTTTCCATGTTTTATGTATTTATCAATCCAATTTGCATGCTGCCCATCTAAGAAAACTCTGGGTGGCAAACTAAAAAAAGCAAAGCATTTCATTAAAATTAATTTTAATTATTAAATCAAAATTATTAAACGAGAGTCTGTTCAGTCTAGTAATTTAGGCATAGGACGTCATCACGTGACCTATCACGAAGTTTTCCCCTTTCAGAGAGCTGGGATGGGCATGGCCTAAGTGTGACACATCCGTCTCACGGGTCACCTGTTGTGGTCCATCAGTAGCCTACGGAGCTGGCAACAGAGTCAGACAGTGATGAGGCTGAGGTGAGGCCAGGGCCATCAGGAAGTGAGGTGCAGACTCCAGAGCCTCCAGAGACTGATAGTAGTGAGGCAGAGGAACAGGAGGAGCCTGCTCCAAATGCACGCATGAGAAGAGCTGCCAGAAGGCAAGAGCAGCTCAAGCAGAGAGGACAACTCAGGAGTAGGGCCAAGAGTTGATTGGCCCCTCCCATAAGGCTTAAAACAGACCAGCACCGGTGTTTCAGCTTTGCCGGAAAACAATGTTGTAGCTGCGTCTTCTGCTCCATCTTCTGCTTTGTATACGTCTTTGTTTTTGTGGCTTCTGGATGTTTGCAGGAAGGGCCTTTGGCAGTTTGCCTAATTGGACTAAGGTTTGTTAGATAACTGAGGAATTTGTGTTGGGAGGCATTTGTTTTACTTTGAGTTGAACGATGCTGGGAATGAAGTAATTCCCAGCTGTTCGAATAAAGTTTGTTTTTCCATGGACTAAGTTTATTACTACCTACTTGGGTCTGGGTCATAACACCGCCAGTTTGAAACCCCTGAATTAAGGCATAGGCTAGAAGCAAGGAGTCTCTGTTCAAGTCCTGCCGTGGCCATGAAAGCCAGCTGAGCGGCTTTGGGCTAGTCACTCTCTCAGCCCAAGAACCTCACAGGATTCTTGTTGTGAGGAAAATAGGGTATGTTGTATATGTTTGCCACCTTGAGTTATTCATAAAAATAATACAGGCAGGCTATAAATAAATAAAAGAAACCAAGCCAAGATCCAAAAGCAGCTCAGTGATCATTGGCCACATATACCCATGCCAGAGCAACTATGATTGACATCCCAGCACTAATAGCTAGGGAAGAATCAGGTGTTCACAGCCTTCTGAAAGGTCAATACAGTTAGGGCCACCTGTTTCTCGGGATTGCAAAGGGCAAAGAAGCTATACTTTTGGGACCTACCACTTGACACGTTCGCAATGAAGACTCGGAGCATGCTTCATCCCAGCTTGAACAATTTATTTATTTAAATCTTAAGTTGATAATATCAGTTCATCTCATTATAGCAAAGCACTAGCTAATTAGCTTCAAAAAGTCTTAAAGTTGCCAAACTTGAAAAACACTGATCTAGAGACATTCTTCTTGTGCCATATCCGTCATTGGACATCAGTGACCATGTTGGCGATCCTATTTTTATCAGCAGCTGCACGAAAAAGTGCCGCTGAGTTTTGTCCAAACTGGTCCCTTAGATTTTGAAGCCATGATGTTCTTCTTCTGCCTGGACCTCATTTGCCTTCAATCTTTCCCTGGAGGATTAAGTGAAGTATGGCGTATTTTTCTGGGTGTCACATCATATGTCCAAAATATTCTAACTTGCGCTTTTTAATGGTTTTGATGATGTCCCTTTGCTTTCCCAGGCGGCTTATCACCTCATTTCTGATTTTGTCAATTCAGCTTATAAGTAACAGCCGTCTGTAAATCCACATTTCAAATGCTTCTAGAACAGACTTGTAAGTGGATCACAAGCTTCCTAACAAACAGGAAGCAGCAGGTGAAGCTAAGCAAGATCACATCAAATACCTGTACAATTAGCACAGGAGTCCCCCAAGGCTGTGTGCTCTCCCCACTTCTCTTCTCTCTGTATACCAATGACTGCATCTCCAACGATCCATCTGTTAAGCTACTGAAGTTTGCAGATGACACAACAGTGATTGGTCTCATTCGAGACAATGACGAATCCGCATATAGACAAGAGGTCGAACGACTAGCCTTGTGGTGCAACCAAAACAATCTGGAACTGAACACATTCAAAACCGTAGAAATGGTGGTAGACTTTAGGAGAAACCCTTCCATACTTCCACCTCTCACAATACTAGACAACACAGTATCAACAGTAGAAACCTTTAAATTTCTAGGTTCTATCATATCGCAAGATCTAAAATGGACAGCTAACATCAAAAACATCATCAAAAAAGGACAACAAAGAATGTTCTTTCTGTGCCAACTCAGTAAGCTCAAACTGCCCAAGGAGCTGCTGATTCAGTTCTACAGAGGAATTATTGAGTCTGTCATTTGCACCTCTATAACTGTCTGTGTTGTGACCCAGGTTCCTGGACCCGGACTCCTGGACTCGGATGATTCAGAAAGTGAGGGAGAAGACCTGGCAAGCCCTGCTTCTCTTGCACCCTCTCCCTCCCTGGCACCCACTCAAAGAGAGGAGGAGGGGCCAGCAAGGCCTGATTCTCTTGAGCCTTCTTCTGATTTGGCAACGCCCCAAGAACAGTTTTGGAGTGATGCAAGACTGCGCAGACGTGACCGGCGCGTGCAGCAGAAGCAGCGTTGGGATAAAGCCAAGTAATGATTGTCATGCAGTGACATCTGCAGAGACTATAAATAGGAGGCGGGACTTCCTGGTTTTTTGTCTTGGACAAAGCAATGAATTCTTGTGGCAAACTGTATCAATGGAGGGAAGAATATATTCGTGAGTAATTCTGGCCTTATCTATAATTTCCTCGTTATCTCCAGAAACTTGGCAGGCCCGTGGGTAGACGTGGCCAGGACATTTATCTATATAAATAAATTAGAAGAGAAGGCCTTTGACTGTCTCTTTGTTGGGAGTATTGCGGGAGGGAAACAGAACAGTCTGGTTCGGTTCTGCAACCCAACAAGAAAGACACAGACTTCAGAGGATAATTAGAATGGCAGAAAAAATAATTGCTACCAACCTGCCTTCCACTGAGGACCTGTATACTGCACGAATCAAGAAGAGGGCCGTGAAAATATTTACAGATCCCTCACATGCAGGACATAAACTGTTTCAACTCCTACCCTCAAAAGAACGCTATAGAGCATTGCACACCAGAACAACTAGACACAAGAACAGTTTTTTCCCGAAGGCCATCACTCTGCTAAACAAATAATTCCCTCAACACTGTCAAACTATTTACTGAATCTACACTACTATTAATCTTCTCATAGTTCCCATCACCAATCTCTTTCCACTTATGACTGTATGACTGTAACTGTTGCTGGCAATCCTTATGATTTATATTGATATATTGACCATCAATTGTGTTGTAAATGTTGTACCTTGATGAACGTATCTTTTCTTTTATGTACACTGAGAGCATATGCACCAAGACAAATTCCTTGTGTGTCCAATCACACTTGGCCAATAAAAAATTCTATTCTATTCTATTCTAGTTTCTTTTAGTCTCTTCTAGAGTATTCCAGCCTCCAAATCACTAAAATCTCTTTTTCCAGGAGATGGCAGCATTGTACTTGGCCTCTAATTATGCCAGTATAGTTTTAATGGACTCTGATCACAGAATTTATGATATATATTAATTTCAATCAATCAGAATAGAGCTGGAAATTAACTTGGAGGTTTTCTAGTCCAACCCCTCCTCTAGCAGGAGTCCCTATACCATTTCAGAAAGGTGGCTGTCCAGTTTCCTTAAAAACCTCCACCTGAAGCACCTACAACTTTTGAAGGCAAGCTGTTCCACTGGTTAATTGTCCTTACTGTTAGGAAGTTTCTTCTTAATTCCAGGTTGCTTCTCCCCTTGATTAGTTTCCATCCATCGTTTCTTGTCTTGCCTTCTAATGCTTTGGAAAATAAATTAGTTGAGTTTTTGGAAAAGGTTATAAGTAGCAAAGTACAAATGTGTCAACATGCCTTTTACTTACGTTGAACTATATTATTGTACATTGAACTTCATTATTCTGTTTAACATCTACATGAAGCCGCTGGGTGAGATCATCAGTGGTTTCGGTGTGAAGTACCAGCTGTATGCGGATGACACCCAGCTGTACTTTTCTACGCCGGACCACCCCAACGAAGCTATCGAAGTGCTGTCCCGATGTCTGGAGGCCATACGGGTCTGGATGGGGAGAAACAGGCTCAAGCTCAATCCCGCCAAGACAGAGTGGCTGTGGATGCCGGCATCCCGGTACAGTCAGCTTAATCCGCGGCTGACCATCGGTGGCGAGTCATTGGCCCCGATGGAGAGGGTCCGCAACTTAGGCGTTCTCCTGGACGAACGGCTGTCTCTAGAAGACCATTTGACGGCCGTCTCCAGGAGAGCGTTCTACCAGGTTCGCCTGGTACGCCAGTTGCGTCCCTTTCTGGACCGGGATGCCCTATGCACGGTCACTCACGCACTCGTGACGTCTCGCCTGGATTACTGCAATGCTCTCTACATGGGGCTCCCCTTGAAGGGCATCCGGAGGCTGCAGTTAGTCCAGAATGCGGCTGCGCGGGTGATAGATGGAGCCCCTCGTGGCTCCCGTATAACACCATCCTCGCAGACTGCACTGGCTACCTGTGGCCTTCGGGTGCGCTTCAAGGTTTTGGTGACCACCTTTAAAGCGCTCCATGGCATTGGGCGGGTTATTCTGGGACCGCCTACTGCTACGAATACCTCTCACCGACCCGTGCGCTCTCACAGAGAGGGTCTCCTCAGGGTGCCGTCAGCGAGGCAATGTCGTCTGGCGGCGCCCAGGGGAAGGGCCTTCTCTGTGGGGGCTCCCACCCTTTGGAACGAACTACCCCCCGGACTCCGTCAGCTTCCGGACCTTCGGACCTTCCGCCGCGGGCTTAAAACATACTTATTTAATTGTGCAGGACTGAGCTAGATTTTAAATTTATGGGTTTTAATTGGGTTTTATTTGTATATTTTAATTAACGGGCTTTAAAATAAGTTTTTAAATTGTTTTTATTCTGTATTTATGTGTTTTTAAGCGCCTGTGAACCGCCCTGAGTCCTTCGGGAGATAGGGCGGTATATAAATATGATTAAATAAATAAATAAATAAATAAATTATTGTTCCCTGCTCAGAGTCACTTATTCGAAATGGGCGGCTACAACCATAGAAAATAAATAAATAAAACAATTTGTTCCATGAAGAATGCGGAATAGCAGAGAGCACAGGATAATACTCAAAAGCCTATACAATACAAATAAAACTACTATGTGCTCCCATGCAATTTTAAAATTTAGTGTTGTGGCTGAAAGTTACATCTAGAATTTGTTTTGTTAGAAAACGTGTGTCTTAGTGTGACTTTTTGTTTGTTTGTTTTCTGAGAATGGTTGAGATAAGGTCAAGCCAAGATATGTCATTTTGCTGTGTGAAAAGGAGGAGAGTTCGAATGTGAACAAGGAATGGGATAGTATAATTGTCTCCATTTATATTTTTTTGCGTGTAACAAGATATATACTGTCTATTGGTGTGTTTGGGTGTGTGGGTGTGCCGTCAAAACAGTCTTCTAGAAACTGCCTGAATTAGCACCTGCAGTTTTTTTGGTGAGGTTTTTGAGAAGTGGTTTGCCATTGCCTCTTTCCTAGGCCTGAGAAAGAATGACTGGCTGAAGAGCACCCAACTGGTTTTGTACCTAAGGTGGGATCAGAATTCATGGTCTCCTAGTTTTACACCAAACTGACCCTCTATTCATCGGTAGCAATAGCTAGGTTTTTAAGACAATAATAAAATACTACATGGTCTATGGAACCGTTTTTAAAAATCTAATTCCAACTAATAATGGAAAAAGTTCAGCAACTCTATAAAATATCTAAGGTGTGAGATGCCAAGAAGAAGGGAAGAAGACAGAGTTCATGGATTTTGACTGGTACGTTTCGAAGTGGTTCACTTTCCATTTTGAAGAGGCCTTGCTGAGAATTCTGGAAACTGAAAATCAGATTTTATATATTGGGGTAAACTTGCATACTGCAGGAGTGAGAAGGCTATTAATGATTAAGGATTACATATTAAAAAAAAGATACCTAAGGATCTCGGGGACATAACATTCTCACAATTATCTCACAGAAAGTAAGGGCAAAATCCTTTTTTAAAAATGGAGTATTTTTTTAAAAGACAAACATTGATACACTAAGTCTTCTGGAAACAGTTTTAAGCCTCACTTGTCAAAAACATTACAGTTAAACCAGGGGTGAAATCCAGCAGGTTCTGACAGGTTCTGGAGAACCGGTAGCGGAAATTTTGAGCAGTTCAGAGAACCAGCAAATACCACCTTTGACTGGCCCCAGAGCGGGGTGGGATGGAGATTTTGCAGTATCCTTCCTCTGCCACACCTACCAAGCCACGCCCACCAAGCCACACCACACCTACCAAGCCATGCCCACAGAACCGGTAATAAAAAAATTAGGATTTCACCACTGAGTTAAACTGTAATCTTATATTTCTGATGTCTACCTTTGAGTAGATTTAAAGTTATGAATAGACAGGTTTATTCTATTATAGACAAGTTGTCTATTTTTGTTTATTGAACTATTTTAAAAAGTAAAATGATGGCCTTTTCATTTCATCCCAATTTAAGTTTCTATTTAGTAAGATTTTTTTTTAAAAAAAAATGTGCATGAATGGATCTGGTTGCTTGTGGAATAAGCTAATCTCTGTTCCAAGTATCCCGGGGTCAAAATGTCAAATCTTTTGAAATACTGTTAAATTTATTAGATGCTTCTTTAGACAGATCCAACCCTTTGTTTGAAAGTTATGCCAAAACAGATTTTTTTTCAACTGACAAAACATTGCCTGTTTCCACTCTTACATTCTGATTTTTTCCCCTGCTTTTAAAAGTACCAGTTAGCTCCTTTCAGACCTAATTTGGTGTACCTGGTAGGTTTTGTAAGAAAAACATAATGCAGACTTTTATGTTTTTAATTCCTATAGAAGCATTCTGGAAATTACAACACTATTTTGTAATTTTTTTTTATTCATCAGATCAATTTATAGAGCTGCCAGAATGAAGTGTGATTGACAGGGTAATGTACGAAATTGAAAACAACAAATAACAATCGAAATCATTACATTAAATCTCACCTGGGCAACTTCAAACAACAAAACACACAGCAGAAATCATTAGAGACTGTCAAAATAAAGAGTTAAACCTCCCAATGCCTAGGAGAAAAAACAGATCTTCAGCGCCTTCTGAAAACCAGGCAGGGTTCAGACCATCTGAATGTTAGCAATGCTGTTCCATTTGGCAGGCGTGTTGACAGAGAAGAGTGTCTCCTGGGTTTCAACAGACAAGATTACTTAAGTGATGGGATCTAGAGCATACCCAACTTGTCAGATTTTATTGGATGGGCAAAATTAATTGGAGACAGGAGATTCCACAGTTCACTACATCCTGTGCCACAAAAGGTTTCATAGGGAAAATTCAGCACATTTGGGAGCCCATTGCAGCTTGTGAAGCAATTATGTTGCTGTTGGCCTTTCAAGGTAGTCCAGACTCCAAAGCACCTGGGGGCAGAACAAGAAGCAATGGGTGGAAACTAATCAAGGAGAGAAGCAACTTAGAACTAAAGAGAAATTTCCTGACAGAACAATTAATCAGTGGAACAACTTGCCTCCAGAAGTTGTGAATGCTCCAATGCTGGAAGTTTTTAAGAAGATGTTGGATAACCATTTGTCTGAAGTGGTGTAGGGTTTCCTGCCTAAGCAGGGGGTTGGACTAGAAGACCTCCAAAATCCCTTCCAACTCTGTTATTCTGTTCTGTTCTATTCTATTCTGACAAGAAGCACAACCATGAATACTAACTCTTATCTTATAACTCTTATAAGTTACATTAACAGATTCCAATAAAGGAGAATATTTGTAGCTCGGGATTGACATGAGTGGTCCTTGGTGCTCTCTGAACTTGGTTGTTTTCTTGCAGATGTTTCATTACCCAAACTAAGCACTGATGATGTTACCTAGTTTGGGTAATGAAACGTCTGCAAAAAACCAAGCAAGCTCCAAGCGCTCCAAGGACCCCTCATGAACAGATTCTTGCAAGACTGAAAGTATTTATCCCCTCCTTTCCTTTTCTTCCCCATAAAACGAAAGAGAGTATCTTCTGAAAACCCCCATGCCCGATGTCCTATGGACTGAGGCTTTTTTTACATTCCTTGTCTGTAGTTCTTGTCTGTCAAGGTCATTCCCACATGCCATTTCAGTGACATGGATTCACTCTGGACTAACTGTAACATCTGAATAATACCCTCTGGAATTATTACCAATTGGTAATGTGTTGTTGTTATCAGTAGCTGACAGTACCAAACTGTACCAAATAAAACTCAGAATTCTCATTGGAGGCACAAATGACTGAATTCAAATTATCCTACTTTGGACTCATTATGAAAGGCCCAGCTCTCTGGAAAAGGCTTTAATGCTGGAAAAGAAGGACGAATACATGATGATGACCAGCGGCAAGATGGATGGATTCCGTTATTGTAGCAATGAGTGCACCACTGGAAAACCTGAAACACTAGTTAGGGGCAGATAGTCATGGAGAAAATCAGTGGGTCACTAGGAGCTGAAAACAACTTACTGGCTCCTCCTCCTCCTCCTCCTCTTTTTTCTTCTTTCTTCTTCCTTATCCTCCTCCCTCCCTCCCTCCCTCCCTCTTCCCCCCCATGTTCTATTTATGGTGTCTGTCTGTCTGTCTGTCTGTCTGTCTGTCTCTATCTGTATCATCTATCTATCACCTACCTATCATCTCTCTCTTCCACCCTCCCTCCCTCTCCCTCTCTCTCATCTATGTATATAAAAGCGGAATACCACTCATGCATCATCACAAAATCTCCACAACGTAAAGCCTACAAACTTAAACTTTGCCACACATGTTCCTCTTGGCTTCTAGGTCCTCACTAAGAAAGGATTTTTCAAAATGACCATCAAAAAATTAGTACTTCCTATATTATTATCAACACACTCTGATGCTAAGGAGTTCTACTCCCCCTCCCACCTGAAAAGAAATCTGTTCCAAATGCAAAACACAAGCAGAGGAGAGGAGTTTCCATTTCTGTTTTATTTTCATAGCAGCAAACAGGGGATAGGATAGGGGAGGCTTCTGTGGGGCAAGGCTGGGGGAGAGGAGAGGCCGATCATAATTACTCATTAATTTTCAAGCTGTAGTGTCGATTTATCAAGCCCGATCACATAGTTTTGCAGTGGATCATGGGTATTCAGCTAGTTTATTTCATATTCTTATGTTACCTTTTGAAAAAAAGAGATAATTTCCCCTCTCCCCCTGAAACATAATCTCCTTGTCAAAAGCACTTTCTTTCCTCTGCTTCATTTCCAAATTCTGCATCTTAGAACTTATACAAGCTAAAATTCTGCAACACATTTCCAGTGATTGATCATCCGTTATGTTAGAGAAGGACTGGTCCCAGGGGCATGAAGGCATCCATTTGACAATAAATACATCCCTGCATAAATAACACTACTGAACTTTAACCCCAGGAAAAAGAAAGTCACTTCTGAATCTGCTTTAAAGTCCAGACTCAAGTCCTAAAGGAATTTCAGAAGAATGTGTCTCTACTGGGGGAAAAGCAAAGATAAAATGCTTATGATAAATTAGAAACGAGCTGAGTAATCCAAAGCAGTTCAGTTAAGATAACCAAATTTAAAGTCCCATGTGGTATTTTTTTCTTCAGAGTCCTGCGTCCCATATCTGGTGTTTACAGCAATAGATCAGTACCAATCATATTAGAGAATGTTTACATATGGTGTTACTTCAATGCTGCGAAAATATTAGTCTTAGATCCTACTCATTTTCAGCGCTAAATGCATTTTCACATCAGAGGGTGTATTAGCAAATATTTACAACATGATAAGAAAATTGAATAGAGGGAAGGTTTTGATGGAAAGCGATTCACATGCTTTCAGTCTTCCTTTCAATTTGGGAAAAATCCCCAGCTTGGGAGTTTGCCAATTTGTAGTTATTGGTAGGGATGCGATTTGGTAATGTTTTTATTATTATTTTGTAATCCAGAATAATGTTTGGATGTGGTCACAGGCTACATTTTGATCCCAGGGAAATGACTAGGAGCAAAGGAACATCTAGCAAGCCTATCTATTTACACAGGAATCAAACTGGAAAAGTATATTAAAACCAGCAAAACTGCAGATATTACCCTTTGGGGATTAATATTAACTGAATAACACTGCAAAGCAGAGTATTGATATTATTTGCACAATGATGTCTGCTAGCCACCGAATGATAGGCAATATCTTTTTCTGCAGCCAGCTCTAAAGAACACTAAAGCAAATTGAATGATTGAGGTCACTGATTAGATTGCCTGTTGAGGAAAGAGAAGCTATGGGCTTTAAGAGAACATTTGCCTCGCCCTTCTGTTACTCATTATTTTTCCTGTTCTGAAGAAAAGGTGTGAACTCCTGAAATCCTGGGGCTAATCAGGAAGCATAGATAGGAAGAGAAAATGCAGTACTTCCTTTCCTTTTTACAACACAATGAATGCAACATGCAGCAGGAAGAGAATTTGGGCTGGTAAAAATGCAAAATGTTTGAGGAAGGGGAATTGGGAAGGAAGAATCCTCCTCAAATTGAAGTATAGGTAGATTTTAGCAAGGTCTAATGATCTCAGTGGGATCATCCCCATGGTTCCTGTGGTCTACAAAGACAGTTCTAGTGGTCTTTAACAACAGCTATCTCTATAGAGGTGGTCTATAATTTCAGGTAAACTTTGTGGTTTACATAATACCGTTGGAATATCAATTAAGCCCACCACATAAAACTGGTACTGTATATAAATGGTGGTTAGGAGAAAATATGCATGGAATTTGAACTTCTTGGACACAGGAGAAGAATGGGATAAAATGCAGTGATGGCAAATTGATGGTGCCATTTTGTATGTGTGTGTATGTGTGTATCTGTATACAAAGCAAAAAGAAGTAGTTCCTCTTGATACTTGTAGTTTCACTGTTTATGACATAGTTATGCGTCAATATCAGCAATTTAGAGCCATATGTTTGGGTGGATACCAACATGTATACATGTATATACAACTACTTCAGCTTCAACCAAAACAATACACGAGCAAATAATAGATACAAACTCAAGGTAAACCGCTCCAAACTTGATTGCAGAAAACAATCAGCAATCTGACTTCAGTAACAGAGAGGTCAATGCCTGGAATGCACTACCTGACTCTGTAGTTTCTTCCCCCAACCCCCAAAACTTCAAGCTTAAACTGTCTGCTGTTGACCTCACCCCATTCCTAAGAGGTCTGTAAGGGGCGTGCAGACCGTCCCTGTCCTAATATTCCTTTTTAATATTCCTCTGTCTGCCTACCGTCCCTGTCCTAATATTCCTTTTTTACTTACTCTTTTCATCTATCCAACTTACGTTTATACTTTTACCTGTTATCTTATATATGATTGACAAATAAATAAATAAAAATGTACAAAGGCTAAACTCAAGGAGCTACAGCGTTATGATTCTATGTGTGATTTTATATGCAGCATTAATGTTTAGAAAGGTTAGTTCAAGTCAGACGGCTTCCTCAAAAGCGGCTAGAACTGGATTATCTCAATGTACATGCTGTCAGTAGGAAATCCCTTTACTGTTTGGGTTATCCTGTGTATTTAAGAGTAATTATTTCCTGCATAGCTCCCATTATCTAAAGAGAAAAATAATTCACCAGGGTCCACAATTGCAGGGGTGGAAAACCTCCTGTATAGCCTTCCAGATGTTACTGAATTACAGGCCCTTAGAGTCTTAATCAGTATGAGCAATAGTGGGAAATGCTGAGACTGAATATTCAGCAAGAGGCTGCAAATACTACATTCTTAAACAGGAGACCACATCCGTAAGCCAACAGAAAGATTATTGTGGCCACCATATTGGTTTTTCCATATCTTCCCTTTAAAATACTCACACTGAGTAGTCCCACTGAGATGGGAATTGTCTACTTTTTTCTGAAAAAAGTTGGATGGGGCCATGTAAAATATTAAATCCAATCCCTTGTCAATACAAGAATCCACATGGAAGCATTCTTGAGGGAAGGGGAAATTAATTATGATCTACCTTAGTGGTTGGTTCTATTGTTTAACTGTTCTTAACACTTAGAAACTTTTTTTTAAAAGTTTCAACTGGATTTGGACTTCCTGTAATTTAAATCCATTACCTCCAGTAGTGGGTTTCAAAATTTTTTACTACCGGTTCTGTGGGTGTGGCTTGGTGGGTGTGGCTTGGTGGGCGTGGCAGGGGAAGGATATTGTAAAATCTCCAGGGGAAGGATACCTCCTGATCAGGTGGGACTTGGGAGGCAGAGACTAGATGGGGGCGGGGCCAGTCAGAATTTTTACTACCGGTTCTCCAAACTACTCAAAATTTCTGCTACCGGTTCTCCAGAACTGGTCAGAACCTGCTGAAACCCACCTCTGATTACCTCATGTCTTGCACTATTTGCAATGTGAATAGATCTAAACTTTCAGTATCCTCCTCTTAGTATTTTTCCCCTCAAGGTTATGTTTCTTGATTGTGCATCTCTCTCTCTAACCTGGAATCCTGCTCTTTCAACAAACTTTTTACAATGGGATTGCCTATCATCTTCTTAGAGGAGATACAGAATCAAAATAGAAGCAAATAGTTCTAATTTTTACTATCCAATATCTTTATTAGACAGCTGGTATATTATTATTTCCCATTTCCTTGACATTTTAAGCTCAGTCTAAATATTAGCTTTGCTGACTCTATCTTTACAAATCTTTGTTATGTATAAATGTGATAAGGTTAAAAAGTTTTGGCAACAATTGGAGAAAATGATATTTGAAATGATGGGGAAAGTAATAACATTGAGAGTGGAAACTATATTATTGTTGGTAATTAAGGAAATAGAATTAACAAAATATGAAAAAGAATTGATTAGAATTATGATTATAATAGGTAGAATTATAATAGCTAGATATTGGAAACTAGATGTGATTTTTAGAATAGAAGAGTGGAATTCTGAAATGTGGAAATTAGCTTTAAATGATAAAATGACATGTGATATTAAAATTAGAAGTGGTGTGTATAAAGAAGATATTTTCTGGAAGACTTGGAAACCATTTGTGGACTTTGCGCTTGCAACATTGGACGCTTCGGTACCTGTACCTCGAGAACGTGGATTTTGGCGATCGTGAGGATATATCCGAAGACCCAAATCTTCCTTTTTTTTATGTATAGCACAAGGGTGTAATAATGTATTTTCTTTTTGTTTGTTTGTTGCAAAAAAAGTAATAAAAAAAACAAAAACAAATCTTTGTTATGTTCTTCCTTGGTGAAGAGCTGAATTCTTGCATTATTCCATTATGCTCAATTGCTTCAAGAGTTTTTCCGAGCTGAGAAATTGATCTCCCTTTAGTTCTGTTTTCTCCCTTTAGCTCAAACCTATGATCAGAAATGGATTCGAACCAAAGAGGTCTCTGCAACGAGAGAGGCTGTGCATGCATGATATGTTTACCAGTGGTTAGTCCAGCTATAGTTACACTAAACAGTAAACTAGCCATATAGGGTAGATTCACACCCTATGTCTGGTAGGTCAAACCTAGGTCAAATGCAAGTGGTTAATGTGTGCCATGAAAACACATCAGAGTATGACAATGTAAGGCAGGGGTGTCAAACTCAATTTCATTGAGGGCCGCATCAGGTGGTTCACCTCAGGGTGGGGGCAAGGGTGTGTGTGGCTGACTGGGCAGTGTGGCAGACTGGATGGGCGTGGCCAGTTTGACACCACTCTCCAAACTGCTGGCATGTTTCTTCTTCGCATTGGGTAGATTGGGCCGAAGCCATGCAGACCAGACTATTACATTTTCCAGGCCTGATCCGACCACATAGCGGGCTGGATGCGGCCCATGGGCCTTGTGTTTGACAGCTTTGATGTAAGGCACAGAGATTGGCGCTCCTCGTGTTGAAGCCAATTTTATTCTAAAAATGACTACTCTTCTTTGTTTTCATTTTTAATATGAAAGAAGCCAAGTAAGTTTGGATGGGTATAGTAGCTCCAAGCCAACCCTTGTTAAGGAGAACAGTTATGGTCTTTTTCCAACCTTTCTTCTGTCTAAGATCAACTATCAGAACATAACTTGCTGGTCTTGTAACTGAGCAGATTTAGCTGCTTCTCTGGATGCGCCATAACTCTCATTTGAAATACTTGTGGCATTTAATTCCAGATGTGTGATTGATTTTCCTAACAATTGCATTGTTTCTTGTTTTGGATCAACTGTGAATAATTTTGCCCTGTTTTCTACATTACAACCTTTCTATTAGTTGAGAACAGCTATAACAACAATCTTCCCCCCCCCCAGACTAAACATACACAATATCTCTAATTGTTCCTCAATTATTTTTCCTTCCAGGTTCCTTATCATTTTGATTGGGTCTTCTGGGTCACGCTCCAGTCTGTTAATGTCCTTCCTAAAATCTGGTGTCCAAAACCAGATGCATTATACTGTACTGTAGATCTCACTAACAGAACAGAGAGGAATATTGATTTCTTTTGATCTTAATATATTTTTGTTAATACATCTTAGGTTTGCATTTGCATTTTTTGCAGGTGACTCATCTACTTGGTTTGTGTAAAGTTTGTTCCAAGATGCCCTGATTCTATTTGCCTGTGCTTCTGCCCCCTGTCATTAAATAATTCCTCTCCAGATATTAAATTGCAAGATGAAATATTGTAGGAATCTTCATGAAATTTCCTAAGAAGTGAATCTCCCAATAATACCATACTTTCTACCAAAGACATAGGAAACGAAGCATCAAAAACTGGAGGTTTCAACTCCTAGCTTCCACAGATGATCCAAAAGAGGAATAGTCAACAAGGGGAATATCAACATGGCCCCATGGATGTCTCAATGCCAAATATGAATCTCAATAATTCTTTATGACAGTGATGAAAAAAACCCAATATTTTAAATTCCATATTGCATATATTAGAGGAGGGATTGTCATCAGAGGTGGGTTTCAGCAGGTTCTGACCAGTTCTGGAGAACCGGTAGTGGAAATTTTGAGTAGTTCGGAGAACCAGTAATAAAAATTCTGACTGGCTCTGCCCCCATCTATTCTTTGCCTCCCAAGTCCCAGCTGATTAGGAAGAAAGGCGGATTTTGCAGTAACCTTTCCCTGGATTGGGGTGGGAATGGAGATTTTACTGTATCCTTCCCCTGCCATACCCACTAAGCCATGCCCACAGAACCGGTAGTAAAAAATTTTGAAACCCACCACTGATTGTCATTCTAGGGACTGGATAAGAGTCTCTAATGCAGGGGTGTCCAAACTTGGTCCCTTTAAGACTTTTGGACTTCAACTCCCAGAGTCCTCAGCCAGCAAAGCTGGCTGAGGGACTCTGGGAGTTGAAGTCCAAAAGTCTTAAAGGGACCAAGTTTGGACACCCCTGCTCTAATGTCAACATTATTGGGACTACCTGGCATTTTCAGGTACATGACCTGGGTGATATTGCCACGATGTAAAAAAGATGTTGAGACTCTAGAAAGAGTGCAGAGAAGAGCAACAAGGATGATTAGGGGACAGGAGGCTAAAACATATCAAGAACGGTTGCAGGAACTGGGTATGTCTAGTTTAATAAAAAGAAGGACTAGGGGAGACATGAAAGCAGTGTTCCAATATCTCAGGGGCTGCCACAAAGAAGAGGGAGTCAACCTAGTCTCCAAAGCACCTGAGGGCAGGACAAGAAGCAATGGGTGGAAACTAATTAAGGAGAGAAGCAACTTAGAACTAAGGAGAAATTTCCTGACAGTTAGAACAATTAATCAGTGGAACAACTTGTCTCCAGAAGTTGTGAATGCTCAAACACTGGAAATTTTTAAGATGATGTTGGATAACCATCTGTCTGAAGTAGTGTAGGGTTTCCTGCCTAAGCAGGGGGTTGGACTGGATCCCTTCCAACTCTTATTCTATTCTATATATGTGAGGTCTGAAACAGTCTGAAAGCTCATAGCTAATAAATTAAAAAAAAAATAGAACATATTCAAGCTAGCTTCTTTGACTGTATTTAGGTCCATTCTATTGATAATAGTAAAGTCTGAATCATGTGCTCGAAATGATAAAGATTTTCCTTTTTTAAAAAATGTCATTAAAAAACAAAAATAGATTTTGGGATTAACTCCACTGCCATATTTTCATTTTGGTTGCAAAGGCAAGATCCTACTTTGAAGAAAAGTTGATACATGCAAATGTGAAGATAAAACTTTTTGTTAAGAGTGGTGACTTCAGCCACCCACTTTGAGAAGTAAAACATATTTCAAAAACTTTTTAAAAAATCCTATAAAAAGCCATCTCAATCTGGACAATGGATCCTGAAAAGGCAGTTTTGTGAAAAGTAGTTTTGCAATAGTCCTTAAATAACAAAATCTGATTTGGGGCAGTAAATTGACCCACAACACTTCTTTTATGGTTTGTTCTGTCTAGATCAGATAAGAAGCTGGATTTTGAGTAATTCCATGTTAGTACCTATGACTATCTCTTTATACTGGGATTTCTCAACCTGGGCAACTTTAAAATGTTGGATTTCAACTCCCAGAATTCCCTAGCCAGGATGTTGGCCAGGAAATTCTGGGAAATGAAGATCACAGATCTTAAAGTTGCTGCAGTTGAGAAACACTGCTTTATGCTGTAGGTTTCCTCATTTCTTTAATTTTCTAATTAATGAAAGTTCCCCTCCTGAGAAAGTTTACCCTGATTTCTTAAATTTTTATGAATGTAGATCACTTTCATTTATTTATTTCTAATATTTTAGACAGATAACCTAATGAAAGAGAAGAACTAGGAAATAGTGCCTACCGTTCCTGTCCTATTGTTTCCTTTCATTATATATACGCTTATATGTTGTATAGTTGTTTCATGCTTATGCTTATATATACTGTTGTGACAAAATAAAAAAAAATTGGAATACTTAATAAACCCTCATCTTTATTTATTTATAACCCATTTGTTCCACTAACTCCACAGAGGCTCTTAGCTGTTTACAAATTATAACTTTTGTTACTTTAGAATAGAATAGTTATGTGTGAAAATAACTAGAAACCAGGATGGGTGAAAACAGATGGAGATAAATATTCAGGCTCCAAATTTAATTTGATTAAATGCATGTAACTAAGTGCAATGAATAATTAAATGTAACCATGTTTGCCGCTGGTTAATCCCTTAAGAAGCTTTGCACTTATAGAATGAAAACAATTTAAGTTGTGAGTTGGCACTTTTAGGTTCTACCATATCATAAGAGCTAAAATGGACAGCTAATATCAAAAATGTCATCAAAAAAGCACAACAAAGAATGTTCTTTCTGCGCCAACTCAGAAAGCTGAAACTGCCCAAGGAGCTGCTGATTCAGTTCTACAGAGGAATTATTGAGTCTGTCATCTGCACCTCCATAACTGTCTGGTTCAGTTCTGCAACCCAACAAGACAGACACAGACTTCAGGGGATAATTAGAACTGCAGAAAAAACAATTGTTACCAACCTGCCTTCCATTGAGGACCTGAAAATATGGCAAAAATGTATTATATGTGGGAAATTCTAGAGAGTAAGCGGAGATATTAAAGTTCTGTTACCAAAGTAACAATGTGTGAAATATCTCTTAGATCCACAAACAACAAATAATACTAGGAGAGAATCAGATTAGAGCAGGAGTGTCAAACTCTGGATCCGGCCTGGGGCTGGATCCGGCCCGTGGGTTGCTTAGATCTGGCCTGCGGGCCTGCCCTGGAAATAGCAAAGGACCGGCCTGTGGTGCCTCTGTCAGTGAAAATGGAGCTTGAGAGGGCCATGTGCGGCCCACCTGGGCTCCGTTTGCGGCCATAACGTCCTCCTGCAGAAATAACCCATAATGGGTCAGGAGGTTCTGATTTATATTCCCAGTAATTGGAAGGCATAATTTGGAGATGACTAGAGTGGACATTACCAGGCAAGACTAATTAACCAACTGATATCTAAGATTGCCTAAGTATGTGTGCCTAAGCACACCTATCTGCAAGTTCCTTGGAACATATAAATCTGTTTTTAATGTGTTAAAGGTAAAGGTTCCCTCGCACATATGTACTAGTTGTTCCCAACTCTAGGGGGTGGTGCTCATCTCTGTTTCAAAACTGAAGAGCCAGTGCTGTCCAAAAATGTCTCTGTGGTCATATGGCTGGCATGACTAAACGCCAAAGGCGCGCGGGACATTTTTACCTTCCCATCAAAGTGGTCCCTATTTTTCTACTTACATTTTTTACATGCTTTCGAACTGCTAGGTTGGCAGAAGCTGGGACAAGTAATGGGAGCTCACCCTGTTATGCAGCACTAGGGATTCGAACTGTTGAACTGCCGACCTTTTGATCGACAAGCTCAGGGTCTTAGCCACTGAGCCACCGTGTCCCCTTAATGTGTTAAGGACACACTAATATATTCTTTGTACTGAAGTTACCACATCTTGCATGTATGTGACTATTACAAAATATACTTAGGCCTGATTGCGGGCTGATTAGGGCTATAACCATTGCAAATTTTCTTTCTATTTTTTTTTTCTAATCACTCTTTTTTTATTGGGAGACAAGCAATAAAATTCAATAAACTGGACATGAATCTTATACCGGAAGCCTGGAAGCATTTGAGAAAATATAATGTACCTTTGGGATGGATGCCACTTAATTTACAGTCTGTCACAAACTTTATTTGCTCTTCTAAGGAAGTAATTTGTCAATTCAAGTTTCAAAAAAAAAAAAAATCAGGAGAGTGTATATCGCTGAACTTCATACAGTATAAAATCTTATGGGATTTTTTTTTTCTAAAAACATTTTGTGTGTGAGAGACATGATAGCTTTCTCTTCAACTTCTGCACATCTCAAATGTAGGTGTTTTTAAATTTATTTATTTGATTTTTTATCCCACTACTGTTACTTTATAACTTAACTCAGCAAAAATACTTAATGCCTTATGAGCCATCGTGGCAGTATTGCAGGCTAACTCTGCTCATGGCCAGAAGTTCAAACCCAACTGTCTCAAGGTTGATTCAGCCTTCCATTTTTCTGAGGTCAGTAAAATGAAGACCCAGATTATTAGAGGAAATATTCTGACTCTAAACTGCTTAGAGCAGGGGTGTCAAACCAGTGGTGAAATCTGAACCGATTTACTACTGGTTCACTGACTGCACATGTACGCTGCGTGTCAAATGCGCACTGCACATGCACTCACACATGCACAGTGCGCACCATGCACCAAATACGAAGTGCGTGCACATGCAGTGCACACCAAAAGAAGGCATGGGGTAAGTAGAACAGCACGCATGCGGGGGGGGGGTTTATCAGCTGTGGCGCATGTTCTTTTTTTTTTTTACTTTTAAAAGCATTTTTTTTACAAACTATGCAGCCGAATAGGTTGTAAAAAAGCTTTTAAAAGTAAAAAAAAAAGGCTCTGATGATTGTGTGGCTCAGCTGTGATCATCAGAGCTTTTTTTTTACCTTTTAAATGCATTTTTTACAACTTATTCCTACCATTCGGGCTGGAAAAGTGACCGAGCTAGAAAGAAATGGCAAGCAGGCAACTGGGCGATTGGGTAGGCATGGGTGGGAGCAGAGATTTTTGCTACCGGTTCTCTGAATCACGTGCTGCCATCGCTATCAGATCGGCCAATCCGGTCCAAACCAGGAGCATTTCACCCTGTGTCAAATTTGATTTCATTGAGGGCAGCATCGGGGCGGGCATTGACCTCAGGGGGCGGGCATGGCGAGGGTGAGCATTGCCAGCATAGCATCACTTGTGTCGGGAGGGGGGGAGGTCACCAGCGAAAATGGGCTCCCGAGCTCTGTTTTCAGTTGATTATTTAAATATAAAAGATGCAAAAGAATATAAACTTCTGTCTATTTTACTACAAACTTCAACATATTTAGTTCGTGATTCAAAAAGGAAGGAAATGGATCACTGAAACAAATAATGCTTGAATAACTAATGAAATAGGAATATAAAGCTCTGAAAGCAAAACACTTCAACTTTCTCATTTGATTTCAGGCTGCATGGGCAGTTAAGTTATACAATCTTTTAGGCTTAAGTATTCCAAAAAATAGGAATTAGTGTTATATATTATCCTCCATCATATCAATGTGGTCTGGCCAGGATAAAACTGTCTGCAGACTAGATACTTAACATGACATAGCTACAACTTGTAAGGAGATGATAGATAGATGATAGAGCGATAGATAGAGATACAGATAAATAGATATCACACCATCTAGAACAGTATTAGAACTTCCAGGCTGACTTCTGTATCATTTGTCAATGAAGCTGGATAAGATAGAAGCTCCATATTCTAGTTAATAAGAAGTGGACAGCCTTTTGGGTAGAGATTGATAGCAGTGACAATTCATAGTGGGTGGGGCCACCTTTTGACTTAATGATTTGGGATTCTCAACGTTCAGCAGATTATAAACTATGAGATTTCTTGAGATGGAGAGAATTTTCTGCAACTTTGGCTGGACGATCTCTGAATACCGCAAGAGATGAGTTTGGGGGCTACATGTCATCTAATTCCAGGCCTCAAGTTGTCCAATCAATTAACCATATGGGGTGGGAATTATGAAATTATTACTCTAACATATTACAGAAGTACCAGATTGTAGAAAGATACAGCAAATCTTTTTTTTTCCAGTTTGTTCTTATAAGAGATCTGTAAAGATACCTAGGTTGAGGGACATCTAGACATGATGCTAGAAGATCCATGGCTCCAAAGAACAATACATAAATATCTTTTTCTCTCAGTCATGTACACATGCACAAAAGCTGAACTCATAACCTCTACTATAATGTGATTTGTATCTCAATGTGATGTTTGTACTCAGCCATTGCCTTGTAGATTGTGCTTTATAAATTAGGGTGGTGAACCACAATCACCCACATTATAACTTGTGGAATTAAAAGTTAAAATAAATAAATTAGCAGATGGTGTGAACCTAGCATACTTTTTATATTTAGTTTTTCTTTCCTCCAAGAACAATTAAGACTTAAGTCTTTTCTATTTTGTAATTTTTTTAAACAAAGTAAACAGTGACAACTGTGAATTCTGTTCAAGTATTCTGTTGAAACATAATGCAAAACAGCTGGGTCTAGTTTAAACCCAGCCCGCAGTTCTTATTGTATGAATTTTAGCCAGCCATGTCACTGAAATCTCTTACATATAGGTTTTATACACAGGGGGAATCATTTTTGATCATCAAATATGGATGAATTGGTCATTGCAGTTATATTTCTGAGCACAAAACCCATGAATACACAATGCAGAAAAATGAGCTCATAACACAAAAGTGCGATTACTGCATTCCAAGGATAAACAGACACTCAAGTGTTTTTCTAATAAATTCCCAGCTAGGATGAGCACAGATGTTGTTATATTCTCAGGCCCTTGGGGAGATTTTTTTTATTATTCTAAACCAGAATTTAACTGAATTCATACGAGATTTATCTTTTCCTTATTGCTGAAGGAGACAGTTTGATTTGTCTTTTCTGTTTTGAAAAAAAAAAGCTCATATTTTTTGCACTGAAGTGTACCTATAAAACATGGTTTTACAAGCATCCAGTCTAATATATTTGGGGAAATTTGGCGTTGATATATCGGTCTGTCTGTGCAGACAATTTGCCTAAAAGATGAAGAATTTAAACAAGACTTAGAAGTGGCCCAGTATTCAAAAAGAGAAATAAGTGGATAAAACAAGTTGCGAATCTATACCGGTTGCTGGCTTATGTTACGCCGTTGAGAGTGGATGTGCCAACAACAAAATCAAGACAAAGCTTGTTCCCTTAGGCTGTTCAAAAGTCCAGTTTTGAGACACACCCTGTAGCAAAGCTTTTCTATTAAAAATTCTTAATGGAATTGTGTGGTGCATGAACAGGTGTTGGACTGAATTCTGAGCAGCCAGATAACCACTTTGGCTGATGATTTAAGCAAGTGCAAGCTTGATGTTATCTGAAATGTGTTCCTCTTTCAAACCTGAGGTGGAGATTACTACATTCTCCCTTAAATCCCTCTTTACATTGGCGAACAGAAGGAACCGAGCAGTTGCAAACTGTGTGGACAATGGGCTGTATGAGGTGATCCAAATTAATGATTAATCAGGTCTCATTCGTTCCAGAAACAAATTTACTTGCCAGTTATAAGTTGTGGCTATTCTCTAATGTAAAGCTTATTATGGGTAGAAATGTCAAAATTGTATCTGCAACCCAGTTCCCCCCCCCACATAACTTCTAGCATTAAATGCAGCTATAAAAACTGACCTGGGTCAAGGAAGAGTTAAGTCTGAAGGTCCTTAATTCTATACGTAACCACAGGTAGATATCCCAACTCTGACATCTGAAAAATGCAATAAGTCAGCCCACCTTTTCCTACAGGTAACTAAAATTTGCTGAAAGGATGCCCTTGACAATTTATTATTATTATTTTATTAAAATGTCCAATCCAATTGTTTAAAACTGGGGAATACATGTAGAGGGCCTTTCTACATATAAATCAAGATCAGAATTAAATCAAGCTTAATTACGTTTATCTCTCCCCAAACACTCAAAGGAATTCTAGGCTGTTCAGCTTTTCATGAATTTGCACCAAAGTGGGATAAATCCAAAGGAATTCTTTGGAAATACAGTGAAAATGACAGCTAAAAACAAAAAGAATAATCAAAAGAGAAGACATTGTTAGCACAACCTTTGGTTCAATGGCATTCTTGGAAATAAATATAGTGCTGGAAGGTGGAACTTTCATTTCAACTTTTCTCTTATTTTTAATTAAAATAACCTGAAAGGATGTCTGATTGGCACAAAGGGTAATATCAATATGAATCTGGGTAATCAGTGGCATCAGCAAGCCATCCCTTTAAAATATAGCTAGTTTTTTTTATTTAAAACTTTGCTGCAGGTCTGCATTGAATGCCATAGTTGCACAAACCTAAACCAGTCATTTAAATCACCAACACCAAGCCTTATATTCACCAGCCATTCTTTCTGCAAAGGTGCAAAATTTAAAGCATTTTAATAATTAAGCACAGCTCAACTGCTTAATAATTTTCCATCAACAATTGTTACTGGTCAATAAGCTGCCTGCAATTTTATATCTGTCTGACTCCTACAGATACGGAGTCCTCAAGGAATACCTTGAGGACTGATTTCAACTACATAAATTATAGCCAGTATTGCAGGGGTGAAATCCATCAGGTTCTAACAGGTTCTGGAGAACCGGTAGCGGACATTTTGAGTAGTTTGGAGAACCGGCAAATACCACCTCTGGCTGGCCCCAGAGTGGGGTGGGAATGGAGATTTTGCAGTATCCTTCCCCCAGGAGTGGGGAGGGAATGGGGATTTTGCAGTATTCTTCCCCTGGAGTGGGGTGGGAATGGAGATTTTGCAATATCCTTCCCCTGCCACACCCAACAAGCCACACCCACCAAGCCACAGCCCACAGAACCAGTAGGGAAAAATTTTGGATTTCACACCTGCAGTGTTGAAATTTGTGACTGCCAAAGAATGCAAATCTGGTGAGAATTGTCATGCCACCCCAATTTCTATCCCTCAGTTCTTCAGAAGCAGATTGGTGGCAATTCACAATGATCTTCAAAATCTGCATGCCTCAGAACAAAGAATAAAGAAGGCCTGCTTGTCACAAGATATTATTCACCTCATTCCATGCAAAAGGGGACCTAAATGCTTGATATCAGATTTGGTCTCCATAAAAGTGGAACTTATAAATAAATTCCCTTTCTAAGCGGTATTCATTTTGTGTACATTTGTCAGCCAAACATCCATCTGGATGATGAGCTGCTGAGTCATCAAGCCTTCCTTTTCCCTTGAAAGAATTGCTTGCACATCTGGAGTCCTGGTGGTATGTGAAATTTCCAGTTTCTGGTAATGTGGAACTCGACTGCCTACAAGTGCTATAGAAATTCAGATATATTTTTTTTAAAAGGCTACTTTTGCTGCCATGTCAAATACACCACCACTGAACCAGTTTGGATCAGCTGCCAGTGAAGATCTTTTTATTTATTTATTTATTACATTTATATCCCGCCCTTCTCTGAAGACTCAGGGCGGCTTACAGTGTGTAAGGCAATAGTCTCATTCTATTTATATATTTACAAAGTCAACTTATTGCCCCGCCAACAATCTGGGTCCTCATTTTACCTACCTTATAAAGGATGGAAGGCTGAGTCAACCTTGGGCCTGGTGGGATTCGAGTCTGCAGTAATTGCAGGCTGCTGTGTTTTAATAACAGGCTATCTTACAGCCGGAGCCACCACCTCAGGATCTGATTTTAAATCATGCAAGGACTACCCTGAAGAAGTGTTCAGATACATGCATACATGGCATTTCAGTAATGCAAGTCAACACATTTTGCTCCTCTCCCAATAAAATCAGCTGTAAACAACCATAAAAAGTTTGTGGAGAATGGAAAGGTGAGGAAAGGCATCTAGGCTGAACTAAAAATTTAACTATATTGACCAAGTAATAGTTAACCAATGTTTACTGTGGTCTAATAAATCTTCCTAGACTCAAATATTTTCCCTTCTTTACAGATGGATTTAAAGATGGTGTTTCCTCCCGAAACTCTGCTGCTTATGGTATGTTTGCATTTGTTTAAATCCTTTGGAGTCCAATGATGACAACAATGAGGGGGTCATGTCTATGGAGATTCTCAATCATCCAGGTCATGGTTGTCCCAAAGGTGCTTTTCCAAAAAGCAACTGGACTTCCTTGATTTTTTTCCCTTGAAAACGTTTAACTTCTCATCCCAAAAAGCTTCTTCGGTTCTGTAATCTTTAGCTGTAGTTCTTTACAGCTATTGGTTGCATGATAATTATATTACAGGTGAGATGATAAAATAAGATGGGCACTTTTGGAAGTTTGGATCAAGATTAAGCAATGTACTTATATGGAAGTTCCGAATTGGATATCAGCATTGGAGATGTTTACACACCCAAATTTCATTAAGGCAGGAAGAGTTATTACATATACAGATTTGTTAAATGAGAGGGGAGAGTTGAAACTCAGGGAAAATTTAAAAGAGGAAGGAATTAAACTTGAATGGTGAACATATCTCCAAGTACAATCAAAATATATGAAGGATAAAAAAGATTGGGGCATAAAAAAAGAGTTAACAGAATTGGATAAAATTTTATTAAGAACAGAGGAGAAGGCAATAAGGAAAATATATCATTCTTTATTGGAACAAGATATGTTAGAAGAACAGGTAAAAGAAACTATGTTAATTTGGCACAAACTTTGTTACAAACTTTGGCACAAACTTATTATAACTTTGGCTATAATATCACTCTAGGCAAGTGGCAGGATCTTTGGGAAACAAACATAAAAATTACCTTAGCAACTACATACAAAGAAAATTTATACAAGATGTTTTATAGGTAGCATCTCCCACCCGCAAAAATTTATTTTATTTATTTATTTATTTATTTTATCACATTTATATACCGCCCTATCTCCCAGGGGACTCAGGGCGGTTCACAGGCAAGTAAAAAGCACATATAAATACAGACTAAAATAACAGTTAAAAAACTTATCCTACATGGCCGAATTATTAAAAGCAATATAAATAATAAAACCCATTTAAAACCAGTATAAATTTAAAATCTAATCCAGTCCTGCGCAGATGAATAAATGTGTTTTAAGCTCGCGACGGAAGGTTCGGAGGTCCGGAAGTTGACGAAGTCCTGGGGGGAGTTCGTTCCAGAGGGTGGGAGCCCCCACAGAGAAGGCCCTTCCCCTGGGTGTCGCCAGACGGCACTGCCTAGCCGACGGCACCCTGAGGAGTCCCTCTCTGTGAGAGCGCACGGGTCGGTGAGAGGTATTCGGTAGCAGTAGGCGGTCCCGTAAGTAACCCGGCCCTATGCCATGGAGCGCTTTAAAGATGGTTACCAAAACCTTGAAGTGCACCCGGAAGGCCACAGGTAGCCAGTGCAGTCTGCGCAGGATAGGTGTCACATGGGAGCCACGAGGGGCTCCTTCTATCACCCGCGCAGCCGCATGCTGAACTAACTGAAGCCTCCGGATGCCCCTCAAGGGGAGCCCCATGTAGAGAGCATTGCAGTAATCCAGAAGAGACATCACGAGGGCGTGAGTGACTGTGGATAAGGCATCCCAGTCTAGAAAGGGGCGCAACTGGCGCACCAGGCGAACCTGGTAGAAAGCTCTCCTGGAGACGGCCGTCAAATGATCTTCAAAAGACAGTCGTTCATCCAGGAGGACGCCCAAGTTGCGCACCCTCTCCATCGGGGCCAATGACTCGCCCCCAACAGTCAGCTGTGGACTCAGCTGACTGTACCGGGATGCCGGCATCCACAGCCACTCTGTCTTGGAGGGATTGAGCTTGAGCCTGTTTCTCCCCATCCAGACCCGTACGGCTTCCAAACACCGGGACAGCACTTCGATAGCTTCATTGGGGTGGCCCGGTGTGGAAAAGTACAGCTGGGTGTCATCAGCGTACAGCTGGTACCTCACACCGAAGCCACTGATGATCTCACCCAACGGCTTCATATAGATGTTGAACAGAAGGGGCGAGAGAATCGACCCCTGCGGCACCCCACAAGTGAGGCACCTCGGGGCCGACCTCTGCCCCCCTGTCAACACCGTCTGCGACCGATCGGAGAGATAGGAGGAGAACCACCGATAAACGGTGCCTCCCACTCCCAATCCCTCCAACCGGCGCAGCAGGATACCATGGTCGATGGTATCAAAAGCCGCTGAGAGGTCTAATAGGACCAGGGCAGAGGAACAACCCCTGTCCCTGGCCCTCCAGAGATCATCCACCAACGCGACCAAAGCCGTCTCAGTGCTGTAACCGGGCCGGAAACCGGACTGGAACGGGTCTAGATAGACAGTTTCATCCAGGTGTAGGGGAAACTGATATGCCACCATACTCTCTACAACCTTCGCCGCGAAGCGAAGGTTGGAGACCGGACGATAATTACCTAAAACAGCCGGGTCCAGGGAAGGCTTCTTGAGGAGGGGCCTCACCACCGCCTCTTTCAAGGCGGCCGGAAAGACTCCCTCCAACAAAGAAGCGCTCGTAATCACCTGGAGCCAGCCTCGTGTCACCTCCTGAGTGACCAGCACCAACCAGGAGGGGCACGGGTCCAGTAAACACGTGGTGGCATTCAACCTACCCAACAACCTGTCCATGTCCTCGGGAGCCACAGGGTCAAACTCATCCCAAACAGGCTTCTGGGTGGCGCCACCTTTCTCGCTGGGTGCTAATTTATGGCACTCCGCATTGAATATGGTAAAAGCCGGATTTAACAACTGATCCCGGCTTCATTTCTCTCTCTGGTTGAAAGAGAGAGACAGAGCAAGGGGGAGGAATTGGGTAGATTCTCCTAGGGGCTTTGTTTTTGTAATACAAAGTCCTGAACGGTCGAATCCCCTTATTTACCCCTCCCCCACCTCCAGTATTCTCTGCGCTCCTGAAAAAGCAGGAAAAGAGGAAGGTGTCCACTTCTGCTAGCAATTGATTTCTTTTTGTGGATACGAAAAGCAGGCGGAACGAGTGTGAGGAACAATTATTGGTTTGCAAGTATTTTTGATTTTCTGACTTCCGCCCCCCCTTCAGTTTTGTTTTAGAGAAACTGAAAGCAGAGCGATACATCAAAGGGAGCTTTGCTGTTGAATCGAAACTGAATGGAGATTTTATCTTATTGTGTTTGACTGTGGACTGTTGGATTATATTACGTTGTTTAAGTACTTTACAAGGGGATTCTCAGCAGGAATTTTGTTATGGAGGTTCTTTCAGAAGAATGGATTCGTGACTTTATACAGGATTACACAGAAAGTATGTATTTAATTATTCAAAAATACGAATTGATAAAAAATGGGGACGTTTTGGATGAGAGTTTGGAGCAAATTAACCAGTGCAATTATTCGGAAAATGGAATGGAGGACATACAAATAAAAGTGGATAAATATGAAGATTTAATCGTGAAGAAACAAGGTGATTTAAAGAAGTTTTCTTTAAATAGTTTGGATGAGCTGCCTGAATTTGTGCTACAGGAGATTGTCCCTCAAATGGAAAAGACTCACAAGCTTAATGTTTCCCAAGAGTTCTCTTTTTGGACTGATGGAATATACGGCAGTAATTTTTGGATTTCTGGACATAAGGAATTACTAGGAAATATTGTGATTGACTTTTTAAAAGGAGTAATGAAGGAAAGACAGAGATTAATGTACCAAAAAAAATGGCAAGAGACAAAAGTATTATTTTTGAAACAAGGTTTTTTTAAAATATTAATAGACAAAGATATTAGTGTCCCCGAAAGGCAATTTGTGATTATAAGAGACTAGATATTTGGATATACTGGATTTTGATGAGGAAGGACTAAAGTTGAATAGATATTGTAATTAATTAAATAATATTGTAATTTTCTCTATTGAAATTTTATAAATTTTATAATCTGTTGTATTGAATTTTAAATAGAATATTCTTGAAAGATCTTATGTAAGAAAGACTTGGGGGGGAAATTATATGGTTATATGGTTATAGAAGCTATAAGGGAGATATTCTCTGAACTGGATTGGATTTTTATGTTTTAGCTGGTTTTAAATATTTTAGGATTAATTTGTTCTACTGATTTATATATTTTATTACTGTTTATTGTTAATTTTTTGAAGGATTTGGTTATGTAAGGAGGAAGTCAGAGCTAGAGAGGGAGAATTGGTATAATAGTTTTGGGAAAAATTTTTTTTAGCATATGTTTGTTTTATTTTTAACTATACCTTGTGTTTGTTCCGGGAAGCCAGGGGGGGAGGGGGAGGGGGTTTGTGAAGGGAGAGGGGTTGGGGGGAAAGGGGGAAAAATTTTTTTTCTTTGTAAAACTTTTTGAATAAAAAAAAAAAACTCATCCCAAACAATGTCACCAAGACCACCCTCAGATGTCCCACCTGAATCACCGCAATTTTGGTCCAGACCATCCCAAAGCTGAACGATTTTATCTTATAGATAACCGTTAAACTCCTCAGCACGTCCCTGTAATGGGTCATCCCGCTCCCCCTGGTGAAGGAGGGAACGAGTCACCCGAAACAGGGCGGCTGGGCGGTTATCTGCTGACGCAATGAGGGAGGAGGCGTAGCAACACCTCGCTTCCCTCAGTGCCACTAGGTAGGTCCTATTATAGGACCTCACTAGTGTCCGATCAGCCTCTGAACGGCTAGACCTCCAGGAACTCTCTAGGCGTCTTCTCCGGCGTTTCATCCCCCTCAGCTCCTCGGAGAACCAAGGAGCCGGTTGGGACCTGCGCCGGGTCAGAGGCCGCAAAGGCACAACACGGTCTAAGGCCCCCGCCGTGGCCCGTTCCCAAGCCGCGACAAGTTCCTCAGCCGTGCCGTGAGCCAGACCCTCAGGAAATGGCCCAAGCTCCGTCCGGAACCTCTCCGGGTCCATCAGGTGCCTGGGACGGAACCAACGTATTGGCTCCGTCTCCCTGCGGTGTTGAATGGCGGTCAGAAAGTCCAGGCGAAGGAGAGAGTGATCTGACCATGACAAAGGTTCAGTGACTATTTCCTTCAAGTCCAGATCCTTCAACCACTGACCAGAGATAAAAATCAAGTCCAGTTTGCCACCCCCAATGTGAGTAGGGCCATCAACTACTTGAATCAGGTCCAAGGCCGTCATGGAAGCCGTGAACTCCCGAGCTGAAGCAAAAAGCATTCATCGGATGTATTGGAAGTGTGAGATAGTGCCAGGGACCTTTTATCACATGTGGTGGGAGTGCAGGAAAGCCAAAAAATTTTGGCACCAGATAAGACAATAGATAGAGGAGATACTAATGCAAAATATAGAAGCAAAACTAGAATTCTAGTTTTGAGCACAATTCACCTAATGTTACACATTCTAACAGCAGCAAGCTTGGCTTTTGCACAAAAATGGAAAAGCAAAGAAACCCCCACAGAAGAAGAAGTGTTAGCTAAAATATTAATTTGCGGGGGAAATGGATAGACTGACCTTGGAACGTAAAGATAAGAATGAATCATAGAATTATGAAATCTGGAACAAATTTTATTATTGGCTGGAAAGGAGGACAAATGCTGGGATATAGGACCATTGATGAGTAAAATGCTTGGAAGTTTTTATGTTAATTTGTTATGATAGATACGACTGAATTAGATATCGAAATAATTTATATGGATGAAAGAATATACGTATTTGAAATGTGATAATTAGTGCAAATATGTATAGAGATAAGGAAGTGTATTAACAAAATTTGATGAAAATGCTTAAATCAGAGATGTCATGCTATGTCCATTGTTTTTAATTTGTATTATAAATAAAAAACTTTTTAAAAAATAGAAAAATAAAATAGCCTTTGCTATAAGCCTTTGATTTACTTTGAATATTCAGTTTGAGTTGAATGACATGATTGAGTGATGTTAGGATCTGCTCTTTAACTTCCCCAGTTTTAATTTGTTGCTACTTGACAATTTGAACATGGTTTATGTGCATAGGGAACTGCCTTATCCTGGGTTCAACAACTCCTGGGTTCACATACTGTGTTAACTCATAATTGCTATAACTCTGTTGAATACACAAGCTAAGACAAAACTTAAAGTAGAGACACAAGTTGGCAGCTCAAATGATGGGGAGGACTTGGCTGAAGTTGTTGGCTGTATGAATATGCCTCAACTGAGATATTCTTCCTAGCTTCAGCAGAACAAAGGAACTTCACATATTAATACATTTAAATTATGGTAATGTTTTTTTTAAAGAATCTTCCCCTGCACCTGTGAATATAATTATATCAGGTTAAAGCTTTGCCTGGCTTAGATTCAAAAGTGAAAGCAGGGCCATGGAAAATAAATCATTCACTATTGTGGGCAGATTAAAGCCATTGTCATTATTTCCAGGACTGGTAAAACCAGTTGGTTTGTCTCCGTAGAGTATACAGAAATAAAAGAACATTCTGGGTACAGGTAGTCCTCAACTTACGAATATAATTGAGCCCAAAATGTCTGTTGCTAAGGGAGGCATTTGTTAAGTGAGTTTTGCCCCATTTTATGACTTTTCTTGCCACAGTTGTTAAGTGAATCACTGCAATTGTTAAGTTGACAACATGGTTGTTAAGTGAATCTGGCTTCCCCATTGACTTTGCTCGTTGGAAGCTTGCAAAAGTTGATCATGAGATCCTGGAACCCTGCAACTACCATAAATATGAATCCGTTGCCAAGTGTCTGTATTTTGATCACATGCCCATGGGGATGCTGCAAAGGTTGTTGTTCTGTCCCCTCCCTTCTTTCCCAAAAGCAACACTCCAGCCAAGGCTGTCTGCCAGCAATTTATTTACACTTGGCCGGGTTTCTTCTGGCAACAAAAAGTTCTGGCAACATTCCTTCATGTGCCAGCCAAGTCCTTATCAAGAAGCAGCATGCCGACAGACCGTTGCCAGGGCAACCAGGAGTCTGCAGGATGATCTAAAGTACTCACAAGAAATTCCAGCCTTCAGTCCAAAGCAGTCAAAGAACCAGTAGTCCGTAACTTTGTCCGACACAAGGGCCTAGGGAGCACTCTTCCTGCTTTTATCTCCTGTGAGGTGTGGCTCCATGACTCAGCACTCCCTGGGCCTGCCCCACCTTTTCCTCTGCTGCGCACGCTTATCTCGGCGTCGCTGTTTCGCATCTAGCCAAGATTGATCCTCAGCAGCTGGTTCTTGGGGCGTTGCCAGGGAGGAGGAGGGGTCAGGGGAAAGAGGCCTTGTCAGCTCCTCCTCCTCCTCCTCCTGGCCTGCAGCTGGAATCTGGGACGGTGCCAGGGAGGAGGAGGGTCCGGGGGGGGGAAGGAGGCCTTGCCAGCTCCTCCTCCTCACTATCTGAGTCATTCAGCTCCAGGAGGCCAGGCCCGGGGGCCGGAGCTACAACAGTTGTGTGAAAAATGGTCACGAGTCTATTTTTCCAGTGTCGTCATAACTTTGAACAGTCACTAAATGAACTGTTGTAAGTTAAGGAATGTATTGAGATCATGACTTTTCCCTAAGATTCAAACCAGACACTGTTTTCTTTGTATCTCTTAATGCTAGACTTAACCCTCAGGATCCAGGCTCAGCAAGAGTATCAGGGCAACCAGGTCAAGACTGCAAAAAATAAAATAAAATCCAGAAATGATGACATTACAGCAAAGAGTTTTCTACGAGTCTTTGCTGCCAAGTAGCGGCCATCCAAATTTTTAAAGCTGGGATGTGAGAGACATAGTAATGACCTCAAGGACATCAGTGCAGACATTGTACTCACTTCTACTCAGTGGGAATCCAAGGCTCATCAGTCTTTGCAGAAAGGGCAGATTCTTGTCACATAGGTGGCTCAGTGGCTAAGACACTGAGCTTATCGATCAGAAAAGTTCTCAGTTTGGCGGTTTGAATTCCTAGTACAGATCTCCTGCGTGAGCAAGGGGTTGGACTGGATGACCTGCAAGGTCCCTTCCAACTCTGTTACTGTTAACATCCTCTTCTAAGCAAGGCTTAATAAGGCATAACATCCACTGAATCTCCTTGAGCCTGAGGGCTACTCCAAAGAACTACTAATATATGCTACTGGTCAACTCACTGATTACTTGCAGCTCCTCAACATTGTTCTCTCTTCAGCCCTTTTGACAAAACTCACGGTGACTGTCCTATTTTTGTCAGATCCTCTCTATCCCACAACATTGTTCCAGTTATCACTCCCGTCTTCCTGGTTTCGCCAAAGCTGCCCCTGCTCTTTCCTTGCCTTGTATTGCCCTGTTTTTCTTCTGATCTCTTCTGATCTTTTTAAATTGAAGCTGCTGCAGACACTGTTGTTGACTTGAAAAGCTGCACGTTCAGTTTCTGGCATTGTTGCGGTCTGCCAGCAGCCTGCAGAGCTGGCAGCAGAGTTGGACAGTGAGAAGGCTGGGGAGGAACATGGGCCAGGCCTGGAGTCTGGGAAGGCTCAGACGAGGGCTCTGTGTCAGAGGCAGAGATGGGGCCAGGGCCATCTGGGAATTATGTGCGGACTCTGGAACCTCCAGAGTTGGACATCAGAGAGGCAGAGGAACAGAGGGAACCTGTTCCTAGTGCGCGCATGCGCAGAGCTGCCAGAAGGCAAGAACAGTTAAAACAAAAGGGACGACTTGGGAGTAAGGCTTGGTGATGATTGGCCCCTCCCATAAGACATAAAGGAAGAGCAAAGGCACATAGGCCTTTTGTTGTGTCTTGTCCGCTCTCACCGCAGCCAGGGTCTGCTTATCTGCTCCCGAACACGGAGGAATGTATGCCTCCCGGCCCCAGTCCTGGCTCCATGCCCAGACAAGCTGCAGAGGAGGGGGCACCTCCCGGTCCCAGCCCTGGCTCCATGCCCAAGCAGGCTGCAGAGGAGGGAGCATCCCCTGGCCCCAGCCCTGGCTCCATGCTCAGGCAAACGGAGCAGCTAGACCCGTCCCCCTCCTCCACAGCATGTGAGCCTGAGGAAAGTTTACTTCCAACAGCTGATTGGAGTGACCCTCGCATCAGAAGATTGGATAGGCGGAGGCAACAGAAGGAAGGAAGGGCAGGCCTTAATGAGTGCTGAGTCATGGAGCCACACCCCATGGCCTATATAAAGGATCTGCTTTCTGGCAGTCTCTGAGTCAGGCAAAGTCGAACTTATCTTGCTGAAGTCACTTACTGGTCTCCTGCCTGCTCTGAGGACTTTGCTAGGACTTTGGGCAGAGCTGCAGAGGCAAGCCTGATTCGGATTTCCCTGACCCGGCCGTCAGCGGAGGAGTGGGACACAGCACCTTTGCAGGAAGCTATGTTGTGGCGTTGGTTTGTACTTTGAAGCTCCATTTTTGACTCTGTGTTTCCATGTGGCCGTGCCAAGATAATTGCCAATTAGGTCTTTGGCATTGTGTCAAAGACGATAAAGGTGGGTGTTTACCAGCCTTATCCGAAGGACTGTGGTAGACTTCTGTTGGGCTGTTTATAAACTCTTGGCGATTCAGCATGTGCTGTGAATGAAAGGAATTCACAGCCATTAAAATAAAAAAAAGGGGTTTGGAGGCTAATTGTGTGCTTTTTACTATATCAGGAACAGGCATGTGGAAATTCAAGATGTTTATGTTTCACCCAATCACAAAATTACCATTAAGAGCATTCAAATAAATAATAAACCATATTTTAACGTCATGGAATATGTTCATATGTTTCAATGCAGCAGCTACATGAATAAGGGGTCTACATTTCTACATGAATAAGGGGTCTACATGAATAAGGAAAAACGCTTGTTTATCTTTCAGTTTGTAAAGCTGTAACAGGGCTGCCCAAATCTGCTGAAATGTAACCTAAATGCACATTTAATATGTTCTGACATGAAGGTGTAGATAGGAGCTATATGTTTTCATGCTCACATCTCTTGGGATATTTTGCTAGAGACCTTAACAAGGGAATTCTTCCCCACAATGTTAACTGAGCAACCAAGTCCCTGGTATGGTGTCCAAAAATCATTAAGCCTTCTAATACCTTCCCTTTAATTCAGTGGTGGGATTCAGCTGGTTCGCACTGGTCTGCAGGAACCAGTTGTTAAATTACCCACCTCCCCTCTATCAAAATGGATACTGGGCACTGCAGTGCAATGGAGAAATGGGCAACAGAGTGGCCAGCATGAGGGAAGGAGAAGGCTGTTTTCCTTCTTTCTTCTCCCTGCTCCACCTCCTTCCTTTGTGCCGGCCACTCCGTTGCCTGTTTCTCCCTTGCAGCACAGTGCAGCGCCCAGGATCCACTTTGATAGAGTGTGTGTGTGTGGGATATTTTAACAACCGGTTCGCCCAGGGTCAGGTTGGGCCACGCCTCCTACGACAACCAACCTGACCCTGGGCAAACCGGTTATTAAATTATTTTCCCACCAATGCTTTAAATGATCCTTTTAGTAGAGAATGAAAGAAAAGCAAGTGTCCTGCAAAGATAATCTGCATTTCTAACAAGGACTGAGCATGCCCTGCCCTTCTCAAATAGAGTCATCTACTTAATGATTACACGGTCATAAACCCAACAGCAAAGGGATAATTATGAACACAGTTAAGCTTAAAGAGGAACAGAGTTTCTAGTTGTATCCGAAGACTGTGGGGCAAAGCAGGATTTTAGTTTGAGTCAAGCTTTCCAATAACAGCTGCAATTCGGTTTTAAATACACCATAGGACCTACATGTCCGTGAGATTTCAGAAACAAATAAACACTTGGTTCTATATTGGACGGAAAACTATCAGCAACCAACCCCAAGACTGAAAGATAAAATATCTAGCTCCCCTCTCCATTCTGTCCTATCATCCCAAGCAATAGCAAACCCCTTTCCTGACATTGTCAGGAAAACTGCTCATCTTCTTCCAGCTCATCTTTAAAAAATTGGTCATCAAGAATTTATTCCAACATCAGGATGCACTCAGCTGGGATCTTGAATGCTGGAAGCTCTCGGCCTCCACCTAAATGACCTGGCACCTCTCAATCCTGATTTCTAACACCATACTGCTAATATGCTTCTGTTTGCAGCAAAGCTCCCGTCGTCAGTTTACACCCCTATTTTCTGATTTTGGCATTTCCAATGAGTTATGATTGATTTGAGCTGACACCCTGTTTTCTGATTTTGGCATTTCCAATGAGTTATGATTGATTTGAGCTGCGGTGGCGCAGTCAGTGATGGGATTCAGCCAGTTCGCACCACTTTGGGAGAACCGGTTGTTAACTTTCTGAGCGGTTTGGCAAACTGGTTGTTGGAAGAAATCATTAGTGCAGAGAACCGGTTGTTAAATTACTTGAATCTCACCACTGGGTGCAGTGGTTAGAATGCAGTACTGCAGGCTACTTTTGGTGACTGCTGGCTGCCTGCAATTTGGTAATTTGAATCTCACCAGGCTCAGGGTTGACTCAGCCTTCCAAGATTGGTAAAATGAGGACCAATTGTTGGGGGCAATAGGCTGACTCTGTAAACTGCTTAGAGAGGGCTGTAAAGCACCGTGAAGTGGTATACAAGTCTAAGTTCTATTGCTAGTTGTACAATTTCTTCTCAAAAACGATTCAGGTCCGAGAAAACTGGGGGGTGCTTTAAGTACTTCCAAATGGCTTGGATATTATTGGGCTACAAATCCTATCATTCTCAATCAGCCCAAATAGAGGGATGATGGGAGCTGGGATCAGCCTTATCTGGACCCCTGATGAGCAATTCAGCTTCCTGAGCTACAATATCCATATTAGTATTAGCTGTTTTTTAAAGAATGTGCTGATGGTGGCAGCAAGCTCACTTTTGCGGGCCAAAATGATTTCTTGTATGGGGTAATAAGATTACAGAATTTTATTTTTATAATCGCATGTGGAATCATTCCGTATTTTTAACTACACACCTAAATCTACAATGCAGGAATAAATACGAGGATGTATTTGGAACACCAGGCAGGGACTGAACCCAAACAAACCAAGTTTTATTTTTCAGAAAGGCTTCCCTGTCGTGTATCTTGCAGGTTGTGTTTGGTTTCTAGGTCCGCCTAGATCGGATGCTGTGTTAAAATCACTGCAGAGACTAAAGTAAAAAAACATTACACCGAAAAGGATCGGCAGTTGGAAAGTCTGAATGGATTTGACATATCCTCTCTGCCTTTCACAACCAGGAGTGTTCAACAATAAATAGAATTTCACACCAAGAAGGTCACACCCTCTTAGCTTCTCCTAGAAAGAATGCATTGTTGAGATGGGTGTGGGAAGGCTAAATAAATATCTCCTGTGCACGTATTCCTAAAAAACGATTGTAAAGACATCTCAGTGGAGAGGGACGGATCCTATTTCTCACCAGCCACATGAAACAAATTGCACTGAGCTGTTAAAGAGACCGAGCAGCATATACATTTACTTTAATTTGTAAATTTAATTTAAGCAATAAACAAGGGCGTTTTATGACTGTGTGAGTAATATAAATAATTAAGCCACTCTTAACATGTGCTACTATTATTCAGCGCTCTTGTCAGGTAATCTGGAGTCTTTCACCTTTGCTATTACATGCAGTGCAGACCCACAGTATCGTCACATGCCTATACTATCTTTCCATGTGTCTGAACTTGTAAATGGAGCAGAGTCTTGCCTGTTGCTTTGGCGAAAGAGAAATTGGCCCACACAGTCCATCTCACAAGTATTTAGGACAACTAAGGGAGGACATCACCAGTCCTCAACTTAGTATGTGTGCAAAGCATCCCCTAGGGAGGTACACCTGGTGTGACCCAGAAGAAAGCCCTTCTCCGTGGCGGCTCCCTCTCTGGAACATCTTTCCCCCAGAAATTAGGATGGACCCCACACTAACACTCTTCCGGAAGGCGCTGAAGACCTGGTTTTGCCAGTGGGCCTGGGGAATGCAGAACGGGATGGAGCCCATTAAATGGCTCATGCGATGTGTGGTTGCCGGGGCTGGGGGTTATTTTACATAGAATAACAGAGTTGGAAGGGACCTTCCAACCCTCTGCTTAGGCAGGAAACCCTACACCACTTCAGACAAATGGTTATCCAACATATTCTTAAAAACTTCCAGTGTTGTAGCATTCACAACTTCTGCAGGCAAAGTTGTTTCACTTAATAATTGTTCTGTCAGGAAATTTCTCCGTAGTTCTAAGTTGCTTCTCTCCTTGATTAGTTTCCACCCACTGCTTCTTGTTCTACCCTCAGGTGCTTTGGAGAATAGCTTGACTCCCTCTTCTTTGTGGCAACCCCTGAGATATTGGAGCACTGCTATCATGTCTCCCCTAATCCTTCTTTTCATTAAACTAGGCATACCCAGTTCCAGCAACTGTTCTTTATGTCGTGTCCCACTCCCACTCCGATGAACGGAAGTGTCAAGGAAGTCCGTAACAAACTTGGCAACAAAGCCTTTGCAGCTTGCCAAGTTCCTTCGAGGTTTATCAGAGCAGGCAGGAGTCCAAGTTGTGACTTCAGCAAAAGAGTCCGATATCAGCAAACTAGATAAGACTTTGCTTGACTCAAGGTTGGAATGCCAAAAGCAGGTCCTTTATATAGGCTGTGGGGTGTGGCTCCATGACTCAGCATTTATCCAGACCTGCCGCACCGCTCCTTCTGCTGGCGTCGCCTCTCAGATCTCCGGAAGCAAGGGCCCTCCCACCCTGAATTGTCTTCAGCTGGATCTGCTGTCAGCTTCTGGGAAAGGGAGGGGTCAGAGGGAGTAGGGCCGAGTAATTCTAGCACCTGGCTGGCTTCCTGCTCTGAAGGCTGAGCCAAAGGAACACACACTACATGAGTGCTTCCTGGAATCCTCTCCGGGCATGGGGCCAGGGCCGGGGGCTGGAGGCATGACAGGCCGTTCATCTTCAGTATCAGACTCTGAGTCTGATAAAAGGCCCGGTTGGAGACGGGAGGGGCCCGGCTAAGGAGAGGAGGGAGGACGAGTCACAACACTTTATATGTTTTAGCCTCCAGTCCCCTAACAATTTTTGTTGCTCTTCTCTGCATTCTTTCTAGAGTCTCCACATCTTTTTTACATCATGATGACCAAAAGTGAATGCAGTATTCCAAGTGTGGCCTTACCACAGCATTACAGTGTAGTAACACTTCATGTGATCTTGATTTTATCCGTTTATGCAGCTTAGAACTGTGTTGGCTGTTTTGGCAGCTGCTGCACACTGCTGGCTCATATTTAAATGATTGTCCACTAGGACTCCAAGATCCCTCTCACAGTTACTATTATTGAGCAAGGTACCACATGTATTGTACCTGTGCATTTTGTTTTTGTCTAAGTGTAGAACCTTACTTTTTTCACCATTGAATTTCGTTTTGTTAGATAGCGCCCAATGTTCAAGTCTGTCAAGATCCTTCTATATCTTTTATTAATTTATTATATGGTTCTTTTATTAGTTTTATTGTTTTTTATATGAGGTTTTTATATTCTAGTACACCACCTTGAGTCGCCATGTGTGAATAGGTGGCAATATAAATTTTCCTATGGTAAATAAACACATTTCCTAAATAAATGCTATTTCCATAGTCGATAGTTGTCGGGCAAGAGTTATGTGTACCGTGACAAAGTTTATTTATTTATTTATAGTCTTTATTAAATTTCTACACCACCCATCTTACCTAAGTGACATAATGATGCAAATGATGCTAATTATGCAATATGCATTAATTGCATCTTTTATATGACAGCATCACAAATGATCTCTCTCTCTCTCTCTCGTGTGCACACACAAACACACCCACACACGTGCGCACAGACACACACACAGCAGATGCCCATTCCCAATAAATGTTATAGTTAAAACTATTAGAAACATTTGGTTCTTCTGGTCAAAATGATCATAAAAGAGACCACGCTCTAAGGTAGCAACTTGGCATTGTTTGAACAAATTTGACACAACAAACTTTGAAAAGTCTCCTGCACTGATAAATTCAGGGTTTAAGGAATTTTAAAAATATCTTCAACAATACTTCAGTTAAAAAAAAACCCAGTAACCACACCTGCAGGATTATACTGAAATATTACAACCTGGGAAAATATTATTCAAAAGCAGTTTATACAAAAGTCTGCACATTCATAAAATATCTGCAAATAAGAAGCAGTTTTGCATGAAGCACCCACTCACTATAATAAGTTTAGCAAAAAGAAAACTAACACAAGACTTCAGCAAGAATTCCCACATCCCATCTTTGGTTATTACTTTCCCATAATACAAAATGAAGACATTGATGTGGACAATTGCCCCCAAACTGACCGAGTATAATGTGTGCAATGGTTGTCAGTTTCAGGCTTGATATTAAAATTATTTGTTAGGCTTCAGCTTGGAATTCATTATGTTTATAGATGAGTTCTGATTTTAAGAAGAACAATAAGCATGGCTATAATGGCAGATAATATGGGAATCAACACTTTATTCCAGACACCAGTTGTAAATATAAAACACTCTTTCACTTTTTCTCAGTTCTTGGTACTGAGTGAATGATGCTAACATGTCTGTATTGTTTTTCCACAAAGATCTTTAAGACCTGTCCAGGTTTTCAGTCTCTCAGTAAATTATAGGCTCTTAATGTTCGATTGTTGATGAAATCCGTTTTCTTATATCCAGCCTTTAAAGTAAAAATAAAAAAAATTAAAAGGAAATGGAATATAGTTAACTACAATTCCAGGAACACAGAGGTAAATTCTCACTGAAAACATAAAGGTAAATTATTAAACATATATTAAGAATGAGATGTACATCCTATTGAAGCTACTTTGGGAGCCTAGAAAGAATATCAATTCATTTTTTCCTAAGATTGGATTGAGGTTGATTTAATTGATTTAAATTAGTGTGGATCTGAAAGACACTTAAATTAGACTCAGGAGGGTGTAGATCAACTGTTGGCCTCTATTTGTTAGTCACGCTGCCTAGTAATTTGGAGACCTGCAGTTTCAATACTTTTGGGAGTACCACATGTGAGACAACTAGCCTAGATTGTTATCGTGATCATAAACAAATATATCACACTTGGCCAATAAAAAATTCTATTCTATTCTATCTATTCTATATAAATGTATGTATTTGTCAGGATTGTGACAAGGTAGGGAGGAATGCATTGTGATTCCTATGAAAACAACCTTCTGTAGTATTACATAAAAAAGTAAACATAGAAGTTAATCATGCAATTAAAATTACGTTTAATTTGACACCGATTGATGGTGTATATTGTATTTACATATGTGGAAAATTTCTATTAATTTAAATGGGCTTGTTGCCCTTGACATAAACAAACTGAATGTTGCAAATAAAGCAGGAACCTGCAGTCTCTGTTGAGCCAATTAGTTGCCGCAATTAGTTTTTGATTGGTATGCTGGAGGCTACATTCTAAAATTAGTCAAAGGCAAATCAAAATTTCCTTTTCAGTTTCATTCACACTTAATTGAAATTAAACACATTTGATGGAATTACTTCCCTGTTGTGTATTTAATGGGTTTCCCTTTTGGTCACATTAGGTAAAGGTTCCCCTTGCACATATGTGCTAGTTGTTCCCGACTCTAGGGGGTGGTGCTCATCTCCATTTCAAAGCCGAAGAGCCTGTCTGAAGACGTCTCTGTGGTCATGTGGCCAGCATGACTAAATGCCAAAGGCGCACGGAACGCTGTTACCTTCCCACCAAAGGTGGTCCCTATTTTTCTACTTGCATTTTTTACATGCTTTCGAACTGCTAGGTTGGCAGAAGCTCACGGGGAGCTCACCCCGTTAGGCAGCACTAGAGATTTGAACTGCTGAACTGCCGACCTTTTGATCGACAAGCTCAGCGTCTTAGCCACTGAGCCACCACGCCCCTGCTATTGTAACAATTTGATCATTCCATTTTTGAGACCGACCCTAAGACTTTTACAGCTAAGCGCAGCCCAGTTGAAAAAATGCTTTGCGTACTCTATTCACAAAAGCATTTTCTACGGTGAGCATAGCACCATGGCAAACCTTACAAAAGTACATGAATTTCCATCTTAATTAACAATTCCAAATCTCTAACAGGGTTAATTAGGGTTCAGTATTAAAATATTTCGAATAACAAAAATAATTCAAAGTATGACATTCATTTAAAAACGAAGAAAACTGATACCAAGGAGGAAAAATAAAACGTTGCATGAGTCAGGTCTTTAGATCAGGGCTCTCCAACCTTGGCAAATTTAAGCCTGGTGGACTTCAACTCCCAGAATCCCCCAGCTTTGCTGGCTGGGGATTCTGGGAGTTGAAGTCCTCCAGGCTTAAAGTTGCCAAGGTTGGAGAGCCCTGCTTTAGATTGAAAAGGCTTTGTTTAAGTTGGTCAGAATGTGTATTTTTTTAACAGGGACCCAGAAAAGTAACCCAAAGGTTTGTAAAGCATTTTCAAAAGATTCCCATCTTGTCTGTTAGCTTACCTTTTTGTAAGCATTGTGGAGATCAGTATGAGACCACAAGGAATACAAGAGGATTGAGGCAGCTCTACCACTTTTGCTGAGAAAAATAGTAAAAAAAAAAAAGAAAAAGAACATTTAAAGTAGTTCAGCATTGTACCAGCATGAAATTGAAAATGTGTTATGTAAAATCTTCAATTGTGCAGAAATGGACAAACTCACTTTGGAACTCAAAAATAAGAGTGAGTGAGATATAGGTTTATAGGATATGGATATAGTTGTTTAAGAGGAATTACGTTGTATATTTGACATGTAATGAAGTAAGATATATATGTAAATTTGTATACAGATTGAGGAATATATTATGTATTAACTTGAATTAAGATGGAAATGTTAGAAACTAGAGATGTCAAATTATGTCCATTGTTTTTAAAATTGAATTAATAAAAAAAATTTTTTTAAAAAGAAAAGAACAAAATGTTTCACAGAGTTTCAATAAAAAAAAAAACCTAGTAAGGAAAATAAAAGATCCAAATGAAAGGCATAGGAAAAGGACAGGCAGAAGAGATCAGAGGCCATAAAAATATGTATTTTCAGACTCCCTTTAAATATGTTTTAAAAAAACAAGAACAGAAAAAAATTATCTCCTTCATGCAACTTTTTGCTGCAAACTTTAAGTATTATAGATATTTACTTTAGGAATGGATACCTACTTGTCATTTGTGCTGATATTCATAATCTTTGAAATGCCATCATTGTTCAAGAGAAGCCGAGCGCTTGAGGAATTGTTTTGAGTCAGGTTGTACAAAGCATAGCAAACAGAAGCCGCAATCTCATTGTCCACATCAGATGTTGGGATGTAATTTGGCAGCATGGCAATCAATTCTGGCAATAGTACTCTGGCTGAAAAATAATCAAGATGTGCCCTTATTCTAAAGTTTAAATATACCCGTCACACGTTCTTAAAAATATGCTTGTATCTAACTAAAGGGTACAATGTTTAGTTCTAATGAAAAATTTTACAATTTCCCCCCCCTGCAAATATACTCCATGAAAATGTTGGGATTTATGGGTAGGCATGTAGTTGGATAACAGCATTGGCCTGCAGATTATCTTCCATAATCTGAAGCCCTCCAAATTTTGTAGGGCTTGCAAAATCCCAACATTTCAAACAGCTGCAAATCTTCTACAATTTGGGCCCTCAACACATCTAGAGATTCAAAATTTGGCAAAAACTAGTGGATACCATCATACCTCTCTAATTCTGATTCCCAAGCAACTAAAATAGTGTCTTGTGGCTAACTATTACATATCAGCAAACGGGTTGTTTCCGGGGTGGGGAAGGCCGTTTTCGCCCTCCCCAGGCTCCTAGAAAGGCTCTGGAGCCTGGGGAGGGCGAAGAACGGGCCTTCTGGTCCCACCGGAAGTCGGCAAATGGGCTGTTTCCAACTTCAAGAGGGCCTCTGGGTGGGTGGGGAAGAACTTTTTTTGCCCTCCTCAGGCTCCTAGAAAGCCTTTGGAGCCTGGGGAAGATGAAAAATGGGACTACCGTGCCACTGCATGCCAAAAACAGGGGGAGCGCAGGGGAGGGGGTCACACGTGCATGCGTGGGGGGTTGGGGCGCATTGAATTCTGGGTGTGGGCATGCGTGCGACCCATAATTAACATCCATCATTAACATCCTATCATGCAATTAAAACCCATGCAAATAACCTTCATTAGGACTGTGTATTTACCTATTTCATTTTGCAGCAAGGTGTTACGAGACAAGTTCCTGAGTAGGGAGACTGCTGTTTTCCTGACGCTTACGTTGGTCACATGTAGCATGCTTTGAAGATTTGGGAGGCCATTGACTTTCTTGACAATGATATGAGCCACCCCAAACGGCATCTGTCAGGAAACACATACAGCTTTTAGACTTAGGGAATTCACCCACTCCATATCACAGAATCTTTTGTACAGTGCATAATTTTCTTCCAGAAAGAGGATTGTTATTATTGTCAGTCCCCAAACAAAGGCATTTCAAATATTAAGAAAATGTCCCCACCTCCAAAGAAGATCAGAATTTTGTGGCAGGTGATACTGATGGTTTCCTTAGAAAGGAAGGGATGCTAGGAGAACAGATCTAGAAATGTCCTTGAAGATCTTAACCCAGACCTAGAGTTGTACAGGAATTCCCTTAAAGTGGTTTTGTTTTTAAAAGGAAAATAAAGAATAAAAGCACCCACCAAGCAGCACCCCAATTATACAAAGTGCTTTTCCAAGAGGATGGTGCTTTGTCAATTTATGCTTTTTCAAAAATGGTGTTGTTGTTAGTAATGTCTAGACTGAAGAAGCATCACAAGTTTCTGCTACTGCTGAAAGATACAGAAGGCCGTACTCAAATTACGGAAGTATGGTGAAATAAGAATAGGTGAGACCCAACTTGGTACAGCAAATTTTGGGGCTGGTGGTCCTTTTTAAGATGTCCTGTTAACTTCATTTAGTTACAAACTCTTCCCTTATTCTCTTAGTCTTCCTTTCAGAAGGCTAGCCTGTTGGTTATGTTGCTTCCCCTCCTCACTATGCTAGCTACTGGACCATGGTTAATTTTATGCTTCCCAAATAAAATGAATTCTATCCTTTCCTTTTCCATCTTCCTTACCTAGGAGCACCTCAAAATGAAATAAATCAGCTATCTTTGTTACAAAGGTAGGCATCAATGTTCCCTAGACATTCTTAACAATTAAAAGACAAACAGCAACTAGAGACCAGCTCTTCCTTTGTAGTCTCTTCTCCATAGTTGACCCCTCTCAAATATAAAAATAAAATGAGACTAGGTACCAAAGGGACAATTTGTAAATGTCACTTAGTCTTATCCAGGCCTTTATTCAGTGGTGGGATTCAAATTTTTTTACTACTGGTTCTGTGGGCGTGGCTTGGTGGGCATGGCAGGAGGAGGATACTGCAAAATCTCCATTCCCACCCCACTCCAGGGGAAGGATACTGTAAAATCTCCATTCCCACCCCACTCCAGGGGAAGGATACTGTAAAATCTCCATTCCCATCCCACTTCAGGGGAAGGATACTGTAAAATCTCCATTCCCACCTCACTCCAGGGGAAGGATACTGTAAAATCTCCATTCCCACCTCACTCCAGGGGAAGGATACTGTAAAATCTCCATTCCCACCTCACTCCAGGGGAAGGATACTGTAAAATCTCCATTCCCTCCCCACCCCACTCCAGGGGAAGGATACTATAAAATCTCCATTCCCACCTCACTCCAGGGGAAGGATACTATAAAATCTCCATTCCCACCTCACTCCAGGGGAAGGATACTGTAAAATCTCCATTCCCACCTCACTCCAGGGGAAGGATACTGTAAAATCACCATTCCCTCCCCACCCCACTAACCTGTTTTCCAGCTACGTTGTCCTGTGCAGGGCAACAAAAGAAGACCCAGTCGATCAGCTGGGACTCGGGCGGCAACGAATAGGTGAGGGGGTGGGGGAGCAACCAAAAGTGGTTTTTGCTGGTTCTCCGAACTACTCAAAGTTTCCGCTATCGGTTCTCCAAAACTGGTCAGAACCGGCTGAATACCACCTCTGCCTTTATTGCTGACCAGATTAATGTTATACTGGTTTAATCATTCTGTTCTATTCTCTATGGCTCCATTATAAGTTTTTTTTCCCCTCTATGTGCTGCTTTGAGCTTATCCAAGAGAAACAACAGTAAAATAACAGTATTAATACCAGCCACATCCATTTCCTTTTCAGATACTTACTGGTCCACTGCCAGCAGTGAGGTTCTGCAGAGCGCCCAGAGATGCCTCTTGAGTGAAGTTTCTAGTGCTTTCTGCTATTAGGGACAAATATATCCTGATCAGTGTGGAATGCCAGAGCTTTTCAACGCCTCTGGGATTACTCTTTTCTTCCGGCAGAGGTGTATCATGTTGCTTCTAAAAAGTCAAACAGATTAATATTTTAGAAATGAAGTGAGAAAGAATCAAAATCTGTTTGCAATACAGCTCGTCTAGCTCCTTAATGGTAGCTAGTAAAATACAAAGACCAACAGTCCTAAATTTTGATGAATGCCTATGTGTAAATCATTGTTTGGGTTTAATAGTGCATAAACCCTCTGTAAAGGTAAGTGGCTAAGACACTGAGCTTTTCGATCGAAAGGTTGGGAGTTCAGCGGTTCGAATCCCTAGTGCCGCGTAATGGGCTGAGCTCCCGTTACTTATCCCAGCTTCTGCCAACCTAGTAGTTCGAAAGCACGTAAAAAATGCAAGTAGAAAAATAGGGACCACCTTTGGTGGGAAGGTAACAGCGTTCCGTGCACCTTTGGCGTTTATTCATGCCAGCCACATGACCATGGAGACGTCTTCAGACAGCGCTGGCTCTTCGGCTTGGAAACGGAGATGAGCACCACCCCCTAGAGTCAGGAACGACTGGCACGTATGTGCGAGGGGAACCTTTACCTTTAAACCCTCTGTAACCCCTATTTCAGCAGACTGATCATTAAGAACAACCAGGGAAAAGAAATTATTGCTGCATCTGCTGATTACTCATGATTATTGGGGACGACCAGTTTTATTTTCATCCAAAACACAGTATACTTTAAAGAGGAAAGAAATTCAAATCTAATGGCTATATCTATATCTATCTTTAGGTTGTGTTTTTAACCATTTAGTTGTGCCCGACTCTTGGTGACTTTATAAGCGAGTGCTCTCCATGCTACCCCATCATGTACTGCTTCTTTCAATTGTATGCTTAACTTTGCATCAGTTATGATGTTATCAAGCCAGTGTGTTCTTTGCTTGCTCCTTCTTCTCTGTCCACTAACCATTCCTAGTAACATTGCCTTCCTTAATGAATTCACACGCATATCATGGCCAAAGTAAATTAGACATAGTCTTAAGATTTCAGCTTCCAGTGACGTGTCTGGTTTTATATGATTTAAAACCTCTCTGTTAGATACTCTGGCTCCCTCTTTATAATCTTAAATAATTGTTAGATCCACAGAACACTCTGGGGTGAGGAGACATCTGAAAAACTAGATTAACAAATTTGTCTTGAAATCTTACAAATGTGGCCACAATTACATACCTTAATTTTATACCACTGGACATGATGAATTGTTCTATAAGATTAGCAAGTTTTCTCTAGCAGGGGTCTCCAACCTTGGCAACTTTTAAGACTTGTGGACTGCAACTCCCAGAATTCATGCTTTGCTGGCTGAGGGATTCTGGGAGTTGAAGTCCACAAGTCTTAAAGTTGCCAAGGTTGGAGACCCCTGTTCTATAGCATTCTGGTTTAGTCCTAATAAATATATTTAATCCTGGAGAAGGTCTGTCTATGTAACTGCTAAGAGTCAATGAAAATTTGATGGTACAACATGGATGCATGCATGAATGCATCCATCTGCCCATCAAAATAATCCCCATCTGTACTTTTCAGATTTTTTCCCTGCCCAGGGCTACTTATCTTTATTTTATGAATATTGTTTCAGGTTTAACAGATCTTTTTCACTCAGTATATTTCCATATTACTTATATATTCTACATCAGTCAACCTTCAAAATATTGCCCGTCATCTCTATTAAGATTAAAATCCCCAGCATTCCCAGTAAGATACAGTAAGATGGACAAGTGTGATTTTCAGACAAAGGTTTCTCAGAGATATTGGGCTGCCTATTGCAACACTGTTGTTCCCTCCTTACATCTCTGTTACCTGCTTTGCTTTCCTGCTCTTTGTTCCAAAACATCCAATGTTGTTCCTGGATGGATCATCCCTTTTTGGCACATAAAGTTTCTCAGCATAATTATTAGGGAGTTCAGCCTCTAACTGGTAAGAAAGATTATGAAGAATGCACACACAATTCTCTGTAGCCTGGAAAAAATGAACAAATACATTACTCTGACTGTGTAAGTAATGGGGGGGGGGGGAATCTGGAATGTACTGTAGATTCAAGCATTCAAATAATCATTGGCCTTATTTTATAGTTCTTCCTAGACTGTGGATAGCAGCAGTATTGCAAATTTTCAAATCAGCTCTAATTCCTTATCAGGTAAACAACAGAGTTCTGGAATGAATGAATGTATGAATGAATGAATGGAGTTGTGTGTTCAGATCACACAAGTTAGAGCAACTAATAAAAGAAGAGAAATTTTAATTTATTTCATACTTGAACGATCTGTCAGACAGTTAGGATTGAATTTAAAGTATTAAATTTTACTTGTTCAAACCTTAAATTTAGTTAAGTTAAATCTATTAAGTCAAAGCTTAACCTATTTCAGTTTCTATTGTTTTAGAGCTGGAGGATGATGGATGCCTTATACTTAATCAAGTCTTCTAAACCTTTTAATTTAGGGAAAGAAAGCGAAGACAACACTGGAGTGCACAAGCCCAGCCGAAAGTCTAGGTTTGATAAGACTCTCCATACTTCTTCCATTTTGCACCATCAAGACATGTTGCAGAACAACTCCCACCATTACCAACCTCTATGGCTGGGAACATGAGAGCAGCATCTGGAGGATGCAAAGTTGTAGATCTCTGGTAGTATTTTAGCATATGTTGTGTTTCCGCTTTGTAGGGGTGTTTTTGGGTAATCTCAAGCAAGTTGTTTTCAGCAGATTATATTAACATGGGGCTAAGAATTTTATAGCTGGAGATGTATTTATTATTCATATATTTCAGCAGCTGCCTGATTCCAAACAACTCTGGGCAGTTTACCCTTTAAAAGCAAGAAATAATAAAAATTAAGAAACTGTTCATGGACGTCCAGAGGAGAAAATCAGAATAAGGACAGTGATTCAGCGGTCACCCGACCTCAAAGCCTGAGAAAACAGCTAGATTTTCAAGGACTTTTAAAACATCAGAATGTCCACAAAACTCACATCATAAAGTCATTAGATGATTTATAAGAGGGGGGTGAATATTAACCCACTTTGGAGACTGTGCCAGAAAGAAATGCGCTCTATCTTAATCCTAGAGATTTCACTGGTTTGGAAAAGTTACCTTATCGTCTGGTTTACGATCTGCAGTTGTTCCTTGTATATAATACACCAGCGAATCAATCAATCCTTCACATTCCCTCATTCTCTTTCTCCCTTCAGGGCCAGCTGAACTCATGTTTCTGTAAATTATGCAATAAAATTGATCACAAGAATGTTACACATCAGTTTCTTAGCTCTGTTTTTGTGAAGCATTTTATAAACACAAGATTCCACTTTTGTGTTTAGTGCTCCACTTATAAACACTGCATTCATGTTTGGGTTTATTGTTCATCCATGTTTAATGTCAGGATAGATTACAGACAGTCCTCACTTAATGATCATCCGTTCAGCGAATACTCAAAGTAATGATGGCGCAAACGAATGCTATTTATGGAAAGTCCTGAAATATCAATAGCACTTAGACTTATATACTGCTCCATGGTGCTTTACAGGACTTTCTGAGCCATTTACAAATGTCAGATACCGCCCCCCAGCAATCTGACTGAGATGGTGTAGGGTTTTCTGGCTGGGCAGGGGGTTGGACTAGAAGGCCTCCAAGGTTCCTTCCAACTCTGTTGTTATATTATATTACATTAATCTGGGTCCTTATTTTACTGATGTCGGAAGGATGGAAGGCTGAGTCAACTCTGAGCCAGTCAGGATCGAACTCCTGACTGTGGCAGTTAGCCTGCAATACTGCATTTTAACCACTGTGCTACCATAGCTCAAAGTTACAGTTATGGTCAGGTGATCAAATCTGGGTGCTTGGCAACCTGTCCACATTTATGACTGCAAGGTGCATTTCACCCCTCTCTTGCCTATCTCCCTCTTCTCTCTCTCTTTTGGCTCTCCTGTGCCACTGCCCACCACTACTGGTCCTAGGAGTATCTTCTGTCTCCCATACCATTGAGGCACTTCCAGCCAAAGCAGCTGGTAGCTATTAGTGAAGCCTCCGTGAAGCTGGCCGATGCCACCATGAAGGCACTATAGAGGCTTCACCAAGGGCCAGCAGCTGTTTTAGCCAGATGTGTCTTGTTGTTAGCAGGAGGAAGAAGGTAGTGAAGGTAAGCCAGGGATGGGGATGCAGTAGGGGTGGATATCAGGGTGGCCAACACGTGGGTGGAAAAGTTGAAGCAGAGATGAGCACAGCAGGGTAGGAGAAGCAGGAGGTCCTTATCTAACGACTGTAACCAGGACTACCGTAACTGCCCTTGCTATGTGATGCAGTCACATGTTTCATGTAATGACTACTTCACTTAGTGATTATAATTCTGGCCCCAACTAAGCAAGGACTACATTAACCTCTATGATGTGTTTACTATTTATAATACTATTAACTCAGCCATAAAATAATTTACCTGTGCATAGGCCAATTTGCAATGCATAGGCCAATAACGGGGTGTGTGTGATATAAAACATTTATATAATCAGAATTATATTATTTATCCCTAGTTGACTCCAATATAGGGACCATTGTAGTGGAAGTTTTGGTTTTGCATAAAAAACACTCTCAGCCTTATTTGGAGCAATCAACACACTTTTACCAAACTGTAATATTCCTAGTCTGAGATACATACAACGGCCTTTATGATTTCTATATTCTAGTTGTGTCTACATTCTCAACTGAATATAGATTAAGCCCCCACGGCTATATCAAGAAGTAATATGGCCAGTGGTGGGTTTCAACAAGTGTTTCCACTGGTTCACTTCACGCATGAAGCAATTTATATAACTTTTCTTAAACTATGTTACAAAGCACCATATAAATTATACAAAATACCTACTTGCAGAAAACAAATCTTTGACTTAGGATGCCATTTTAAAATGCACTTAAAATTAGAAACATAGATTTAGAATATGACTGAAAGGCGGTTTTTTTGAAAGGCAACTGAACTGTTTTTATCTTGAGGAAGAAGATGATGTTTTGCACAACTGATGAAGCTTTTTGGATGAGAAGCAACATGTCTTCTTTATCTTCAAGAAAAATCAGTCAACGTCATCTTCCTCTTCCTCAAGATAAAAACAGACATCTAAATCGTGAATGTTGTTTTCCTTCCATTTGCATGGTTGGTATGAAAAACAACAACAAAATGTCAGCATTACCAAGCAGAATGCCTTCTTGGATGAGAATGCCTTCTTGGATGAGAAGGATTTTGGTATAAAACTCAAAAACTACTAAAAATATTTTTTCTGAAAGTCCCCACCAACCGATGCAGTCTCTCAAACTCCAGATCAACATCTATTACTTTAATACTTTCCTCTTATTTAACACGAAGCTTCATCCTCTTAAGAACAGTGTGGAGTGCATTTAATTCAGAAGTATGTTGAGTAGAGATTTATAACCAGTAAGGAGAAACATTTCTGCTGGACAGTTTTGCTTAATTTACAGAAAACAGATTCTATGATAAAAATCCCATTTTATTTATTTTTCATCTCTTGTTATTAAACTGTAATTCTATATATGTTGAACAGGCAGTAAATCAGTGGGGCTTTACCCTCTGAATAGACAAGTATAAGATTGCACCGCCAGCCATTTGCTTCTCAACAGAAAATCATTCATTGTACATTCTGGCAATTATCTTAAGCAGAGAATAAATAACATTTGCTCGTTAGCACCAATTTATGCAACAAGGAAACCACTTCGATAGTCACAGGGGAAAGCAAATTTAATGCTTTTCTTGCATAGTGGCAACACCAACTACAAAATGACAGATGGGTACACTCTTTACTAGGCAGCCCAAATCTATATAGAATCAGATATACCCAAGTTAATTGACTTAGACACATTTAAAACCCATCTGTTAAATATATTACAGAACAGACAGTAACGTTTGAAAGTGTTGTTGTGTTCTGCACAGGGACTGTGATTATTCTAAACCAGGTTTCTGTTATTCCTTTGACAACTCAAAAAGAGCAGCTGTTTCTACACTGTACAACTGAAGATCAATAAAAGCATTTTCAGAAATTTGACCCACTTATATAACAGTGAGCAGAGATCATATTATTTGTTAAATGTGTGAACTTTGTTTTCTTTAAATTTGTTTTTATACAGAGTGTTCTCTATATTTTTTTTTAAAATTGCAATAAAATTATATTACTTTTGAACCACTTTGATGTTCTCTTCCTTCTGCATCCCTTTTCTCTTCTGAATTGATTTGACAGTGAGTCTGAGGGCAGGGAGGGGCTCTTCCTCTTACTGTCCACATTCTCATATAAATGTCCTCTATGATTAGTTTTTCATTACTCCCCGCCAAAATCCAGAGGTTGGTCTCTCTGTCTCTCTCACTGCAGAAAAATCAATTACTACCAACCTGCCTTCCATTGAGGACCTGTATACTGCACGAGTCAAAAAGAGGGCTGCGAAAATATTTACAGATTCCTCACATCCTGGACATAAATTGTTTCAACTCCTACCCTCAAAACAACGCTATAGAGCACTACACATTCTATAGACACAAGAACAGTTTTCCCCCGAATGCCATCACTCTGCTAAACAAATAATTCCCTCAACACTATCAAACTATTTACTAAGTCTGCATTACTATTACTATTAGTCTTCTCATCGTTCCTATCACCCATCTCCTCCCACTTATGACTGTATGACTGTAACTTGTTGCTGTATCCTTACGATTTATACTGATTGTTTCCTAGTGTGATTTCATTGCTTATTTGTACCCTATGACTATCATTAAGTATTGTACCTTAGAATTCTTGATGAACGCATCTTTTCTTTTTATGTACACGAGAGCATATGCATCAAAGACAAATTCCTTGTGTGTCCAATCACACTTGGCCAATAAAGAATTCTATTCTATTCTATTCTATTCTATTCTATTCTATTCTATTCTATTCTATTCTATTCTATTCTATTCTATTCTATTCTATTCTCTATCCAGAGCAAGAGAGAACATGCATGCAGGGACAGGAAATAGAATAGAAATAGAATAGAATAACAGAGTTGGAAGGGATCTTGGAGGTCTTCTAGTCCAACCCCCTGCCCAGGCGGGAAACCCTACACCACTTCAGACAAATGGTTGTCCAATCTCTTCTTAAAAACTTCCAGTGTTGGAGCATTTACAACCTCTGGAGGCAAGTTGTTCCACTGATTAATTGTTCTAACTGTTAGGAAATTTCTCCTTAGTTCTAGATTGCTTCTCTCCTTGATTAGTTTCCATCTATTGCTTCTTGTCTTTCTACCCTCAGGTGCTTTGGAGAAGTTAAGCATCATTTATTGCTACTCAATCTTCCCCTTTCAAGTGTTCCTATTAACTCTGCAAATGAGAGGAACATGCATTAGCCGAAATAAAGTTCTTTTTTTTTTTTCAAGAAGCTTCAAAATGTTTGCTGCATGGAGTGCTTGCTATTCTGGATTCCAGCCATTCTATTGTACTTCATTCTTCTTTGCCAATATTACACAGGTAATTCCTCATGCTGCAACCGTTCAAAGTTACGACGAATCCCTCAACAGCTACTTATAATCTGGTTTTGAAGCGCTGATTTTGGCCTTCCCCATATGACCTCATTTTGAGCACTTAGGAAATGGCCCGCGATGTCCCATGGTCACATGACCCTAATTTACAACACTTTCCCCCCCTAGAAACTGGTTGTTTACTTTCAGTTCCTGGAAAAAAAAGCTCTATAGTGACAATAGATTTGCTTAACAACCATGGTGTTTGCTCAATAACCACAGAATTTGTTTTATAACCAACATAAAAAAAAAGGTTGTACAATCAGATAAAGAAGAGGGCTGTGAAAATATTTACAGACCCCTCGCATCCTGGACATAAACTGTTTCAACTCCTACCCTCAAAACGACGCTATAGAGCACTGCACACCAGAACAACTAGACACAAGAACTGTTTTTTCCCGAAAGCCATCACTCTGCTAAACAAATAATTCCCTCAACACTGTCAAACTATTTACTGAATCTGTACTACTATTAATCTTCTCATAGTTCCCATCACCAATCTCTTTCCACTTATGACTGTATGACTATAACTTGTTGCTGGCAATCCTTATGATTTATATTGATATATTGACCATCAATTGTGTTGTAAATGTTGTACCTTGATGAAGGTATCTTTTCTTTTATGTACACTGAGAGCATATGCACCAAGACAAATTCCTTGTGTGTCCAATCACACTTGGCCAATAAAAATTCTATTCTATTCTATTCTATTCTATTCTATTCTATTCTATTCTATTCTATTCTATTCTATTCTATTCTATTCTATTCTATTCTATTCTATTTTAAAGTAGATACGATGATCTACTTTATGACCATCATGCCTTTGACCATAAATGGGCAGGCTCAGTTATGGTCATAAGTTAAGTACATCTGTATTCCCCCCCCTCCATTTCTCATTCATTTGCTGGTCTGAAGAGCTTTCCCTAGACTATTTTCAGAGAGGGGGCTTGGAATAGTTCCCTTTAAAGATTTTTGATTCTTCAAACAGTGGGAGTTCCCCAAAGTTTCCAAACAATTTTTCACCACAACTGGGACTGTCCTGTTGCACAATCAAACCAGGACTCTTTCCTTGAGCAGTGGAGAGAGAAAGAGCTAATATCAAAATGCTATCCTTCTGTGTGAAAATGCTCTCACAATTTAAATATAAAAGAAGCAAAACAAATCAAGCAACAAGTAAGCGTTCAAGCAGCCACAGGTTAGCATCTTACAAGAAAGATAAACTCAAAACCTCACAGGATAAACCACCTTCTTCCCTATATATTGAAAAACAGGCATGATGATAATCCCAGAAAGTCCTTTTAATCTATTACTTTTTGCAGTACAAAGGATTGCTTTTTAGTAGAGATTATTGGAGAATGTGTACCAGAACCTCAATAAAAACAGCTTCTGGTTTTTGGGTTTCTCCTGCCTGCTCCAAAGCTGTTTTCTCTTGCTCAGCTAGCTCCCAGCTCATTACGAATGTGGAAAAAAAATGATTATGCGTTTTCACAAAGCTATGACTACACTTGAAAGTGCACGTTCACCCTTTGGTCAGTTTGCAAACACTGTTGACAGTGGCATGTTTGCAACAGTTTTTCTTGTGCATATAGAAATAGTTGTGTGGCGGGAGCTAACTAAAACAAGAGAGATAAGGGTGGAATTCTGAAATCCATTCCTGGGATTGGAGCCCACTGAATGCATTTCAAAACTAACCTCACAGCTGCAGCCCTAGCAAAAAGGAAATTATTTGATGTTGGATAAACAAAACAGGATTGTTGCTTTGCGGTCTTAGCAGCCGTGGAAGACTGTCAAGCTAAGTCACACATTTCCTTTTTCAAGGATTTTAAGACATTAAAAATGTGTCCGTTTCCCCCCACCCTTTCCAAAATTCTTTATCCTTTGAATGGATGCCTGAAGTGAGGGCTGCATGCTGCTCTTTATATTACCTTTTAATTTTATCTCACTTAACATGCAAGCTTTTTTTAAAAAAAAAGATCTGAATGACATAATCCTAAGAGGTCTGTAAGGGACGTGCATAAGAGCACCAACCTGCCTACTGTTCCTGTCCTAATGTTCCTCTTGATTGTATCCAACTCGTATAATTATTTCATGCTTATACTTATATATATGCTTATATGTCGTATAGTTATTTCATGCTTATGCTTATATATACCATTGTGACAATATATATATATATATATATGTTTTCTGAGGTTAACCTCAGAAAACCTCACCAAAGACCTATATATATAGGTCTTTATATATATATATGTTTATATATATATATATATGTGTGTGTGTGTGTGTGTGTGTGTGTGTGTGTGTTTTCTGAGGTTTTCGCGGGTGTTTGTATGTAGGTCTTTGGTTATTCGGGTTTTCTCCCACGTAAAATTGGAAGTGTCTTGGCGACGTTTCGACGAAGTCTCATTCGTCATCTTCAGGCTTCAGCTTCGTGCTTCTGGGAGCAATGTGTGATCGCAGCTGTTTCTTCCTTTTAACTGCTAGTGGGGGTTTGAACTGATTGGGTGGGAGCTTGGCTGTGCTCTGATTGGATGGGGGTGGTTTTGTGCTCTGATTGGCTGGGGTGTGTCCTGTGTTGGTGGGGGCTTGGTTGTGCTCAGTTTAGTCTGTGTTGCAGGGGATTTGAGCTGGTGAGCTGCATAGCTGTTTTTGGCTTTGTGGTCGTGCTACATCTTCATAGTGGGTGTCAGTCTGCTGCATGTATGGATTGGAGGGTATGAAATGGCTAATGTTGCAGCTGCGGTCTGGCTTCTGGTCCTTGGTCGTGCTTCCTGATCAGTGTGGGTTTGGGTCTGCTTTCTGGGTGGATGTGTGGTGATGACATCCTGTGTGGACCTCGTGAGTGTGGGTCTGGTGTCATTCCTCGTGTTAGGGACTCGTTTGTCAATAAGGCGGGTTTCAAATGGCTGGTAGGCGGGAGGTGTCATCTCGTTTGTTCATGCTGTGTGGGCGTTTTCTATCTCAATGGCTTCTCTGATTATTCTGTTGTTAAAGTGTTCAGTTTTGGCGATAGTTCTGGTCTTTTAAAGTCAATATCATGTCCTGTGACTTTAAAGTGTTGGACCAGGAAGAAGTTAGTTCCTCTTTTTGAATGAGTTCTTGTGTTCTTCAATCGTGCACTTATTCTTCTGTTGGTTTGTCCAATGTATGTGGTGGGGCAGGTGGTGCATGGGATTTCATATACTCCTTGATTTTCTAACTCAATTTTGTCTTTGGGGTTTCTTAGGATGGTGGATATTTTTCTGTTTGTGCAGAATGCTGTCTTGATGTTGTGTTTGTGGAGGATCTTGCTGATTCTGTCTGTGGTGCCTTTTATATATGGGAGGAGGGCTGTGCCGTTTTCTTGTTCTCTGTCTTGGATTTTAGTGGGGGGTTCTTTTTGGATTAGCTTGGTAATCTTATTTCTTTGGAATCCATTGGATGTTAGTACGTTAGTGAGAGTGTCTAGTTCGGGTTTTAGGTGTTGTTCATCAGCTAAGCATTTTGTTCTGGAGATGAGTGTCTTGGCTACGGAGTTGATCTGTGCTGGGTGGTGGTGTGAGAGTGCGTGCAGATAGCGGTTTGTGTGTGTTTTCTTCTGGTAGATGGTGTGTCCTAGGAGCCATTGGGTTTCTGTAGACTAAGACATCCAGGAAGGAAGTTGGTTATTAACTTCTGTTTCCATGGTGAACTGTATTTTGGGGTGTAGGCTATTGAGGTGTGTGAGGAAGTTGTCAAGTTTTCTTTCCCGTGTGGCCAGATTATGAAGGTGTCGTCTACATATCTGAGCCAGAGTTTGGGTTTGTGATCAGATTTTCTAGAGCTTGGGTTTCAAAGTGTTCCATGTAGAGATTGGCAATGACAGGTGAGAGGGTGATCCCATGGGTGCTCCTTCTACTTGTTTGTATTTTTGTCCATTATAGATGAAGTATGTGTTGGATAGGCAGTGGTTGGTCAGATCTAGGATGTGCTTGGGGGTTATATTTGTTTTGGATAGCTGTCAAGGCTTCTTTGATTGGCACTTGGGTGAAGAGGATATGACATCAAAGCTCACGAGTAGGTCGCTGGGCTGTAAGTTTTGTTTCTTTATGATCTCTATGAACTGGAATGAGTTTTTTACGTGTGAGGTGATGGATTCTGCATAGGGCTGTAGTTGTTTGGCGAGAAATTTGGCTAGGTTTTGTAGAGGTGAGCCTATGGAGCTGACTATGGGTCTGAGTGGGGTTCCTTCTTTGTGTATCTTGGGGAGGCCATAGAGCTTAGGGCATCTGGATGATTTCTCTCTGGGAATGATTCTTTGTTGGATTTCTTCGCTGATGGGGGAGGCTTTTATTTTGGATCTAGTGGTTTTTTCTAGGTAGGTGGTGGGGTCTGTGTTTAGGGGCTTGTATGCAGGTTTAGGGACTTTGCAGTCACTCCCAAATACATCCCCACCGAAACCATTATATGCGGAGTTGAAACCAGCCTGACCAAAATCAACCCCGATGACGCTAACAAAATCAGACTCGAGATCTCCAACATCCTCTGCACCAGCAAGCCACCCAAAAGCAACTTACCCAAAGAGGAACAGACAGCACTACTTAACCTGAAAAAAGATACCAGCATAATAATCCTACCAGCAGACAAGGGCAACGCCACGGTGGTTATGAACACATCTGACTACCAAACCAAATTAACCAACCTACTCCAAGACCCTGCATACAAGCCCCTAAACACAGACCCCACCACCTACCTAGAAAAAACCACTAGATCCAAAATAAAAGCCTCCCCCATCAGCGAAGAAATCCAACAAAGAATCATTCCCAGAGAGAAATCATCCAGATGCCCTAAGCTCTATGGCCTCCCAAGATACACAAAGAAGGAACCCCCACTCAGACCCATAGTCAGCTCCATAGGCTCACCTCTACAAAACCTAGCCAAATTTCTCGCCAAACAACTACAGCCCTATGCAGAATCCATCACCTCACACGTAAAAACTCATTCCAGTTCATAGAGATCATAAAGAAACAAAACTTACAGCCCAGCGACCTACTCGTGAGCTTTGATGTCATATCCTCTTCACCCAAGTGCCAATCAAAGAAGCCTTGACAGCTATCCAAAACAAATATAACCCCCAAGCACATCCTAGATCTGACCAACCACTGCCTATCCAACACATACTTCATCTATAATGGACAAAAATACAAACAAGTAGAAGGAGCACCCATGGGATCACCCTCTCACCTGTCATTGCCAACTCTACATGGAACACTTTGAAACCCAAGCTCTAGAAAAATCTGATCACAAACCCAAACTCTGGCTCAGATATGTAGACGACACCTTCATAATCTGGCCACACGGAAAGAAAAACTTGACAACTTCCTCACACACCTCAATAGCCTACACCCCAAAATACAGTTCACCATGGAAACAGAAGTTAATAACCAACTTCCTTCCTGGATGTCTTAGTCTACAGAAACCCAATGGCTCCCTAGGGCACACCATCTACCAGAAGAAAACACACACAAACCGCTATCTGCACGCACTCTCACACCACCACCCAGCACAGATCAACTCCGTAGCCAAGACACTCATCTCCAGAACAAAATGCTTAGCTGATGAACAACACCTAAAACCCGAACTAGACACTCTCACTAACGTACTAACATCCAATGGATTCCAAACAAATAAGATTACCAAGCTAATCCAAAAGAACCCCCCACTAAAATCCAAGACAGAGAACAAGAAAACGGCACAGCCCTCCTCCCATATATAAAAGGCACCACAGACAGAATCAGCAAGATCCTCCACAAACACAACATCAAGACAACATTCTGCACAAACCAGAAGATATCCACCATCTTAAGAAACCCCAAAGACAAAATTGAGTTAGAAAATCAAGGAGTATATGAAATCCCATGCACCACCTGCCCCACCACATACATTGGACAAACCAACAGAAGAATAAGTGCACGATTGAAGAACACAAGAACTCATTCAAAAAGAGGAACTAACTTCTTCCCTGGTCCAACACTTTAAAGTCACAGGACATGATATTGACTTTAAAAGACCAGAACTATCGCCAAAACTGAACACTTTAACAACAGAATAATCAGAGAAGCCATTGAGATAGAAAACGCCCACACAGCATGAACAAACGAGATGACACCTCCGCCTACCAGCCATTTGGAAACCCGCCTTATTGACAAACGAGTCCCTAACACGAGGAATGACACCAGACCCACACTCACGAGGTCCACACAGGATGTCACCACCGCACATCCACCCAGAAAGCAGACCCAAACCCACACTGATCATGAAGCACGACCAAGGACCAGAAGCCAGACCGCAGCTGCAACATTAGCCATTTCAAACCCCTCCAATCCATACATGCAGCAGACTGACACCCACTATGAAGATGTAGCACGACCACAAAGCCAAAAAACAGCTATGCAGCTCACCAGCTCAAATCCTCCTGCAACACAGACTAAACTGAGCACAAACAAGCCCCCACCAATACAGGACACACCCCCAGCCAATCAGAGCACAAAACCACCCCCATCCAATCAGAGCACAGCCAAGCTCCCACCCAATCAGTTCAAATCCCCACTAGCAGTTAAAAGGAAGAAACAGCTGCGATCACACATTGCTCCCAGAAGCACGAAGCTGAAGCCTGAAGATGAGAAAAAAAACCTTGGCTAAGATGGATGGATATAAAAATAAATGAATGAATGAATAAATAAATAAATAAATATTTCATAAACAGAATAATAAACTGTAATTCTGAATATGGTCTGATCTGAAAAAAAACCACTTGGCTAAGATGGATGGGTATAAAAATAAATAAATAAATAAGGGAGGGAGGGAGGGAGGGAGGGAGGGAGGAAGGAAGGAAGGAGGGGGGAAGGACAGAAAAGAAAGAAAAAAGGAAGGAAGGAAGTTTTAGTAGGTAGAAATTCCTTATTGATCTTGCCTGGACCTGAAAGCTAAGATGGGATGGCATTCTTAGCACAGGTAATCCGTGATTTACAACCATTTTTAGTGATTGTTCAAAGTTACAGTGGCACTAAAAAAAGTGACTTATGACCAGTTTTCACATTTACCACTGTTGCAGCATCTCCAGGGTCACATGATCAAAATTTGGATGCCTGGCAAGTAGCATGTATTTAGGCAGTGGCACAGGGATCATTTGATCACCATTTGTAACCTTCCCAGCCGGCTCCCAATAAGCAAAGTCAATTGGCCGGGGGGGGGGGGGAGAATAAGATTAGCTTAATGACCGCATGATTCACTTAACAATGGAAGTGTTTTGCTTAACAACTGTGGCAAAAAAGTTATAAAATGGACAAGCCTCACTTAACAACTGTCTTGCTTAGCAATGGAAGTCTTTGGACTCAATTGTGGTTGTAAGTAGAGAACTACCTATATTCAGTTGGGGGTTCATCTGGGAAAAGGAGAGCTATAGATTAGATCAGGGGTGTCAAACTCGATTTCATTGAGGGCTGCATCAGGGTTGTGTTTGACTTTAGCGAGGGGAAGGGTGCGGCCAGGGTGGGTGTGATGTCACTCGGGGGGCGCCTGTGGTGGCCCGAGCGCTTTACCAGCGAAAATGAGCTCCTGAGCTCCGTTTTTGGTTGTGAAGGCCCCCTGCAACCCTCTGCCAGCGAAAACGGAGCTTGGGAGGGCCCTCCTGATCTCCGTTTTCACTGGCAGAGGCACTGCAGGCAAGTCCTTCACTGTTTCCAGGGTGGCCCCATGGGCCAGATCTAAGCATCCAGCAGGCCGGATCCAGCCCCCGGGCCTTGAGTTTGATACCCCTGGGTTAGATTGAGAAAATACCCTATTAAATCACTTATGTGCTACTTTGCCAATGGTTGAGTCCCTGAAGTATATGGATATAGGGGATAGAAAAATAGTGATTAATCTCTTGCATGAATTCTCACAAGATACTCTTACGTTGACTCCACCCATTGCAGATTATCTTTCAATATTAAAGAATGGGGAAAAAAATGCAATGAAGGATACAGCGAATTTTAAGAACAGTAGAGTATTTCAACCATCAAGATATAATGACCAGGAATGACAAAACTTGGAACTCAGGATTTCTGAGAGTCATGAAATATAATTCCATCCTTCTTAATTTCAAATGCTAATAGTCTCTCATTCCTCCCAATTTAACATCTTTCTTTCTTGACTTGATTCGTTTTCTTGATTTTGCTTGATTTGTCAAATACAAGAATTCTCAACTTTTTTGAGCCAGTAGGCACAGTTTGAATTTTGAAAACAGATCCAAGAATTCTCTCAAAGGGCCTTTGCTTCTGTTCTCAGATGAGATTCCCACCCCTGACATCTGTTCCCCCCACTTCTTCCTTTGTACATGATTAAGTCTCTTTCTATTAAGCTTCTTTAATTAAGCCTCTGGCTTCTGCTCCCATTTTTTTTTCTTTTAGTAAAGAAAGAGGAAAGCGATCTGATAGCACTGGGTCCCTTGATAAATAAATAAACAATAATCAAACACATCAAATGTAAGTAGTAGTACATGTAGAAACGATTACACTGATTTTCCCAAAGGTGCTTTTTCTCAGAGCTGAAGAAACTTCTTGAATGAAAAGCAAAACGTCTCAGAGAAAAACCAGAAAGTCCAGTTGTCTCTTGAAAAAGGATCTTCGGGACAACCATGACCTGGATGACTGAGAATCAGCATAGACATTACACTGATTTGTTTACCATGGAATGCTAGAATAAAAAAATAACTGTGCAAGTAAAGTAACATAGTACAATCATTTTATTTCACAGACTTATAATTTGCCATGATTTAATAACCTGTAGTAGTCTTTATTTCTGAGAGTAAAATAGAGAACTAGAGCTTATCCATTGTCTTCATAGAATAGAATAGAATAGAATAGAATAGAATATTTTTTTAATGGCCAAGTGTGATTGGACACACAAGGAATTTGTCTTGGTGCATATGCTCTGTGTACATAAAGGAAAAGGTACCTTCATCAAGGTACAACACTTACAACACTTAATGATAGTCATAGGGTACAAATTCAACACTTAATGATACAACACTTAATGATAGTCATAGGCTACAATTAAGCAATCAGGAAACGATCAATATCAGTATAAATTGTAAGGATGTAAGCAACAAAGTTACAGTCATAAGTGGAAGGAGATTGGTGATGGAAACAATGAGAAGATTAATAGTAGTGCAGATTTAGTAAATAGTTTGATAGTGTTGAGGGAATTATTTGTTCAAACCCCAGACCAGACTTAAATTGACTGAACAAGAGTTGCTGTTGCAACAGAAAGGTTCGGTTCTATTTTCTTCACTCACAGTAACAAAAGACAAATTATGAATGTGGAAATATTCAAGTACAGTATGATACAAACCCTGGCTAAAAAGAGATGCCTCAGTCTAATACTAATTCATTGCTCTACATCAGGGGTGTCAAACTCAATTTCATTGAGGGCTGCATCAGGGTTGTGTTTGACCTCAGGGGGCCAGGGTGGGTGTGGCTGGGGTAGGCATGGCCAGCTTGATGTCACTTGTATCAGGGCATCTGTGGTGCTCCAAGCGCTCTGCCAGTGAAAATGAGCTCCTGAGCTCCATTTTCAGCTGTGATGGCCTCCTGCAGCCCTCTGCTAGCAAAAACAGAGCTTGGGAAGGCCGCCTCCTGAACTCCCTTTTCACTGGCAGAGGCACTGCAGGCCAGTCCTTCGTTGTTTCTAGGGTGGCCCCGCGGGCCAGATCTAAGCACCCCACAGGCCGGATCCAGTCCTCGGGACTTGAGTTTGACACAAACTCTACACAGTGTTTGCTCTACACAGTGTTAGTCATCCAAAGATAGATGGTTTGTAGAAACTCAGAGTTTTTGAGCAAATCAACTTTAATGGGAATGCATCATTTATTAATAATACCATATTGCTTAATATCTATGATGTCATTCTGATACGTCTTTCATTATTTCCATACTAGGTGTTGCTTTTTTTTTTTAAAGTGAAGGATGTCTGAGCATTGCACTAGAATGCTTAATTTACTAATATGTATATCTACCATAAGGTTAGAATACTTGACTTATTTCTAAAATGAAGAATCAGCCATGAATGTTTGCAAAAATCTTACAATTGTGACCCAACCGAGCAGCTGGAAAATGGCATGTGATTTCCAATATGTCCTGGTACTAAGAGCAATTGTTGGGCTGCAGAACCAAGAGCCAACTTCTGCACATTAGACAAAGAGCAGGATTTATATCCAGCTGCTTGTTTGATAGCTGTAGTCGAGAACATAACAGCCCACAAAGAACAAAAAGAAAAAGAAATCAATACTTGTAAATGGATTAATTCATGTTATATGCAAAATCAGAGTCTTTAGTGTTCACAACACAATAGGAGGTCCTGTCCATTGGGCGGTAATAAACACAAATGTCATACTCACCATCATGGATCTAGTTGGTGCTGAAATATTTCAGGGAGATGTGTTTTATTATTACTCTCAAGAGGTGAAACCAATGGAAGATTAATATTCTATAGTCTCAGTAGCCTAATTGGGCTACAACTAGCAGTCTAATAATTGCTTGTTCATGTTATTGCTTGAAATAATGTAGAAGACTGTAAATTGTATGTTGAATAATGGGCTGAATTAAGTGATGAAGGAAGTTAATGTCTGGAGACTAAGGGTTGCACTTAAATTTGAATGGTATGTCAGATAGTACATTTATAAGGCAGTAGGCAATTAAATTACTTTTCACTATCATGTATTTAATTGTTTTGAGCTTCCATCCTATTATTCCTGGGTAGCAATGTTTTTTTATCCAATATTTTTATTGGGGATCTAGGACATGGGTGTCAAACTTGCGGCGTCACGTTGCTGTCACAACGTTTTCCTTATTTATGGAGCCTGGGGTGGGTGTGGCCTGTTTGTGACACATCCGGCCTGTGGGCCGCCAGTTTGACACCCCTGATCTAGGACACCATACCTGGGCTGTAAAAATCTTAGATGGAAGCAAAGCACTCAAGTTTTCTGAATCTCACTGGCTTCATCTACTGTCGTGGTCCTATGGATTTTTGCTGCCCAGGAAAATCCTATTACATGCAGCCCTGACATCTTGGATTGTGCATCAGGGAAATAAGGTAAGTGAGACCTGGGGTAATCACAATTTAATTTAGATAAACAAAAGAGGGATAAAAATAGAGCCCATGTTTTTTGGTACTGAGGGCTTCCCAAGATCATCTCATAAAAGGTTCTAAAAGCAGAGATAGAACATTTGTTCAAGACAGTAAAAATAATTAGAATGACCACTCCAGAGTTGAAGAGTAACCTGGTTAAGATATTTTAGACTTTCTATCCCACTTGAGGGGACTGAAAATCCCCATGATCAGACAGTCTAGAAAGGGCAGAAAGTGGTGGTGGAGCAATGCAAAGGATGATGAACTTCTGCGTGAAAGAAATATAGTAGAACCTCTGATCATGAACGTTTCTGACCACGACCAAATCAGGTTCCAACCAAAAAATTCACATTTTTTTTCACAGCCAATTTCCTCTTCCACGCCAATTTTTTTTGGTAAGTGCCAAATTTCCAAAAATAGGTTTGGGTCACCACAAAATTGGGATGCGACCAAAGTTATGGAATGAATTATGGTTGTGACCAGAGGTTCTACTGCAATCTCATTTTATGTTCCATCCCCCACAATTACTATTACAATATCCCACTTCAAATTATTTTCCCACAGCTGATAAAAGGCCTGAAACCACCTGAAGCAATGTTGAGAGTCTTTTACTGTTACGGAATGGACATTTAGATGAATAAGATATAAGTCCTAGATGGCAATTAAAAACTAGCTGCAAGGAACAATAAACACTTTGTCAAGAGATGGCATACAGATATTACTTTCTTTACAGACAAGAGAGTAAATAAGGCCTACCTAAATGGATGACGGGTCCACGGAAAGCAAAAAACAAAATATTTTACTCCATAATCACTGAATAGTCTCTTAATTCAATATATGTAATAATTAAGAATAGATTCAAACCCCTCATTCTGACCTGAGGAAACCTATTGTAAGGATTTGAAAACCACTGTAAAGAGTTGCTTGGATAAAGTATGCCTATGTATCTTGATCTCAGGAAGCTAATTTATATAAATACAGAAACTTATATTTAAATTTATATTTTATATTTAAATTTATATTTAAAGTCATACACAACTGACAGAAAAAACTTTACCTTTAATTTATATTAAACCTAATAGAAATAAAAAAAGGATATAATTCTGAAACTTTATTTCTGCTGCAGACAGAACAATGTTAATATAGAATAGAATAGAATAGAATAGAATTGTTTTATTGGCCAAGTGTGATTGGACACACAAGGAATTTGTCTTGGTGCATATGCTCTTAGTGTGCATAAAAGAAAAGATACGTTCATCAAGGTACAACATTTACAACACAATTGATGGTCAATATATCAATATAAATCATAAGGATTGCCAGCAACAATATGATTGTTGCTGGCAATCAACAATATAATATAATATAATATAACAATATAATATAATATAATATAATATAACAATATAATATATAATATATATATATATATATTATATATATAATATATAATATAATATATTATATATTAAATATATATAATATAATATAATATTATATATATTATATATATAATAAATACAATACAATATATTATAACAATATGATATAATAATAATAATTATAATAATATAATAGCAAAAACAATATAATATGATAACAGTCCGTAGAAGTGGTTCTCAACCTTTTCTTCACCATGGACCCCCTTTAAATATCTTTTGCGGCCATGAATCATAGTCACGGAATCCCAAGACTTAACTCATTATTTAAATCATAACATAACATATTGTTCAAGCCTTTGTGGGCCCCCTGTGATGACATAGCGGCCTCTCAGGGGTCCATGGACCACAGGTTGACAACCACTGATCTATAGAAATGATAACAGTCTACAGCAGGGGTGACAAACTCAAGGCCCAGGGGCCAGATTCGGTCCATGGGGTACTTAGATCTGGCCCGCGCGGCCGCCCTGGAAACAGCAGAAGATTGGCTCGCAGTGCCTCCGCCAGCAAAAACAGGCTCCTGAGCTCTGTTTTCGGCTGCCACAGCCTCCTGCCAGCAAAAATGGAGTTCAGGAGGGTTGCACGTGCGGGGTGGAGTGGGGGGGGCGCACGCTCAAGGCGGGCTCTCAGGAGGACTATGCTGGCAGAGTGCTTGGCCCACCACAGGCACCCCAGACACGAGTGACATTGAGCTGGCCACACCCATCCTGGCCACGCTGACCCCGGCTCCTGGAGGTCACACAACCCTGATGCAGCCCTCAATAAAATGGAGTTTGACACTCCTGGTCTACACAAACCTGCTCCAGCTATGTCAGAAATTCAACTGTTAAGAATGAAGTTTCAGCTATAGCTAACAGGAAGAAAATATGGTGACAATATGCCCTCAGGAAACCTCTCCAGATAAAAAGGACAAGCTTGTTGCCGAACAACGGAGTGAAATTGGCTTTATTATTTAAAGGGATCATCTAAAGCTTAGGCAAAGGTTAGGCACAATGAATGGCATATGCTTATATCTATCTATGCTAGCTTCCATGGAGCTCATCTACAATCTCAAATGTAAGGTCACCCTTTCGCAGTGATAACCTTTTAACTACAGGTGCTAAACCTGGGACATCTGACATGCAAACAAAGTACTACAAACAAGGCTTAAACTTTAGGATGAAGCAACATGAAGAAAGTACTTCCATCAGGAAATGCCAAAGAAAGTGTTCATGATTCCTTTGTTTGCTTATTATCCGTTTATGCAGTGAAAAAGGGGAGCGAGGAAGTGTAGAGAGTTGGCCTTGTCTTAAGCAGATCAAGGCAACTGCCTCAGGTAAAGAGGTTAGGTCAATTGAAAGGTCTTGCCCGGTATCTCCTTAGCTTTCTAATTGTCCTCAAATGCTGTGAAGGAAGTTCTCCTTGTATCAGCACTGAAATGCTTCAATTGCAGATCTACTGAGTTTTTCTGTGTGATCTCTCTCTCTCCCCGCCCTTTGTCCCACTCTCTCTGTCCCTCCTTCTTTGCCTCCATCCCCCCTCCCTCCCATACACAAACATGCCCATGTTGGGAGGATTCATCCACCATATGTAATACAGTGTTGGCAACCCCCCTCTTTTTTTAATCAACCATAGGTCATTGTGGCAAGGACATATTAAAGTGACAGATGGAAATCACAGGAACTACATTAATTAAATTTAAATCTGATTTCAATTAGATTAGCTTTTGCCACAACACCATTCATCCATCAAAGGTAAAGTTCATTAATCACTCCCTGAATATACCATACTCCGACATAAACCCCACTTCTAAGATTTTGCTGCGTTTGGAGGCAGATACCTTCCCCCACCCCAACTCTCAACTTTGTCAACTTTAAGATGTGTGGACTTCAGCTCCCAGAATTCTCCAGCCAGCATGAAATCCATGCATCTTAAAGTTGACAAGACTGAGAAGCTCTACTCCAACCAATGCTTTATTCTGTCACCATGTCCTTTGAAGTAACACTACAGTCTCTTCTTTCCACTGGCATATTTGATAGAAGACTAGTGACAAATTATTTATTATAGCTGACCTGAGGTTTGGAGCAACGTCAAAACTTAATTTAAAGAGTGAAAGGGATTTAGTGTAAGTCTTGCTCACCTTGTACAAAATCAATCGGAATAATTTGTGAAGTATTTATTTATTAGATTTTTATCCCACTTGTATTACTTTATAAATAACTCAATGTGGCAAATATACCTAATACTCCTTCTTCCTTCTATTTCCTCCACCACAACAAAACTGTGAGGTGAGTTGGACCGAGAGGGAGTGACCAACCCAAAGTCACCCAGCTGGCTTTCACTCCTAAGGTGGAACTAGAATTCATAGCCTCCTGATTTCTAACCTGGTGCCTTAACCACCAGACCAAATTTATGAAGTATGGTATTATTTAGCATATTGTGTCAAATTCAGCTGTGGTTTATTTAATAAACAACAAACCATAGCTTGGTATAATGTTCTTCCTAAACAGAGGAAAGAGTGTATAAAAATCGTATCTTCTTCTCTTACCATATTCTATAAAAAATTCGTAAGATTTTATTGTTATGCTTTGCAGTGAGACAAGTCCTTGGTTAACCCTTGTTTGCTTTCCCCAAAGCAGCACAAGAGTCAATAATTTCTCTCAGTTCTAATACTCCTCCAAGTGCTATGACTCTACTAAAAGTATCAGATGCGTATTATGTATAAATAACGACACACCAAAACTTTCTTTCTGTATTACAGGCTGCGGGCTGCATTCCTTGTAGCGCCCAAGCCATCAGCAATGTAAGCATGACAAAAGGAGAAAACAAATTAGGCTGTGTAATCTGGCAGATGTACAAGCATTTAGGCAAATTATTTTCCCAACTGCTCTGTTAGTAGCCTCACTTTACAATAACCTGCTCTTATTCTCTACCCAGAACGAAAAAAATCCTGCAGGGAAAGAAGCTTCCTGTGAAGACAACATCATCACACAAGTTGGCGTATGGAATAATCCAACCAACAGGCAATGTTGTACGTTTACCTTATTATTCAAAGCACCGTTTTTTATTTTGAAGTTATACCAACAGTGTCTTGTAGTGCCGTAAGAAATTTTTGCTAGTTAACAACAAGAACGTAAGCCACTGGGATGGACCCCTGGCTCATCTAGTCAAGCAGTCTGTTCTCACAATTGCCAACTGATTGCACAAGGAAGCCCACTAATCTCCCAGCAGATGGCCTTCAGACGAAGTCACTCTGCCATCAAGGCTAACAGCTGTTGATCTCCAATCACAGGCTTTTTAGCTCCACCTTGCCCTGGTCTCTTTTAAACAGACAAAAAGGAGCAGGAATAAAAAACAAAACAAAATACAGAATTACAGAATAACAAGAGTTGGAAGAGACCTCGGAGGTCTTCTAGTCCAACCCCCTCCCCTGCTCAAGGAGAATCTATACCCGTGATGACGAACCTATGGCACCAGTGGTGGGTTGCTACTGTTTCGCCTCAAATTGGGTGAACCAATAGCGGTGGCAATGAGAGGCTCCACCCACCCACCTGGATGCTTCTGCGTAGAAGCGTTGTGTGTGCGCGAACCAGTAACGATGGGTTTTGAAACCCGCTACTGTATGGCACGTGTGCTGGAAGTGGCACATAAAGCCATTTTTCCGGGCATGCGACTTGTCGGCCAACCCATCTGCATTTGCGCATGTGCGTGTGCCCCAGCTGGTGTTTGGGTCTCTGGTGCGCATGTGCATAATTCAGGGGACTCAGCTGGTCTTCGGAGCTCTCCTGCACATGTGCGCATGTTTGCGCATGCGTACGAGAGTACTGGTGCACAGCATTGGTGTGGTTGTGTGTGTAGCGCACAGTGGGATTGTGTGCAAAATCTGTGTGCATGTGCAGATGGTGCTGTTGTGCGTGCAGTGCATGGGGAAGGAGCCCCACATTAGCACAGATGGTACGCATGCACGCATAGCACGAGCCTGTTCGGCACTAGGTGAGTAAAAGGTTCGCCACCACTGTTCCATACCATTCTGGACAAATGGCTTTCCAGCCTCTTCTTAAAAACCTCCAGTGATGTAGGTTATTTTTGGACTTTGTTTTTCCTTGAAGACAAGTAGCTTCTCTTTCAAGAAGCTTCCTCAGTTCTGACGGAAATCAGTCTGTAGCAGGGGTAAAAGGCTCCCAGTTTGGACCGGATCACCTGATCCAGTAGCGATGGCAGCGGGTGGTTCGGAGAACCGGTAGCAAAAATCCCTCCCCCCCATGCCCAGCTGAGCTGCACAATCATCAGAGTTGATTTTTTTTACTTTTAAAAGCATTTTTTCTGCCAAAGAAAAAATGCTTTTAAAAGTAAAAAAAAAAACCTCTGATGATTGCGCAGCTCAGCTGGCATCCTCAGAATCTTTTAAAAGCATTTTTTCTACAACCTCTTTGGCCAAAGAGGGTGTAGAAGAAATGCTTTTAAAAGGTTCTGGCAATCAGGCAACTTAGCTGGGATTGTCAGAACCCTTTAAAAGCATTTTTTCTACGAACTCTTCGGCCGAAGAGGCTATAGAAAAATGCTTTTAAAAGTTAAAAAAAAAGTTGGCCAGACCCACCCAGTCACATTACTCCCCTCCCCCACCAAGCCACAGCCACAGAACTGGTAGTAATAAATTTTACATTTCACCCCTGGTCTGTAGTCTGAACTTGAAGAAGCTTCTCCGATGCAAAGCCAAACGTCGCCAAGGAAAAACAAAGTCCAATTGCCTTTTGAAAGGACACACGAGGGGTCCTTGGTGCTCTCTGAGCTTGGTGGCTTTCCTGCAGATGTTTCATTACCCAAGCTAGTTAACATCATCAGTGCTAGCAACCAAGTTCGGATAGCACCATGGACCCCTTGTTCCAATCCTGAGCTATTAATACACATTTCAGATATTTCTTTCAGGTTGAAAGGATAAGCCAGAGTCATCACCATTACTCCGGGGACACCCATGGGGCTCCTTTCACATCTCCGTAATGGAGTTAGAGTGAATGATGGGAGCTCAACCAGCCCGCAGCAGCACTCGGGTCTCAAACATGGGCTTGGTAACCTCCAACCGACCGTCCTAACTACATGAGCCACCACACTCCTTATATACTTCATTGTACTTCTGTTATACTTCAGGATTTATCCTCAGCATACTGTAGTGTGGATGCTGACTGAAGAATTCTAGGAATTGAAGTCCATACTTCTTCAGGTTGCCAGGGTTGAGAAAAGCGGCCTACTGTTTTCAAGATAAGTTTTTAGAAACCCCAACTTACAGCTCAGAAGGATTTGCAGAAAACTGCTTCACAGTATGGATTCTACAATGATTTATACAATTTGGTAAGGCAGCATCATTTAAATTAATTTTATTTCTGAAATGAATTGTTCTGAATTATTGTGATCATATTAAATATTGTTCCTATTAATTCTGTCTACTTATGGAAAGTGGAGATGTACTTGCCAGACACTGTAAAATCAAATATTTTATGATACAAAACCAAAAGATTAACCATTTAAAACACGTCATCTGTTTTACATTATTCTTCCTTTGTTTTATGGATTAGAGTTGCAGGTGTGACCACATACCACAAAGCAATTCAGTAAATCAATACCTCTTGTAGATCTAAAACACAGGTCAAAAATTTCACTGCATACTTTCACACAAATGTTTGGGCACCTTCTCAGATTTTAAAATTATCCAAAATTTGACATCCCAGATGTTTGCCTTGTTGAAAAGAAATACAAATTTAATTTTGGAGACTGTTGATGCTATCTATGCGTATTACAGATGCCATGGTCCCAATTCCTGATGTTAAGAAGATCCTCAGTTTTGCTATGTTTTGTACCAAGTTTTGTATGTTTTGATCTGCTGTGAATTTTCTATTGGTGCAATAGAAACAAACAGGAGAAATTTGTAACACTACTTTTTGGACTGTAGAAAATAAAGTCCCCGAATGGTGTTTGGAATCCGATATGGCTAAATACCCAGGAATGTATGACAAGTATTTCTCTGCTCTTGCAAAGCTCAGTTGTGTCAAGGCTACTATTTAATTCTGTCAGGCCCCAAGAACAAAGAAGAGGTGGAATTAGGCCTGAGTACTCATTACTGTTTTTCTTGTATTATTGTTTTATAGACAGGATTTTGCCAGACTAAAAAAAACTATTTGCATAACTACAGATATATGCTAGGAAGGATCTGCTTTAACCCTCTTCCTCCTGACCAAACATTCCAAACTCTGCATTCTCTTTGCCCTCTGGAATGCAGCCCCTCCTTGCTGGGAAACCAGACTACATTCCCACCACATATTCCCATAATTAAGATAGGTGGTCATAACTATTTTGCCATCATAAACAACACTCCCTTATTTTATCTAAGTTCATCAAAACTAATTTTCCTGGGGCTTCGGCTGTGAGCCATGGCTGATTGAAGACATCTTACATGAATGAGTGGAAACTACTGCTAGATAGAACAAAAGATCAGGGAGTAATTCTGTCCTTCAAAGCTCTCTGGAGAAGGAGAGAATGGGAGATTGCCCACAAGTGCTCTGATGGTCAGCTTTCTCTCAAGAAGACTGTATAACAGCAGTCGCCTATGAGTCTGTGTGTCAGGAACTGAGGGATATATTTTTGTTTTCAGTAGAGTCATAGACTTTAATAAGAACACTAAGCCAGCCTAACTCACTTTCTAATCACATTTGGAAATGTTCAATTTAACCACTTTATGGATATTAGAATAATTGGACCTAGGTTGCGCCTCCTCCCCCCCACCTGGGTTGCGCCTCCTCCCCCCCACCTGGGTTGCGCCTCCTCCCCCCATCCCCAGTCCGTGGAAAAATTGTCTTCCATGAAAGCAGTCCGCGGTGCCACTGGTCTAAAGCAGTGGTGGGTTGCCCCCGATTCAGACCGGTTCGCAAGAACCGGTAGTAAAACTGGTGGGAGGCTCCACCCACTGACCTGGATATCATCAAGAAGCTTCTGTGCATGTGTGTGCGGCCCCGTTGCGAACCGGTAGTAAAGGTAAGTAGAACCCACCCCTGGTCTAAAGGATCTGTCTTTTCAAGAGCTGTGTAGTCCATGGAATGTGTGATAACCCTTCATAATGGCAGCTGCTATACTCTTCCTTCAGAATACATTCAGTCTTTCTTATATTTTGCAAACAGGTAAAATATATTATTCTAACATCATTTTGGTCCTAGTTGACTCAGTGTCTTTCATAAGAATGTCTATGATTTAATTTGTTAATGTTTTGTCGTTCACTGCCCAGAGTCCACTAGAAGACACTAAGGAGTCTTCAAATATTGAAAAACCAAGAACTATGTGTGAGTGGTTCCCCTATTGCTGTATACCTATGGACAGAATCTTGCCAAACTAAAGCAATTATCTGCAATAACTATAGTATGTGAGTTTCTAGGAAGTGTCTGACCTTGCTCTCTTTCTGCCCACCAGACATTCCAAGCTCTAGTGTCTTTTTATCTTCTTGGAAAGAGCCCCAACTCCAAACTACATTCCATCACAGCCTTGCAACTGGATTGCAAAGCACGCACAGTAAACAACTCACCTCAGGCATCCTGTAGCATTGTAGAAGATATCAGGGTCAGGGATGATGCTTGATTTTGGATAATCTTTATCTGGCCATCCAGTATAAGGAATGAGGACAGTTTCTGTCAATGGCTGCAGGGCTTCCCGGATCAATAAATTTTTCAGCTGGTCATTGGAGGAGAGATTCCACAACAAACCTGCAAAGGCCATTAAAGGAACAGGATGATAAAGTGGCTCTTCAGGGGGTTTTGTCAGATAGATAATGAATGGATTAATGGAATTCACTGAATTTTTGGATCACAGACTTATTTCATTCCTGTGTTTCATGTTTCCTTAATCATAAGGTGGAAAAATGTATTAGGTCTATAAAGAATTCACCGGCACATCTTTTGCCAATACTTGGATGGTAAATCTAAAGTTAATATATGTAGTTTTCTCCATCAAAACTTCACCACTTGAACTTCTACTTTTTCATCTTATTATCTATGGCAGGGGTCTCCAACCTTGGCAACTTTAAGACTCCCTGGGAGTTGAACTCCACAAGTCTTAAAGTTGCCAAGGTTGGAGACCTCTGATCTATGGCACATGCTAGAAGCCTACACAAACATCATAGTATACCTCATTCATTTGCATCCTTCAGTCTCAAAAGACTATGGTATCCTGCTCTGGAAAGAGATCCTAAAAGAGCATCTAGGGTGACTAAAAAGGCCAATTCGAGAGTGGCAATCCCTTTCACACTGAGGGCAGATACATTCTGTCCCCTGCCCAGCCCCCAGATTTTGCTGGTTCTGGAACTGCCTCTTTGCCTCAGCTTGCCGAACAAATGTCTCTTCGAATTGGAGAAGGCCATGCTGCGTCTTTAGCCTCCAAGCTGAACGATTGGAGGTCAAGGTTTCCCAGTTATTAATGTCCATTCCCAGGGCCTTTAGGTCCCTCTTGCAGATATCCTTATATCGCAGCTGTGGTCTCCCTCTGAGGCCCTTTCCCTGCACTAATTCTCCATATAAGAGATCTTTTGGAATCCGACCATCAGCCATTCTCACAACATGCCCAAACCAGCATAGACGTCACTGTTTCAGTAGTGTATACATGCTAGAAATTCCAGCACATTCGAAGACTGAGCTATTTGGAACTTTGTCCTGCCAGGAGAGTACACCTAAGTCTTTTAAATTGTGAGCTCTCTGGCTTATTGTTACAGCAGAGATAAACAATCTTCTAGATGTTCCTGAACTAAAACATCTATCTTCCCTCACCATTGGCCATGCTATTTGGGGCTACTAAGAATTGTAGTTCACTAACCTCTGGAGTGCCAAAGTTTCTTTCCTTGGAACAGAGAATTCCCATTTTATTTACCATATTTTTCAGACTATAAAATGCACCGGAGTATAAGACGCACCAAAATTTTGAAGAGGAAAACAAGAAAAAATAGTTTTTGCCCTCCCTGGCCCCCAGGAGCACTCTGCAGGTCTCCCAAACCAGAGATTGTATTCAGCAGGTTCTGACCAGTTCTGAAGAACCGGTAGAAGAAGCGGAAATTTTGAGTTCGGAGAACTGGTAAATACCACCTCTGACTGGCCCCGCCCCCATCTATTCTCTGCCTCCTGAGTCTCAGCTGATCGGGAGGAAATGGGGATTTTGCAGTATCCTTCCCCTGCCACGCGCACCAGCACTCTGCAGGCCTCCCAAATCCTCTGCGTGCCCATTTTTGGCAAAAATGGGATGCGCAGGGCGGGGGTTTGGAAGGCTAAAAATGGCTGTATTCGGTATATAAGACACTCCAACATTTCCACGCTCTTTTAGGGAAGGGGGAAAGAAATACTGTATTCTGGAAAATACGGTATTTCACTGAGACCTAAACAGAACCAGTGTTATTATTAAAGACACTGTCATAATTGGGCTTATATTTCTGAAGAAGTTCAAATAACAAATGGGATGTTGTTTTTTTTCTTCGTAAAACTTCTGGGCGACTTTTAGTTGCACAGGAGTCCAGCCAGATTAGCCAATCCCTAAAATTTTGCCAAAATGTAGCCCAAGTTAGAAGCAAACGACAGGATGGTAGTGTAACTTTCATTAGTGTAACTGTCAAATCTAGGGCTGTATGCAGATAGGAGTAGGCTCAGATCTTTGCAATTGTAGTCAACAAGGGAAGTCCTCATCTCATGATGTCCTGTGTTCTACAGGAGTGAATGGTGGCTATTAATTTATGAGGGGGGTTGGGAATAAATTATGACACACAGGAGAAAAAACTGCTGTAGCAGAGGATTTTCTCTATTTTTGTCAGCTTCTCAACAGGAATTCTTTTCAATAGGAACAGCGTCTTCCCAACAGGGACCCTTTATAAGTTGTAGAGCCTAATGGGCTTGTAGATATGAGGCCCTCCCTTCTGGAGTTCTTCCTGAAATAATAACCCTTTGGCAGTGTTTGCAATAATTAATCTACCAGTTATAACCCTGAATTTATGCTAGCACTATGATAAAAGTAAACTTTCTTTTGGGGTTATGAAGAATTTATTAACAACGTGGTCATGTTTAAATGGTACTAAAAAACAAACAAACTAGTCTGGTGATTTAATAATTCAGATTAAAAGTGTGCCCAGGGAAGGGAAGTCTGGATCTAATTTGGAATTTGATGAATCTGTAAAAGTTGACGGTAAGAGTTTAAAAGCATCGTTTTCCCCCATTTTTTTTTTTATAAAAAAAGAAGATTTGTAAGTATCATCTGACAGTATATCACATGCACACTGGATCTGTTGTACAAAGAGAACAATTGTTCAGCTCACTGCCCTGAATCCCAGAACACTTCTTTTAAATCTTAGTTCAGTGCAGATGGCATTTAAATCTCCGCACGATACTTTTCATTCTTGGCTTCTGAATAATCATCCTTTTGAAAACTGCCAATATAGTACCTATATTGTCAAGTTAGGAAGGCAGGGGACAAGCAATACGTAGGATTTGGGCCTTACTGCCATAGTTATTCTCCTACCAAGGAGAAACTGGTTGTTGTTGTTTTTTTAAAAATAAGACTTTCTAAAATAAAGAGATTAAAAAGAGCCAATCTGGCAATTTTTTAGAAAAAAAAATGGAACGATCAAATCTTAATATGCACTGATCTTAAGAAATAGTTGCTCATGGCATGCACATATTTCCGTAATCAAAAGCGTCAGCTTGACAGAATCTTAGTGCAAGAGAGGTGTGGCTGCTTCTCATATTTATGTTCTCCTCATGACAGGCCCGCCCGCCCGCCTGCCTGTCCTATAATCCTTCCTGCGGAAGGAATGTTCTCTCATTTCTTAGATGTATGTTCTATGAGACAAGATCAAGTGCAGGTTAGATGCTCCCCAAAGGCTTTTTGGCTCACCTTCAAAAGCTAGTTTTGGCTGCCTGAGCTTTGCTGCTCTCTCTCACTACCAACTTTACATTATAATATATAGAGAAAATGTGGGTTTCTATTAATCTGGCAGTTATTTTTCCACAGTTCTCTTTCAGGAGACTTTCAACCTCTGTCATAAAACATGAGCAGTTGACGGAACAGAAAATGCAGCCAGTTCTTATAAAGCTATGTGAGTCCCTATAGATTTTACTCCCCTAGTTGTTGCCGACTATGGGGTGGGGGATGCTCACCTCCATTTCAAGGCCATTGAGGCAGCGCTGTTTGAAGACATTTCCACGGTCATGTGGCCATTATTTAAAGATCCATAAAAAAGCAAGTTTTCTTTATTTTGGATTTGAAAGTACAAATAGTCCTTAACTTCAATAGTTCATTTAGTCAAGTTACGATGGCACTGTTCAAAGTTACAATGGCACTGAAAAAAGTGAATTTTGACTGTTTTTCACACTTACGACAGTTGAGGCATTCCCATGGTCATGTGATCAAAACTGAGATACTTGGCTACTGGTTCGTATTTATGATGGTTTTGCAGTGTCCCAGGGTCATGTGAACCCCTTTTGCAACCCTCTGACAAGGAAAGTCAATGGGGAAGCCAGATTCACTCAACAACCATGTTACTAACTTAACAACTTCAGTGATTCACTTAACAACCGTGGCAAGAAAAGTCGTAAAATGGGGCAAAATTCACTTAACAAATGTTTCACTCAGCAACAGAAAGTTTGGGCTCAATTGTGTAAGTTGAGGACTACTGGTATTTATCTCAGATTAAACATGGTGGATAAATAAGAATGACACTTTCTAAATCTGTGTCATCAAATGCTGAGCTCTACACCTTTTTAAAGTTTGAAGTGCATTGTAACAGTTCATAAACCTACACCGTACACAACAATGCAAGTTAGAAAAACTACAAACAAAATGCATAGATTAGGTGGAAAGGCACAGAAAAGTCCACAGACTTCTATTCTAAACTGGAGACTGGATTCCGGGGAACATAAAACAGAAGCTTTCTTAGATGTCTAACTGACCGTAATGAGAAATATAATGGTGGATTACAGGACCCCATAATAATTGTACAAGTTCTTCCTTATGTTCTTACATAACAATGTTGAGATACAATAACCCGCTATAAATGATTAAGAAACATTGATAAGAGAAACAATCCACAGTTTTGAGAAGGAAATTTCACCAGAAAAATGTTTGGAGGCTATTTAGATAACCGGGAACAAGCAACCATTGTATTTCGAGCACTTTTATTGTGCAAGATTTTAACTCTACTGCTAAACCTCTAAAATGCAGAGCCTACGGATAACCAGAGGCTTCTTCCCACCACCTAACGATAAGATTTTAACATGACTCAAAAGCATCTCTAATGGCGAGAATGCACAAAAAAGAGCAATCTTTTAACAGGATTTATATCTGTGTTCTGCCAGTCTCCGAACATTCCTGAGCAATGACATAAGGGCTACACAATCAATAGAGGTGTTAAACAAACTGGTAATGCCATCAACCTTTCTACAACTTTCCCACCCATCCCATCACCATCACAGGCTGCCTAATTTGCAGTTGTGATTAAGCTGAAGAGAGGTTGTCATCATTCCAGAGAGTGGGATGAAGTTTGGCTTGAACTTTGAGCCCGGCCGTTTTCCTCTGCTTGTTGTTATCGCTGCATTGCAAAGCCATGACGTTACAGAGTCATGGGACCCTGTCTCATTGTCTGTGGTTGATGGCTAAGGCATGTAAGGGCATTGTTCTTCCAGCCTTTGCTGGGTTTAGCTTCAAAAGAAGAAATGCAGTTTCAGGGAAGACGGCTGTTAGCCTGCCAATAACGAGACCTTTCTGTTTTCACTGTAGTTCTTCTCTTGGGCTATTTTGTTTCCCTTGAGAAAAAACGCATACCAAGGGGAGGGTGAGCCTGAAAATCAGCAGTCTGTGAAGCTAGAACCAAAAGTGATAGTCTAAATTTTTCTCTGACATCTTCTTCTCTCTCCCAATCAATTCCACCCAGGTCAGTAGACTGCCCGAAGGAAGCATATTATTATTTCCAGATATATGAACTCCTGGAATTACAAGATAGGATAGCTTAAGACCATGGGAACCGCAGCCCCTGCACATCTGGAAAAGAGCTAGAAGGCAAGCTGGAATAGGCTTGATAAGAGGAGCTGACACAGCTCTTCAGTCTTCCATTATCATAGCAGCCTACATAGGATCTCATCAGTGGTGAAATTCAATTTTTTTACTATTGGTTCTGTGTGCGTGGCTCGGTGGGTGTGGTGTGGCTCGGTGGGCATGGCAGGGGAAGGATACTGCAAAATCTCCATTCCTTCCCCACTCTGGGACCAGCCAGAGATGGTATTTGCCGGTTCACTGAACTACTCAAAATTTCCGCTACCGGTTCTCCAGAACCTGTCAGAACCTGCTGGATTTCACCCCTGGATCTTGTGTTTTCTTGATCTAGAAAAATGAATACTTAAGAGGGACATTCGCCTGGGAAGGATAAATTCTGTTCATTTAATGGACTGACTCTACGCATGTATATTTTGGTATTCCGTCCCACTGATTTAATAAAGCTGCTTACTTCCAAATAACTATTGCAGAATAAAAGTTACAGAATAAAACACACAAGATATATGTGCATTAGATGATTTTCAGATCGTTGTTTTTTTGAAAAGCTAAAATCCATTGTACGATTATGTAGGTACACAGGGTATTTTTAAAAATAATAAACTACTTAAAATGCAAACAAGACAGATAAGTCATGATATAAAAAATTGTTCTCCCAAGCTTTATAAGATACCGGAGAACAACCCCTACTAAACCCAACACAACATGTGTGCGTAACAAACCAGAGTATCAGTTTTAGAATCTGTATTGCACTATGAAACAGTTTCTCATTAGTTACCTGTAATTTGCTTTTTAGTCTCCACATCTCTGGTTTGTCGCAGTAATCTCAGCAGGATTGAAATGCCTTTCTGCTCCGATACTTCCAATTTGTTGTCGTTGTCTTCATATACCAGGTTCCTTAAAGCTCCACACGCTGCCCTCTGTACTTCCTCATTCTGCACATTCAGAAGCTCTAAAAGTTTGGGAATACCAATTAAGGAATACACCTGTGAAGAGAAGATCATTTATTTTTATACGGATAAGTTTTTATCTCAAAGGATTATTTGCCCGTTGGATGAAATCAGTGTCTCGAGTTCAGGATACTATACTGCCCAAAAGTTTTCTTAAAAAACAAACTTGTACCTGAGTGACAAAATTCACTCAAGAAAAAAAAAACCATCTGAGATGTTCTAACAAAATGTGGCTTAGTAAAGGTAAAGGTTCCCCTTGCTCATATGTGCTAGTCGTTCCTGACTCTAGGGAACGGTGCTCATCTCCGTTTCAAAGTCAAAGAGCCAGCTCTGTCCGAAGACGTCTCCATGGTCATGTGGCCGGCATGGCTAAATGCCAAAGGCGCAGGGAATGGTGTTACCTTCCCACCAGATGGTCCCTATTTTTCCACTTGCATTTTTTACATGCTTTTGAACTGCTAGGTTGGCAGAAGCTGGGACAAGTAACGGGAGCTCACCCCATTACACAGCACTAGGGATTCGAATTTCTAAACTGCCGACCTTTCAATCGACAAACTCAGCGTCTTAGCCACTGAGCCAGTGTGGCTTAGTACATTTCCCCTAATCATTAACCATGTTTGCAGGAGAGTCTGGGCACCATAATCTAAATGTTTAAAGGTAGTCCTCACTTAATGATCTTAACTAGGACTGGCAACTCTGCCGCGAAGCAAAGTGGTTACTAAATGCACCAAAAACAAATTTGTTGTGTGTCTAATCACACTTGGCCAATTCTACATTCTAAATGGGAAATTACATGATCTGAATGTGCTTTCTGGCTGGAAAGTGATAAGATACTGTTCTCAGTTTCACACCTTTGGCTTTTGTTTGCCTCTTAACCACTCTCCCACCCTTTACAATGTTTGAGTGCTGCTTATTTCTCTTTGTACATAACAAAAGCAACACAATAACACCTGGGACTGGTAGCTGCAGGCCTGCTGTGCAAACAGCTTATAGTAAATCTCTCCAAACTATCTGCTCTATGATGGGGTGGGGTGAGAAAGGTCGGCACAAGACAACATATACTGACTGTAATGGTGGTTAATTTTTTGAGCACTTTCATAACTTCATAATGGTTGGTAAGCAAAGACTACCTGTATTGGGTATCAATTTGCCTATCCCTGAGATAGCTTATTCACATCAATTTCCTGCGTCGGATGAGGAGAGCACATCTTTCTCCTTCTGTCCTGTCTACTTTTTACAGAGGCACGATTGAGAGTGTTTTAACAAAATGCATCACTGTTTGGTTTGGTGGCAGCAATGCCTCAGAAAGCCCATACAGAGAGTGATAAGGACAGCTGAGAAGATTCTAAGAAGCTCGCTTCCCCTATTTCAGGATACTGCTTATAAGCGCTATGTGCTTAGAGCTCAAAGCATTGTTAGCGATCCCACACACCCACTTCACAGCGGGTTTCTGTTGCTCCCCTCTGGGAGTAGGTTTCGAAGTATTTCTAGCAGGATACCAGAATCTGTAACAGCTTTGTTCCCTATGCCATCTGTCTGGTAAACTTGCAAGATTCGCTCTTCTTGCCATGAACATGTATACATCTGAACTAGACTGTGTTGTTTCTCTGTGTCATATAATATATGTGGGTATATACATAATTTTGTATTTATTTATTTATTTATTTATTTAGTCATGTTTATGTAGTGTATATTGGAGGTGGTGAGAGCTGTATGCAACAAAATTTCATTTTAATGCATGCCAATTAGTGCACATTCAAAGTGATAATGAAGTTATTATTCCATATTACTCTATTCTATTCAATATGATCCTCCTCCTTCCATTCTGTAAGTCTTTTGCTCTTGTAAGTTGCTACTAATATTGCTTCTTATAATTCCATGACTCTCTCTAGTTTTTGCAAGATCATAAGGCAACCCATTGGCTTCCATGAAAGATTATTAATATATGTTCAAAGACAAGAATATAGTTTGGATCAGAGTTAGCCAGCTTAACAAAATAAAGGCGACAAAATAAAGTTCATAAAGTGAATATTTAAGTCATAGGCTATCCCACAACAATACTGTAGTGCCTCATTCTTTATATATGAAATCTATGTGCAATGCTATTTTAAGAAAACACCAGGGTGGGGATGGTTTCTCAATATTAATTTAATAACCATATACATCATTAACTTATGAAATTCACTGCACAAAACAAATTGATGATTACTAGCTGCCAAATTCCTCTTGGCTTGACTTACTAAAAAATCAGCAAGATACAACTAAGCAAATGAACTCTACTGAATGCTGTACATGTAGTCCTTAACGTATGACCACAATTGAGCTCACCATTTCTGTTACAAAGTGAGACATTTGTTAAGTGAGCTTTGCCCCATTTTACAATCTTTCTTGCCACATTTATTAAGTGAATAACTGCAGTTGTTTATTTAGTAACAGGGTTGTTACGTGAATCTAGCTTCTCCATTGACATTGCTTGTCAGAAGGATACCAAAGGGGATCACATGACCCCGAGACATTGTCAAAATTATGAGTCAGTCAGCATCTGAATTGTGATCACATGACACAACTGAGTCACATGGGAATGCCTTAACAGTCCTGTGAAAAACAGTCATAAGCAGAGGTGGCTTCACATATTTAACAACCGGTTCGCCCAGAATAAAAAATGTGAGACTACGTACCTTGCGCACATGTGCGCTGCGTCAAAAACATGGCAATTGTATAGGACAGGATAGTTTCGCTCATGTGTGTGCCTTGTGCACATGCACGCTGCATCAAAAACACGACGACTGTATAAGACAGGATAGCGCCGGGGCGGGTGGGCAGGCCCAGTCGCTGGCCATAACTACCAGTTTGCCTGAACCAGTTTGAACTAGCTGAATCCCACCCCTGGTCATGTCGCTTTTTTCAGTGTCATTTTAACTTTGAACGCAGAGGGGGGTTTCAGCAGGTTCTGATCAGTTCTGGAGAACTGGTAGCGGAAATTTGAGTAATTCAGAGAACAGGTAGTAAAAATTCTGACTGGCCCCGCCCCCATCTGTTCTCTGCCTTCCAATTCCCAGCTGATTGGGAGGAAATGGAGATTTTGCAGTAACCTTCCCCTAGAGTGGGATAGGAATGGAGATTTTACAGTATCCTTCCCCTGCCATGCCCACCAAGCCCTGCCATACCCGCCAAGCCACACCCACAGAACCGGTAGTAAAATTTTTTAAAACCAACCACTATTCGAACAGTCCCAAAACAAACTGTTGTAAGTCAAGAACTACCTGTAGTTCCTTCAAGTAGTTGATTGCTCTCTGATATTGAGCTTGATATTGATATTGATATTGAGTCCGCATCTTATAGGGCCTCTGGTGGCGCAACAGGCTAATGCAGCCTATTATTAACAGCAACTGCTTGCAATATTGCAGGTTCAAGTCCCACCAGGCCCAAGGTTGACTCAGCCTTCCATCCTTTATAAGGTAGGTAAAATGAGGACCCAGATTGTTGGGGGCAATTAAGTTGACTTTGTATATAATATACAAATGGATGAAGACTATTGCTTGACATAGTGTAAGCCGCCCTGAGTCTTCGGAGAAGGGCGGGATATAAATGCAAAAAAAAAAAATGCCTATGAGTTTAAATTCAGCACCTTTTCGTTATAAGGTTTCCATGTCCTCAGTAGCAGGCTACTTGATACTTCTCATATTCGGTACTATATAGCAGTTGTCTATTTTGATTTTAAAATTTACGTCCTGGAAAACTCTTTCTCCAAATATATCTCCTACACCAACTTAGATGGTTTTAGACAGCATTCAATCAGTTTTCTCCAATTTAGCTTACTCAGCATATTGGACTCAATCCCACCAACGTTAGTTACCACAAACAATGACTGAAATCCATAGGGAACCAATAGGCTGAATTCAGCAAACCATCAAGTTTCAGATAAATGGGCAGACAATTAACACAAATCGTTCAAATTGTTATTTTATGTAATGTTAATTATAAAACACTCTTCTATTGATTAGAAACAAGAAGAACACATACTTTAAAATAAAGGCCACAAAATAAAAGCAGTTGAGCTTCATGGAACATACACCCAGGAATAATTAACATGTAGGAAGTTAACAACTGTCTGGCCAGATCAGTTTTGCTGGACCAAGGTTGCTGAATACTGAAGATTGCTTAAGTACATCTAATGCTTTTCAGTTTTGAGTGAGGGATTATGAAAGTCTAATTTATCTAGAGAGCATAAAGTATGGAATCCTTGAATTAAAAAAAAAATACATTCTGAGCCAGATTTCTGCTAAATTATAGTACAGTAAATGGTCTGCATAAATAGTTTTCTGATTGTTATGAAGTGTTCAGCGCAAAGGAGATAAAGAGGAAGGAAAGAGAATTTGTTTTGATAGTTTGGGGAATGCTCAACACTTCACTATGATCAGTATTTTCTCCATGTTTATCAGTTGTTGAGATATGAAGGCGGTTCAGGCTTTATTAGGGCAGGATATTACTGCTAAATAATGTTAAGCCCTTGTACAAATAGTTTCATAACACTCTTTTAAAGCTGTTGATGTGCCAAATTTAGAACTGAAACAAGAGGTACAGAACTGTGTGGGCTGAAAGTGCCTCAAAGATTTCCAGCCCAAAGTCCTGTGGGAAGGTGAGGACATTTTTTATTTATAAAGGAGCAATAGAGAGAGCTAGACTTTTTTTCCTATTATGGCAGGAAACTAGTAAATGAAAACATGTTTCAGTCAAGAGCCCGCGGAGCCCAATCTGATGTCCTTCAGATCTGCTAGAATTCACAACACTAGAAAACTCAGTCAAGTTGGCGAAATAGCAGGATGCTGGGAGTTATATTTTCTAAAAATTAGAGGATACTAGACTAGGATAGGTGACCTTGCTTCAAGAGATATCTACCATGTAGGATAAATATACAGGTTGTTCTCTGGGAAAACGTGACAAAACAGATGGCCATGGGCTCTTCTTGTTATTGTTCAGTCTTGTTATCTATAGTCACTAGAATAAAATGTTGGTTTTTGGGGTAAGACCAAACTTAGTTTTTATATCTCATTCCCCTTTAGACACATTATGTGAGACTTTCCCTCATGCTATTCTATTCCTACCCACAACCATGGGTAGTAGATTACAATAAGAGAGGCTGATAGGCCTTAAATCACCTAGTGAGCTCTGTGGTTGGAATGGATACTTGGATCGGAAACTCCCTATCCAAATCCAAATCCAAATCCAAATCCAATGGCTTTTTCTTAAAAGTATGTCTTTCTTAGTTTGAATGTATTAAGGAGGCCTCTTTTTTTATCAATGAATTAAGCTAACCAAAAGTTGATCTATGAATACACGTAAATACATTCATATGTATCTATCTCTATCATCTCTCTCTCTCCCTCTCTCCTCCCTCCCTCTCCACACACACACACACACACACACACACACACACACACACACACACACACACACACAGAGTATACAATATATATAGGAGATAGACCTTACAAATAAAGAGGTAAAATCTCCTTCAAGTTAGTCTCCTATAAATTCTTGGCAACAACTAATTTGCTAAATGCCTTCCTCCACAAAATATCTATCAGCCTATCTGTCTGTCTGTCTGTCTATCTACAGGTAGTCCTTGACCGACCATTTAACTACAGGTCAAAATTACAGTGGTCTTGGAGAAATGTTCCTTTTGACCTGTACTGTCATTTACAACTCATTTACTCATTTCAACGCTGCTGTCATCACCCAAACCCAATTTGGGTGGTTGGAAATTGGCTCACATTTACAATTGGCTGCAACCTTCCGCAGTCATGGGATCATAATTTGCAACCTTTTCTGCCACTTTCCAGCAAAAAATTCCCACTGGGGAAGTTGGATTTGCTTAACAACTGCACGATTCACTTAGCAACTGCTATACACATGGTTGTAAAATTGGATCTGACTTGACCTACTGTGCAACAATTTATGTTGGAAATTTCTGTACCAAACGTGGTTGTAAGTTGAGGACTACCTATATCGCCAATCTAGCGTATTATTTTGATATTTTGTGGCAAGTGTTCCATCACAATTATCAACCATATCCAACACTGTTTGGTTTTCTGAAAATAGCCAAGTTTGGTCAGGCATCAATGCGGGCTTATTTTGGTTGACTGCTCCTGAAAATTAATTTTCTTGTTTGTTTCACGTCTGCTCCTATCTTCCCTTCTACATGCATTCCTTTGAGAAAACGGGGCTCATCTGGAGCTAAATGAGTTAATATCCACACAGGATTTCATCCAGGATGTTTTCCCATTCCTTTCGGCCCATTATTTTCCTCTACCAATTTCATATACAAGACTTCATATGCAAGACGTATCGAAAATCTGAAGAAAGAAAAAAAAATTCACTCACTTTCCTTCTGGCTTCTGCTCTCTGAAAGCTCTCGTGCTGTATAAAAACAATGGCTGCAAGAACTCGAGAGGACAAAGGATTTTCACTTTGCAATATATTTACTGCCCGCTCCAGGTTCATCTCTCCTTCTGGATTCCTGGATGGTTTAAACACAAACAGACACCAAATCAACAGGAGAAGGCAAAAGATAAACTCTTTTTGAAGAGGAGTCTGACATAATTGTGTCCCTGTAGCTTTCTTGGTACAAAATTTTGTCACTGGCTTTTTCTGGGATATTTTCTTCAGTTTCTATTGCTTTGGGGTCTCCCATCCAAGCAGACCTGAACCTGTTTAACTTCTGACCCAGAGAGAACCTACAGTGGTTAAAAACAGTTTGTCTTGTGATATCTTAAAAGGCCACCAGATTTTCTACAAGAAACTTTAGTAAAATAACAGCTTTGTCATTAAATGTCATCTTCAAGGGACAACACTAAACAACATATAATAAAGCAGAACCATTTTGCACTTCAGATTGCATTTGATCCATCTATCCCTTCATAGATCACTCTTGTATAAAGTCACTATATACAACATATATACTTTTCTATAAACTGTTGTCCAATTTTATATTGCTGTAGCCTTTCTAACTTGAAACTGATTACAGTAGATGCATTGAATTTAACTCCCATAAGCTTCCAACCACTTGGAAGGTACTGATGCCTCTAGCTAGCAGGAAAGAGGAAAAATCCTATGGGTGATTTAAAGAAGAAGAAATCCCCACACACTAATTATCTTGATGGAGCGTTTTATAATAACCAGCCTTACTACTAGGCAAAGCATATTAGCTATTTCAGAGAGCAGGTACAGGTGTAGGATCAGTAGTATTCTCTCTCCCATGGTTTCTCTTGAATCTTCCCAGCTGTTCTCTTTTGAAAGGTAGAGCTTTGATGGCCATAGGGCCATCTCTGTGCTTTTAAACTAGCGTGATGGCCCATTGCAGATCCATTGCATAAGGCAACGTGATTCTGTTTGTGCCTATGGAAAACTATGATGATAATCTATGCACTACATTGTTATATAAGTCAAGCATGAGTCTGTTTTTCCAGCCACTCTCAATTAACACTGATAATTCCCGAGTTTAATCAGGTCTACAATTGCCAGGATCACAGAGATATACAACAAAGGTTTTCTTTACTTCCCTGAGATATTTTTGATTGCCTTTCATCTATTGTGTATCAGTTCAGTCTTTCTATTTGCTCCCTATCAGTGAATAGCAATCTTAGAACACAATAAGACATGATGGCAATATTTGTCTTTAAAGTCATCAACCTTGCCTAGTTTGCTTCTATGGATGGATATAATCAATAGAAACCAAATATTTAACCATTCTCTGGTGCATAGAACAAGTCCTAACAAGCCTATTAAGAAGCAGAATCCTTCTGAGATTTAGCAAGATGTAAGTTGACTTCCATGATAGACAAATTCTAGATTCAGACCATGAATTATTCTAACAAATCTCCAATCCATTTGTCTAGCCTCTTGACTGGACTATTATTAATCCAAATAAGTGTGTTATTTACTCATTGCTACATTATATTGCATCTTTCTTTTAAAGGGTTGAAGGTGCACAATGATGTCTTCTTTCTCATAATTATTATGACATTGGTAAAGAGGTACAGTTTCAATTATTCCATGGCTTCTCCTGCTTAGTTTCAAATATATGTAAAACTTAGGGATCCTTAGTTCTCTAGATGCTAGTAAACTTAGTTTTCTCATACAACTTACTCTAAAGCCACTCCTGTTATTTACCTTGGTTTGATTCTCTTTATTTAATGGGTGGGTTCATACATGATGTGCCAACCTAAATATATGATGTAACACATGGAGGTAGCACAATCAGAAACATACTGAGAAGAGGGATTTCTTCTTTCTTAAAGGAGAATGACTCCTCTTCTGTTAAAAATAACTTTCTAAAAATAAAGTATACTAGCAAAAGTATTACTTGATAAAAATAATAATTTATTTTTATCTATTTGATTGGTAGATTCAACCCCAGTCATTTAGACTTTGCAGCCCTGATAATTATGCCTCAATTCCTTTATTTATCACTCCCTATTTAGAACTGCCAAGAATAATTTATAAAGAAAAGTAAAGGCTATTTCAAGAAACATTTTTTAAGGTGTACTCATCTTTTTTCTACGTGTCTCAAATTTATCAGCTGTTTCTATCTGGATTGAGATACCTGGCTTCTATCCTGCATCAGCAAACACTGGTATCGGCTAGAAGATTCAACTGTTACCTTCAAACCAGTTGTTGCTATAGGTGGAACTAGCTCACTCCACAAACTTGTTCTGACCTGATATTACATGAATAACTCCCTTTCCTGAAAACAGTGAAGGACTGGTCCGTGGTGCCTCTGCCAGCAAAAACGGAGCTCGGGAGGGTGACGTTTTTGGCTGTGGTGATTTCCTGCAAATTTCTGCCAGTGAAAACAGAGCTTGGGTGCCCCTGACATGAGTAACGCCAAGCTAGCTACGTCCACCCTGGCCATGCTCACCAGCCCCCCCCTCCACCAAACAGAACCCTGATGTGGCCTTCAATGAAATCGAGTTTAACACCCTGGTCTTGGGCATTGCTAATTCAAAGACATACCCTACTTGAGATCTGCTGGAAGATATCCTTTCATGCTCAACAATGCCATTTGCTCCAGCAGCAGCCATAGCCGCTGTCATTGTCATCCTCTTCCCACCTGCCTCAGCGAACGTTGGCAGGGATGTTTCCCTCGTGCTCTGGGCCCTGACGGTGTTCTGATGCCAGCTCGAATGCCTGTGCTGGGTTCCAACTTGGGAATGAAAAGAAGATCTGGCTTGGCCCACTGCAGTCCCAGAAGTGAGATAATTTTCCTTCTCCAAAAGATTGCTCATACTCCGGCTATTCCCCACACGCTGATACAGTGGCACTCCTGGATTGAAAGGTATACAGTCCACCATGGTCTCATTGGTTGGCCCAATGTAGAACTGCCTGGGCCCTCTGCTTGAAGCACTGCGGCTTGTGTAGCCAAGGATTTCAGAACGAGCGTATCTTGGTGGCAAGGCGCAGGTTCTCTTGCTCTCATTCTGTCGAATTGTTAAAGCCCTGTTATAGCGCATATCAGTGTGGAAGAGAAGTGGCTTTTCGGGACTGCTTTCAGGAGAAACCTCCAATCTCTTCAAAGGCTGCCTGTGGAACCTCTCTTCCATTGCCCTGTAGTTGTAAGGGAGGCTGCGAGGACCCCAGCCATTCTCATAGCTACTTTGGGAGCCAATCTGTTAAAGAAGGGCGGTATACAAATTAAAATATTATTATTATTATTATTATTATTATTATTATTATTATTATTATTATTATTATTATTATTATTATTAAAGCAAACAAAGTAAAACTAAGTAAAACCAGGAAAAGCACAATCAATTGGAAGCGTCTCATGAAGGAGTAACAAATAGAAGGGGGAATATTTTTTGGAAACTTGTCTTTTGTGTCTCAATCTGTGGAAAATATTCATTTCAAGAAATTCATCGTTGTATAGAATTTATTATTAATAATATAATGAGTAGGTACAGTACAAATAATCCTTGATTTACGGCCACAATCGAGTCCAAAATTTCTGCTGTTAAGCGAGACATTTGTCAGGTGAGTTTTTCCCATTTTATGACCTTTCTTGCCACGGTTGTTAAGTGAATCACTTCAGCTGTTAAATTAGTCACATGGTTGTTAGGAGAATATGGCTTCCCATTGACTTTGCTTGTCATATGGTTGCAAAATATGAACATATGACTCTGGGACACTGCAATGATCATAAATACATGCCAGTTGCCAGGCGCCTGAATTTTGATCATGTGACCATGGGGATGCTGCAATGCTAGTGTGAAAAAAGGTCATAAGTCACTTTTTTAATGCTGTTGTAACTTTGGGCGGTCACTAAACAAATGATTGTAAGTTGAGGACTACCTATATAAACTAAAGCAGGGGATCTCCAACCTTGGCAACTTTAAGACTGGAGGACTTCAACTCCAGGCTTAAAGGAAATCCTCCAGGCTTAAAGTTGCTAAGGTTGGAGACCCCTGAACTAAAGTATGCAACCAGAATAGATGCAATGAAACTCCAAGTTATAATTAACTTTCCTGGTGATTAATCCAAAGAAGATACATACACATTTTATTTGCACACTTAGATATGCTAAAGATAAAGTGTGTGTGTGTCTTTTCGTTTCTTCCACCATTTAACACCTAAAGTGTTAGAAAGTGTAAGACACTGTCTTGCCTTAAAATATTTACAAATATCACAGTGAAACTATTCCCTCTTAAGGTGTTTGAGATCACATTTTCAGGAATGATGACGGTATGGTTCCCACTTTGTTCACGATCCATTTTTTTGTCCTACAGGGAGGAACCAAGATGTTGATGAAACATGAAATGTGTTTCCAAATCAGGGACTGTGTTGGGCAAGTCACAGTTGAGCCCATTCATTGGCTCATATCTCAAGGAAGTCTTTGAGTGAAGTATGTAGATAACAGGCTCCCACTGAGAACACAACTAAAAACTGGATAGGTGTTTCAGGAAACAATAGTCATAGAAGATGGCTGACAGTTTTATTAATGAGTGGGTATGGGATTTTAGAATTTATACCCAGTCAGTTCTCAAAACTTTCCTTCTCATTAAGCGAAGACTTGGTATTAGGCTTCGCAAAGACTTAAACATTCTACTAGTTTGAGAATTATATTTTCTTTTGGGTGGGTGACATTTGTGCATTGTTATTGCAATGGACTTTTTTAATCTCAGGCTCTTTGTATTTGACCTTGGCCATCCTAGCTCTTATTCTTCCATTTCTTCTTATTTCAAATCCTCATAGTGTTTGTTGATACTTGTTTATATTTTTTTCCCTATACCTTCTCTTGTCTCCATCAAATTAGGCTGGAATCTTCCAGACACCATCTACCTATCTACCTCAATCTCTCTCCTCTCCAGTTTGTTATCTCCATATTCTAGTCGCCTAAAACAGAAGGATCAGTAGCCTCAGTTCTCTCTTTATTTCTCTCTCTCTTGCTGGAAAAATAGATTCCTATACTGGCACAGCAGTTCTCTGAATAGGACTGCTCTAAGAGTTGTAAACCTAATTTTGCGTAGCTTCTTTTCCAAAAATACCACACTACTAACCAGAGCATATAAAACATTTGCTAGACCAATTTTAGAATACAGCTCGCCAGTTTGGAACCCTCACCACATCTCTGACATCAATACAATTGAACGTGTCCAGAAATATTTTACAAGAAGATTCTCCATTCCTCTGAAAACAATAAAATACCCTATTCCACCAGACTTGAAATCCTAGGCTTAGAAAACTTGGAACTCCGTCGCCTTCGACAAGACCTAAGCTTAACTCACAGAATCATCTATTGTAATGTCCTTCCTGTTAAAGACTACTTCAGCTTTAATTGCAATAATACTAGAGCAACTAATAGATTTAAACTTAATGTCAACCGCTTTAATCTAGATTGCAGAAAATATGACTTCTGTAACAGAATCATCAGTGCTTGGAATACTTTACCTGACTCTGTGGTCTCTTCTCATAATCCTAAAAGCTTTAACCAAAAACTTTCTACTATTGACCTCACCCCATTCCTAAGAGGACTATAAGGGGCGTGCATAAGCGCACAAACGTGCCTACTGTTCCTGTCCTATTGTTTTTCTTTTCTTCTTCCTATATATATGCTTATACCTCCTTATATTTACCCATATATGCGTTTATTTACTATATAATCTTTTTGTATGATACCTACATATATTGCTGTGATAAAATAAAATAAATAAAATAAATAAATAAATAAAATATACAAGTGCAGGACTGCAAAATTCATTGACCATCCTGTCTTTGATTCCCATTTCGCTTACATTCAGCTTTCATCATTCTATATCCAGTGTTTCTTTCTGGGATGTGATTACATGTGAGAATCTATCCCTGGATAAATTACTACTCTCTACAAGCAGCCACCCAGTTTTCAAGGTTATTTCAGTTACCTTGTACAATAGTTTGCTGTTTCCTCACATATTACATTCCTTTATATTACATTCCTATCCTTCCCTTCCCAGTGCAACCTAATTGTTGTAACCTTGCATGAAAAATAGATGAAATAGTTTTTAATTCTACATGAGGAATTAGGCAGGTGCAAAGTAGATTACTGATAGTGGAGAAATGACAAGGCAAAGCAAGCAATTACATAAATGCAGACACTGTAATTAAAACTGGGGCATACAATTTAATCCAAGCAAGATGTTTGAGTCTACAGGATCCATGCTATGCCTTGGAAAATATAATAACAAAGACAAAATTCTTTTTGGCTTATGTACAATCAGAAGCTCCAGTCTGATTTGAGGATTAAATTCCTTCCGGGTAGGGAGACTGTATGAGAGAACAGTTTTTCCTCTTTAAAATATTTCTGTTTTGATTCTACCTTGGTTTGACTATATAGCCGAGATTCATTTGTACAATTTAAAATGATTATTGTTATAAAATAATATTTCTTTCTGTCCTTTAATTGCAGCATGTACTATTGGCCAGTAATGAATACACAGAGTCAGCATTTGCATACAAAGTGGGCAATTAACAATGCAGTCCTACATGCGTTTATTCAGAAGTCAAGTATGTCTTAACATTAAATAAGTGCGTATAAGATTGCAAGCTGAGAAACCAAATTTCTTCAATGTACAAATAGATCCTCAACTTATAACCATTATCGAGCCTACAATTTCGGTTGAAAGTTGTGATGGTCATATAGTGGGTCACCATGCGACCAGAACCAATTTTACAATCTTTTTGCAGTGGTTGTTCAGCAAACCCATTGTTTGCTATATAGCGTTTCTACTGGAATTTGGAAGTAAACACTGGTTTCGGGAAAAACCATCATAAATCATGGTCATGTGACTATGGGGTGCTACAAACAGCTCTAAATATGGACTAAAATGTAATGTGACCATGGGAGGAGGGGTGAACATCAGAACTTCAAATCCAGGGAGCAAGTAGCTCTTTTGGAGTCTGCTGTAACTTTGAACGGCTGCTCAGCAACCAATTGTATGTCGAGGACTACCTGTACACAGCTACTGAATTTCTTTCTACTCTAACAGCAAACATACCCTTGAAACAAAGACATGATATCAATAAACTGTTTAGATCAGGGGTCAGCAACCCGTGGCTCTGGAGCCGTATGTGGCTCTTTTATCCCTCTGCTGTGGCTCCCTGGCGCCGCCACAATTTTGAGTGTAGTTTCCGGTTATGGGGAGGAAAAGCACAGAGCACCAGGAAGAGATTCTATGGCAAGGGGCAGGTTTTCCGGTCGGCTCCATAATTGATAGGGCTTTCAGTTAGGACAGGTAGAAGAAAAAGGATGCCATGTTAGGAGGAGACTCTATAGTGGGGGAAACTGGACTTCCGGTCAGCTCCAGAAATGAACGGGGGGTTTTCCTGTTAGGACCTTTGTGGCTCTGAGTGCTTAAGGTTGCTGACCCCTGGTTTAGAAGATGCTACTAGAACCAGAGATATTTTTCCCAACCATGGAGACCTCTCCTTTTAAAACCTAAGTCTTCACCTGCGCTGCAATGAAGCTTCAAAATAGTTTCCTTTGATATCAAATGGAGGCTAATTTAATATTTTTTGAGCAATGGAGAAACAGGGGATGAGAGAGAAGGAATGGAAAGAAGAGGAGACTGGATGAAGTTTAGAAAAAAAACACATATTTTTATTTCACTAGCTGGGGAATTCTGGGAGTTGAAGTCAACACATCTTAAAGATACTAAGTTTAAAATCGAGAGGTACTAAGATAGAAGTTTACAATACCTAGTTGTTGAATTTATAATAATGGTGAAAAGATCTTTGCACTTTAAACGCAAAACCTGAGAAAAACTCTGTAGGCATTCTCACTAATAACAAGTAGTTATTCAAGCAGCCAAATAAGATCTAATCTACATTTATATAAACCTTCAAGTATTAAAGCTTTCTCACCTGATGAGACTGATAATATGAAGTTGCAAAAGATGGTCTTGAAGCAAAGTCTGTTTCCACTCCATCTAATTTATATACATACTCTGGAACACTGCTAGCCCGATGCAAACCTCCTGTAGAAATGCAGGAAAAATATGCTTTCAGTAAATCACATAATACAAGTGGTCCTTGACTTACAACAGTTCATTTAGTGATGGTTCGAAGTTACAACGGCACTGAAAATAGTGACTTATGACTTATTTTTCACACTTATGACCATTGCAGCATTCCCATGGTCATGTGGTTTACATTCAGATGCTTAACAACTGACTTGTATTTATGACAGTTGCAGTGTTCAGGAATCATTTTGCAGCCTTCCGGCAAGCAAAGACAATGGAGAACCCAGATTCACTTCACAATGGTGTTACTAATTTAACAAACTGCAGCGGTTCACTTAACAAAGTCATAACATGAGACAAATTCACTTAACAACATAAACTTTGGGCCCAATTTTGGTTGTACGTTGAGGACTACCTGTAAAATTAGACCTGAGGCCGTTGAATTATATCAGCTGGAAAGCCAAATCAGGATTAATGAGAAATAAAAAGAAGAGTAATCCTCAATTTACAACCATTCACGTAGTAACCATTCAAAGTTTCCACAACTTTAAAAAAAAAAAGGTGACTTATGACTGGCCCTGATGCTTAAAATACTCACAGCATCTCCACAGTCACATGATCAAAATTTGGGCACTTTGGCAACCAGCATGTATTTGCGACAGTTGTGGTGTCCTGAGATTGTGTGATTGCCATTAGTAACCTTCCCAGACAGCTTCCGACAAGACTGTGTGATTCACTTAACATTTAGAGTGATTCGCTTAACAATCATGGCAAGGAAGGTTATAAAACAGGTGTGATTCATTTAACAAAAGCTTTGCTTAGCAATGGAAATTCTCATCCCAACAATCATCAAAACTTGAGGACAATCTATATTAACATGCTTAGAAGAACTTCAACATTTGTAAAAATAACTAGAGAGCACTTCAAGAATCACATCATCTAGTTATTTTCTTCTTTTTCAAATACTGCAGCGATCAACCAGACAAAATATTTGCTTTGTGGTTGGATAAGTGCGTGTCCCACCTTTGCAAATAGAATATTAAACAACATTTTATCCACAATGATTATAGGATATAAGCAAGGCCTTTACTTTGAATGGCAGTAAAAATTGGATGCTGTATTCAGTAGGGCACTTTCCAGGTTCATGTAATGTCAAATCTTTGCTTCACAGTTTCATGTTACGTTCATTTTATCTAAGTTCAAAAGCCACTTAAAGCCACTTTAGTGATACGGACTTCAAACTTCAGTAGTGGAACACACTATCTTTTCTGAACGAAAACCGGGAACACTGTACAGTTATAAGAAAAAATATAAGAACAAACATCAAGTAACACTTTCAAAATTTCTGCATAGTAAAACTGAAGCCCAGAATTTTATGGCACTACGTTCGAAATTTAATATTGCAACAGCATTCAAAGAATCTGGAAGCCCCATCAAGTGGGTTTCTGTCAATGAACAATAAATGATGATTAGACTGTTTTTATGCTTTATTAGTGAGATCAGAAATAACAAAGCAACCATACTTGGAATACTTTCCCTACAGCACTAAACAAAAACTTGTGTAAAATGTATCTCAGCCTATTTCTATAAATACAAGGGTAGAAACCAGAGTTGATTCTCTATAGCATAGAAGTCATTTTACATATAACTTGTTTGCTGTCCAAAACAACTGTGTCCAAGAACCGTTTAAGGACAACTTGAAGATTCATATTCTTCCTTTTATGTTTTTTTTAAACATAAAAAAGCTGTTCAAAGTAAAAGAAATATGTACAATTATTTTAGGTTTGCTGCTCCTTATTTTAGCTGCTCTTGATTTTTGAATTGCCTTATGCCACCTGAGAAACTGGCAAAAATGTTTAAAGATAAATCAGCTAAATGTTGGAAATGTCATCAGTTACCAGGATCTTATTATCATATGAGGTGGACATGCCTGGAAGCCAAAAACTATTGGGAGAAAATAAAGAGTTGGTTAGAAGAAACGACCCAACAACATATTGATTCAAAACCGGAGTGGTTTTTATTGGGGATCCTACCAGAGAAAATCAGTAAAGAAAATATTTATTTGATTATACATGTATTTACAGCAGCAAGAATTGTTTTGCGCAAAATTGGAAAGCAGAGAAAATACCACTGGAAGGAGAAAGTATTAGAAAAATTTTAGACTGTGCAGAAATAAGCAGATTAACTTTGATGGTTAAAGAAAGAGGATTCAGAATATTTTAAGATATGGGATAAATTTTATCATTGGTTAGAAGAAAGATATAGATGAGCAATGGAGAATTATGTGAGAAAATGATAATAATGTATCTGGGGAAAAATGGTAATAGCTTAAATTGGAGTGAAAAAAGAAGAAACAACAAAAGATGGAGCCAGGAAGAAAACACTGAGACGTCACACGGAAGGAATTACTGATGTTTTAAATGTATGTTTGTCTATAAAATAAAAAAACTTTAAAAAAAAATTTTTTTTTTGAATTGCCTATTGAGAACTTGAATTCAAACACGGCAAAAGCTAAATTTTATTTAATTGGTTTTTTAAAATTACAGATGGTAGCCAGTAGCTAACCAGATCACCACTCTTGCCATATACCAATCCAGAAAAGGTGAAATAAAGCTACATTCTACCATGTATTCTTTGCAGTTATTTCATTTGTGAAAGCCTTGTCAAAAGAATTCCTCCCTTTCTCATCAATAGAGAATTGATTTGGATATCAAGATGGGTGGCATATAAACTTGATAGACAGGCGGGCAGGCAGGCAGGCATTCTATGTTTGTAGATGCCACAGCGATTCTACATCCCAAGTTGGTTTGAGTATATATGTCAGGATTTTTGCCTCTTACTTGTAGGGAAAATGCCTTTCTTGTCTATCACGGCAAAATTTTTTTAAAAAAAACCACCTAATCTTTACTATCATGCATCATCAGTCTTGGGAAACTGATTACATCAGCATTATCAGGTTAAATCCTTCATGGGTTAAGTTTCTTCTTTCCCTTAACATCCTGGAAGGGTAAAGTTTGAATTGAAGGCGGGGGAAATACTATTTTTGCAAATGCTATTTTGCATGTTGCAGTGCTAACAAGCATGACAGTTATTAAGATCTACAGGGCTAAGGTCATGTATTAAATGATCAATGGTGCCTACGTTTGTAAATACTGTACTGAAGTCAGCTCTGTTAGATATACCCCATTGTATATCCAGCTATTAAACTAGACTTCTGCCTAATCTCCTTTGAGGATTGCGTACATCTTGGCCCTTAAAATATTGGCGTAAGCTCATCTATTTTGAAGGTCCTCTGGCACCCCAACTCTCTGAGATCTTCTTGGTTAAATATGGATTTAAAATTCTGTTACCCTTCTGCTAAATGTTTGAGCTCAATCTCAGGGAGTCTGAATGGCCATGAAACAATGGTATTTGAATTCAGACCAGTAGAAAGTTCATAGCTTTCCCACTCCTAAGATAAATAACGCCATCAGTTAGAATTCTGCAGCATGGTTAAACAGGACATAAACCATCCCTAAATAAGATGCATCATTATCTTTAAACTAAAAAAAAAACACCCTGTTCCCATAAGAATGCATCTGCCCGCTCTTATGGTGCAGACTGTCTGTCTGTTGTATCAATAAACTTTTGCTTATTCTATACTGACTCCAGCTATTGATCCTCCATTACTTTCCCATGCTCTGGAATCTTTCAATTACAACCAGAGCAAGCATTCCTTAATCTCCCTCCCCAGTCTCCCCTGAGACCACCAGCAAACTGCGTAGATTAGAAGAAACATATGGCAGATAAAACTGTAGGACAGAATTGTGGATTAATGGAACTCTTTACCCATACCTGGAAAGTTAAGCATTTCTGCCGAAAATGTGAGAGGCAGGAACCCTGTTTTGTCTTGCATTCCTGAAAGATCAAATTATTTGAGCTGTCCTATTTCTCTGGTTACAATCGGATTTCTGTTCTAATTTATTTTTTAATCATTCTCTTAGGCTCGGAGTCTTATCCTAAGGTCTCCAGCATACCAAATTCAGTTGATTAAACTGGAATACTTGTATTTGCTTGAGTTGTGAAATTCTTAAAGGCAGATAGCAATATGCCCAAAATATATAGCAGAAGTGAAATAAATTACTTGATTAAAAGGTTTGGACAAGATTAAGTACTATGGTGATGTGATTTCCCTCACTAGATGTTTTAGTTTTAATTTAAAACTAAAGAACTAAACTAAAGAAAAGTTGAAGGTCGTAGCACAAGAGCAGAATTGTTTTACATACATACATACATACATACATACATACATACATACATACATACATATATATATATATATATATATATAATATATATATATATATAATATATATATTACACTTCTGATATATATAATATAAATTGCTGTATATTTTGCCTCTAATGGTTAATGCTGGTAACAGGCCAATCACCTCAGATTATAAAACACATTTTAAGTGTTCACAGAAGCTACAAACTGTCAGCTGGAAAACAAAAACAGGAAATTTGGAGGAGAACTGATGTAGGTTCTACTAGTATGAAAATAATATCTACATTTAGAAATCAGTTAACAACATTTTGGTGCTAACAAACAGTCCAAGGCAATACTTTACAGATTAAAGTAGAAACGTTTCCCAGTGGCTGGTTGTGAATTCTGGATTCAAACAGCATAGCAAGATAATTTGACCTTAGCTTAGATGGTTGTACCTTGGCTTCACAAATCGAAGTGACCACTAAATGACAATAAGGAAATATATTTGCTATGTAGTAGCCATTTGGCATTCTGCAGTTTGGATATGGACCTTTCTTGAACTCAAATCAAGGATGGATAAGTTTTTCAGGTAGTGGTCATCCAACCCTATTGGGCATGGGGAATGGTGTGTGTGTGTGTGAGTGAGTGAGTGAGTGAGTGAGTGAGTGAGAGAGAGAGAGAGAGAGAGAGAGAGAGAAGGGAGGGAGGGAGGGAGGGAGGGAGGGAGAGAATAATTGAAAGTGGTTGAAATCTAGTGAGCTCTGCAAGAACCTAGAAGAAATCTAGAAGATTTAGCTCTTTCATGAGGGTTCTTTTATTTTCACTTTTGCGTTTTAAAAAGTTTTAATTTGGGTGGCAAGATGCCCACGGCATTGTGTCCTGATTTACCACCTAAATCCATGCTGTCTTGCCATTTAGTTCCAGGCACAACAATATTTGCCTCTGGTAAAGTCTCCAGTGATGTGTTGTTGTTTTGTCTTTCTGTATCTTAATGTCATACAAAGGTTTGCAAGAACTTCTGCACATAAACAGTATTTAAACTTTCAAGGAGTGCCTGAGATACAACTGCACCCTTCCTTCCAGTACATCCCATTGCAGTGAAGATTATGTTGCTGATCCTACGCAAGTGGACATCCGCTGCTTGCAAAATGCCCAAATTTCTTTTCACAAGTGTTATACGACCTCCCGATCTGGTTACCCCTAATTAATGAAGGTGGTCTGTGATGAGACTGAGTAAATCTGCAACAACAAAGAAAATATTCCATGTTGTTGGGGCAACTACTTAAAGGACCCATTAATTATTCTTAAAATAATTTGAATCTCTTTGCCAGAGCACAAACCATATGATTTGGGTGAGAGGCAATACAGTGAATCTCAATGGAAACTCCCTTATGAAAATAAAGCTAAAGGGAGCTGCATATTAATTACTCAAATAAGTCTTCATAGGAAATACTAAAAACAAAACAACCAAGATGCTTTATCCGCATTGTTTCAAGGTTCAGCCGTCAAGAGACTCTTGCCACAGTGGTCTCATTCATCTTTCAATCCATATTCTTCCTTCTCTGCATAAAACCACCCTGATCTAATTTAAACATACGTAGATGTGTTTGCCTACAAATACACCAAGGCTTTGCCTGTCCTGATACAGTTTAGCCACTCCAGTTTAGCAATTCATTTACAAATTAGTAGATAGCTTCTCAAGGGCTTACATCTGATCTAATCATTGGGTTACCCCAAACTCATCTGGGTTCATACCATTTAGCATCTGGTAAGTGTGGGCTTGGATGACTTCCTTTGCATAAAACTTGGATAATTTTTATATAGTATCAATAGTAGTACCAATACTATCATAGTACCATAGTACCAATAGTATCTCCTGAATACTTTTGGCAGATTGAAGCACTGTAATTTGATATAGCAAACTCTCTCACACACATACAGATATTAGTATAGCAACTTAGAAATCAAACTTTTTTGGGGGGGCGGGGGCGAAGACTATCTACCTCATCAGATGAAGTTGCTTCCATTCCTGGAGACCTTGTGTCACCATAAATCGGTTAGCCTTTAAGGTGCCAGAAAGCCTTCTTTTATTTATTTTCCTCTCACTCAGAGGAAAAGCAATTATTTAGAACAAAGGCTAAAGGAGAGATTAGATTTCAAAGTAAAAAGGAAGGGATCTTATCAGTTTAAAGCTGGATGCCTTGTCTTCAGAGTCAGAAAACCAGCAGTCTATCATTAGGATCCTCACAAAATGGTTAGCTTATAATATTCCGCCAACAAGAAGCAGCTCATGGTGAAATCAAGTACTCTTAAAAAGGATTTGATGTTGGGATTTTGCATTAAGTTCCAATTTCAGGACCTCAACTTTGTCCTGGTTTCAAGCTTTGCTCATTAAACTCCCAACAAAACCAGATCCATTATTTTCCAGCTGTTTGAAGGTCTTCAATAATATTCTTTCCTTGCTATCCTTTCATTCATCCTTCTTAGACCACGTATTTGAGATCAAGAAATTAAATCCATTGACCATAAACAACGAAACATATTTTTAAACTATGTAAGGCCATTTTACCACACTTGTTTACTGTAGACGGATTTGTTAGCAAAAGATATTATTTATTAATAATTGAAGCCTGGTTGAACTATAAACATTCCAGCGTTCCAGGAAAAGTAAGGCAACATCTTATATATCACCTGGAGCTTATTTAACATAGTAAAATATATTTAAAACACTCCCTTTAAAAAATTAAATTTCGACAGAGAGATATTGGACGAGAAACAAAAATCTGTACCACGGAAAACAGAGCAACATCCCAAAATAATTGATGTAATTACTTTTTTAGTTGCATAATCCCCATAGAATTATATGCCCTATTTGCTCAAGTAAATTTGAAATTAATTGTTCATACATAACAGAAACCTTTTGTTCTGTATATAGAAAATGAACAATGTCAGACATGTAATCCAGTGTCACATTTTTAGAATTGAAGAACTCTGCGGGAAAAGAACTGAAGAATGGTGCAGAATTTTTTTGTGTGTGTATGAAAATTCACTGCTATATAAAGAAATCCCTGAAACAGACTCCTACGTACAAATGATCACTTTTGAGGATTGCAGGTCTTACGTTGCGATCAAACGTCTTTTAACTTCAAACGGGTGCATGTGCAATAAAGCACACTTTAATGTATAATTATGCAGTTCCTGTATTAAGAAACTTCAATCGTTACATAGTTCTTTAAACATTTACTCTAGCATTTAGAGGAATTACTGCATGGATATTAAAGTCTCCAGAAAGCAGTCTCTCAACAATGCAAAACGATCTGAAATCAAAAGGTAGAAAAAGGAAAAAAAAATAGAAAAAATCCCAAAAGCTTTACAAAAATTATCTACCATTGACCTCACCCCATTCCTAAGAGGTCTGTAAGGGGCGTGCATAAGAGCACAAACGTGCCTACTGTTCCAGTCCTATTATTCCCTTTCATTATATCTGATTAATATAGTTATTACATACTTATGCTCATATATATGCTTATATATTATATAGTTGTTACATGTCAATGCTTATATATACTGTTGTGACAAAATAAATAAAATAAAAATAAATAAAAAAGCGACAGGGAAACTAAAAGCTGTTGCCACTAAACGTAAATTGCAAATGTTTCACAGAAAATTAAACTGTTCTTAGGATTTCTCAGTTACAGGTATATTCTAATAAGAGATTTATACTACATCTTTCTACCAGGTTTATTTCCGCCTATGGGCCCAATGCCAATTTTCAATCAAGCCCATTGGCCAGCCTCTGATAAGGTCATGTTTTTCAATGATCTTTGCTCTGCAAACAATGGAGAATTATTCACAAAGTTACATCAATGCACAATAATCTTAATAAATGTACTTCTGTTCCCTTGATTGCATTGATTGATAATTATACCCTCAGGATGGCACCAAACAGGCAACTTATTTTTCTTTTCTACAGCTAGCTCTCAACTTATGACTACAGATAGTCCTCAACTTGTGGCCACAGTTGAGCCCAAAATTTACATTGCTGAGTGAGAAATCGGTTATGTGAGTTTTGCCCCATTTTACAACTTTTCTTCTCATGTTTGTTAAGTGAATCACTGCAGACGTTAAGTGAATCTGGCTTCCCCATTGACTTTGCTTGTCATAAAGTCACAAAAGTTGATCACATGACCCCGGGACACTGCAACCGTCATAAATATGAACCAGTTGTCAAGCATCCGAATGTTAAGTCGCATGACCATAGGGATGCTGCAAAGGTCATTAATAGAATAGAATAGAATAGAATTTTATTGGCCAAGTGTGATTGGACACACAAGGAATTTGTCTTGGTGCATATACTCTCAGTGTACATAAAAGAAAAGATACCTTCATCAAGGTACAACATTTACAACACAATTGATTCACACATAAGTGTGAATAGTGGTCATAAGTCACTTTTTTTTAGTGCCGTTATAACTTTGAACAGTCACTGAACAAACTGTTTTAAGTCGAGGAGTACCTGTATAATTAGCCGTTCAAAGAAAGGGATTTATGACTTAGTTCTTGTACTTATGACCATTGCATTGGTGCTTATGACCATCACAGCATCCCCACAGTCATATGATTAAAATTTGGGTGCTTGGAAACCGGGTATGTACTTAGGGCAACTGCAGCATCCTAAGGGTCACATGATCACCAAATTGCAGAATTGGATGCGACTATTTTAACAATCACACTGCTTGGTGACTGAAGTTCTGGTCCCACTTGTGGTCTTAATCTATTGACTATCTGTATCAAGGTTTGTAGGCAAGAAGAATCACAAAGAATGCCAATATTGAAACGTCTCAGTGTTTTCTAGAGCAGGGGCACCAAACTCGATTTCATGGAGGGCCGCATCAGGGTTGTGTTTGACCTCGGGGGGGGGGGGAAGGGCTGGGGTGGGTGTGGCCAGTTTGATGTCACCCATGTCAGGGACACCTGTGGTGGCCTGAGCGTTCTGCCAGCGAAAACAGGCTCCTGAGCTCCGTTTTCGGCTGCAAATGCCTCCTGCAACCTTCTGTCAGCAAAAGCAGAGCTTGAGAAGGCCGCACACAGTCCTCCCAAGCTCCGTTTTCAGCTGCGATGGCCTCCTGCAACCCTCTTCCAGCAAAAACAAAGTTCAGCTGCATGCGGCCCTCCCAAGTTCCATTTTCGCTGGCAGAGGCCAGTCCTTCAGTGTTTCCAGGGTGGCCTCGTGGGCCAGATCTAATTATTCCATGTTTCCCGGGCTTTGAGTTTGACACCCCTGTTCTAGGCAGTATAGAACTTTGATGATAAAGCTTTTACCCTTAATCTTACAGAATTGGATCTCTCTCTCTACAGATTCACCCAAACTTATCATCACTTAATTAATTCAAGTAACCGTGTATTTGATTTCCTACCTCTTTGGCTAAATTAAAAAAAAACAACTTAGTAGAAATCTTTGCCGATGCAGATAAAACTTTTGCGTTCATGTCTGTAACCCCAGTTAATATAGTATATTCTTGAGTCACTGTAACATTAAGCCTTACACTTCTGTAGTTACTTCCAGGATCTATTGACATTTATTATTAATATTTATAGTTCTAGCCTTCAGGCAGCCACCTGTTCCTTTAAGAAATCCACTGGTGGATAGGCCCTGTGCTTCTTAAACACTCACACTTTCAAATATATCCACTGGGAAAGGAGCCAATAGATAATCCTTTTGCTTAAAGAACTTCCACTTACTGATTGTGAAATGCACAATTCAAAAGCATAGTATTAAATAAAAGGTAAATACAGGACAGACTACTGTAAAAGCTCAGGAGAAAGTTGATAAAAGCTCAGTTGTTGTGCATTTCTTTTTCTTTTTTTAAATGCTTTTGTGAACCAAATGCTGGCTGAAATTCTTAAGGCAGTAGACCTACTGTCAGTGAAGAAAGAAGTTAAACTTCTTCTATTAATGCAATTGTAAAAAAAAGACTTTCCCCTACAGTATTTGATTGCTGGTGAGGACAAATTAAGAGCCTTTAAGAAATCATAGTATGTATTTTTACAGTGGATTGAGTATCATACATTAGATCCATTCACGGTGATGTACATGGCTTTGAATTAACTATAACATATCATTCAAATCCTAATATTGGATCAACTACTCTCTAAAAACTAGCTACTGAAATCTCAGATTTTTAAAAAAACATTTAGTAGCTCAATTTTCCTCTGAGAACTTCTGATCATAATCTTGAATCCTACTTTGTTCTATCTTTAGAACAAACACTACTATATAATGTAAGTTAACCTAAGAGATAACTTGGATCAGGCATTGTCCTAGGTCATGTTGTCTTTAACCCTATTTCATTAAATAAATCACCCATTAGAAGAATTCCAACAATATCCTGAATCTGAATGGTTCAATATGCTAAGTGATAATTGTCCTGTGATTGGATATTTAGACTAAGACTAATCTGACATTCAAATGACATACAAGCTAACAATAAGAACCAAGAAGGAAGTCAGTGAAGAACCATAACAATTCAAGTCCAGTTTGCAAAATAGTAAAAGCAGAGAGCCACTTTCTTTGCAATATTGCAAAAAGAAGGGAATTCTTCCTACAATCTGGAATAATCTATATCAATCATTCAATCTGTTAAGTTCGGGAAGTAACGAGGCTGGAGACCAGGGTAGTGACAACAGCTCTTTAATATAGGGTGAACCCAGCAACAGGCTGGGCGAAAACCCTCTCCTTTTATACAGTTCTGTTGGAGGTTTTGACCAATCAGCAACGTGCTGATTTCCCGCTCAAATATTTAAAGGTACAGCATTAATACATAACACTCCTCCCCTCCCAGAAAACACTTTGCCTCTATTTACATAATTATTTACATGTTATTTTTCGACGTAGTCACGCAAATAACCTGGGCGTCTCCTAGTCCTTTCTGACCTGCGCGGTTCAGTTCTGGGTGGTGTTTTGAGCTGGTCGGAGGGGCTATTTTCTCCTCCCAGCACTTTCTCTGAGCCAACGGGCTCCGGATTATTGGCCGACTCTTTTTCTTGGCCATCGGGCCTTGGATTACTTTTTTCAATTTCCCTGCCGCTTCCCTCGGGAACCTGATGGCGTCGCTGGAACTCTGGGATCTCAGCTAAGTCTTGCGCCTCCCCCGGGTCATTGTTGGCTGTGGAATCAAATTGGTATTGATCATGATATGTTTCATTTGGTTCAGTTCGGTCGGTTATTCGTTTCCTTAACTGATCTATGTGGCGCCTCCACACTCTGTTGTCGGGTAACTCTACCACGTATGATTTTGGGCCAGTTACTTTAATTATTTGTCCTGTGAGCCAACTAGGGCCGTCCCCATAGTTTCGGGCCCACACCGGTCGCCTATGCTCATTTCCTTGTCTTTTCTAGTTTTCCTTGTAACCCTCTGGTGTGTAATGGGGATTCAAGCGGTCAAGTGGGCACGGAGTTTCCGTCCCATTAGCAATTCGGCTGGGCTTTTCCGGTGGCGTGCTTGGGGTTCTGTGCTGGATGGCTAGGAAAAAGTCTATTTTGTTTGCCAGTCACCTGGCTTGAGCCTGGACAATGCCTCCTTAGCGCTCCGGACGGAACGCTCTGCAACCATTCGACGCAGGGTGGAAGGGCGCAGAGAGGGCATGTCGGATGCCTTCCTCTGCCAGGTATTCTTCAAACTGGGCTGCCGTGAATTGAGGCCCATTGTCGGACACCAGAGTGTCCGGCAACCCGTGAGTTGCGAATAGGTGGCGCAGGGTTGCGATTACTGCTTCGGCCGTAGTGGATTTCATGAGTATGACCTCCAACCATTTAGAAAATGCATCCACAACAATTAGGAATGTTTGGCGTGAAAGGGGCCCGCAAAATCAATGTGGATTCTTGACCAGGGCCCTTGGGGCTTTTCCCATTCTCTGACTGGGGCCGTTGGGGGTAGAGGTCTGGATTCTTGGCAAGCCTGACATTTCCCTACCCTCTCAGCAATCTCTGCGTCCATGAGTGGCCACCATACATAGCTTCTGGCTAACCCCTTCATCCTTACGATCCCTGGGTGACCCTCGTGGAGGAGGTCCAATACCTTTCCCCTTAACTTTTCAGGAATTATTACACGATCACCCCATAACAGGCACCCCTTGAGCCGAGAGCTCATCTCGTTTTTAACAAATTCTTTGAACCGTCACCGCAGCGGGCCACCCTCTCTGTACCCAACCGAGTACAGTCCTTAACACAATGTCGGTATGATGCCGAGCCACTTCCTTAGATGTGACTGGGCCAGAGTCAAGAGTCAATAAGTAGGATGGGTGTCCCGGAGTGGGGTCTTGATCGCCCCTGGTAGTGGGCATCGGCTTAACGCGCCTGCATGCCCCACTTCTTTTCCTGGTCGATGCTGCAGCTTGTACGAATAAGCGGCTAAGAATATAGTCCATCGGGTCAAGCGTGGCGAAAGTGCCACAGGCGTTGGTGATCGCCAGCCAGTATCCTAGTAGCGGTCTGTGGTCAGTCACGATTTCAAAATTCCGCCCAAAGACATACTCGTGGAATTTTTTGACCCCTGACACAATGGCTAGTGCTTCTTTGTCTAATTGGCTGTAGTTCCTCTCTGGGGAGGACATCGTTCTAGAGTAGAACGCTATAGGGGCTTCTGTGCCGTTTGGAAGTCTATGGCTGAGTACAGCCCCCACCCCATAAGGGGCATCGCAAACCAACACTAGGGGTAATGAGTCGTGATATTGGATGAGTAGGCTATCACTTGAGAGCAGGTTCTTTACTGCTTCAAAAGCCCTATTTTCTGACTTTCCCCAAGACCAAACAGTATTTTTTCCTAGGAGCCTATGCAGCGGTTCCATAGCAGTTGCTTTGTTCTTTAAAAGACCGCGTAAAATTAACCAATCCTAGGAATGCCTGCAGCTCTGCTTTGTTTTTGGGCGCTGGAGCCTTCTAATTGCCTTAACCTTGCTCTCAGTAGGGTGAATTCCTTTCTTGTCTATCCGGTAGCCCAAGAAATCGACGGATTCGACCCCTATCTGGCATTTGTTTGTCTTGACTTTTAACCCGGCTGTCCGGAAAATGCTCAAGACCTTCCGTAACCGCTCCCCCAATTCCTCCATGTTTTCCCCTGAAATTAGGACATCATCGAAGTAGGGAACTACCCCTGGGAGCCCCTGCAGTAGTCGTTCCATCAGGTTTTGGAACAGCCCTGGTGCCACACTGACCCCAAATTGCAATCGGGTGCACTTGAAGGCCCCCCTGTGCGTCACAATCGTTTGGGCTTCGGCTGTGCGGGCGTCTACTGGCAGTTGTTGGTAGGCTTGGGCCAAGTCTAACTTTGCAAAGACTTGCCCTTGCCCCAAAGAGTGCAATAAGTGTTGCACCACGGGAACCGGGTAAGCGCTTTTCTGTAAGGCTTTGTTAGCGTCGCCTTGTAGTCAGCGCAAATTCTAATTGACCCGTCCGGTTTTATGGGGTGACGATTGGCGTCTCCCACCTTGCGTGATCGACTGGCACCAAGATCCCTTGATTAATGAGCTTATCCAGCTCCTTATCAATTTTGGTTTTAGGGCAAAGGACTCTCCTCGCCTTAAGCCTAATGGGGCTACCTGGGGTCTAAGTTGAAGGAAATAGGGGTCCCTTGTACTTGCCCAGGCAGTCCTTGAAGACATCTTGAACTCGTTAAAGAGAATGTCTTTCAGGTTACAGTCACTTGTAGATGCCAGTCACTCCCATGCCCAGGGCACGAAACCAGTCTAGTCCCAACAGACTGGGCAGAGTTCCTTCGACGATCGTGATGGGCAGGGTCTTTTATGTGGACCATACTCGACTCGGACGGAGGTGGTCCCTCGAACAGGGATGCGATTCCCCTGGTAGTCGTGCACTCGTAGCCGTTGTGCTTGCAGGTGGCGCTTCGCGACGGACGGCAGCGACTTCGCCAAAGTGTCCCAGGACATAATGGTGATCGCTGATCCCGTGTCTACTTCAAGCCTGCACCGTACTCCCTCTATCTTGGGCTTTGTGAAAATCTTCTTTTCCACTTTGGTTGAGGCGCGGCCTATAATGACAGTCGTTTGGTTAGACTTCGCGCCTTTCTTGTTTGAACCAATCGCGGGCCGCCTTTCCGGTTCCGCGTTTTGATTGGCCGATTTGGATTTTCGGCGGAAGGTTGGGCGCTCTGCAGACCTGAGCTAAGTGCCCTTTCTTCCCACACCGCCGGCATGTTGCGTCTTTAAACCTGCAGCGTTGGCGCTGATGCTGCCCTCCGCAGCTTCCGCTTTTCATCACGGTCCTCAATGTCGCGTTTCTCGGTCCGGCAGACCCCTTCCTCATCCTCGCCCTCACCTTCGGATTCGGACTGAATCTCCTCCTGGTGTACTGGCGTTGGCTTTGCGCTCGCCTTGGATTGAAGAGGCTTTTGCAGGGTCTCTGCTGCTTTAGTAGACATTTCGTGTGCTCTGGCTTCGTCCAGAGCGTTGGCTAGTGTCAGGTTGCTCTTGGCTAGCAGCCGTCGCCGTAGGCGGATGTCCTTGACCCCTCGGATGAGTTGCTCGAGTAGCACCTCGTCTAGGTCTCGGTATCCGCAGTCCTTGGACGCTCTTCTTAAAGCGGCCATGTAGTCACCGATGGACTCGCCCTCCATCTGTCTACGTTCTCCGAATTCAAACCGCTGCACGTATTTGGACGGCGTCGGTGCGAAATGGTTCTTCAGCAAAGTCTGCAGAGTCGGCCACGATACCGATTGTATCGGCGTTGGCTCTGCCAGGGCTTCCGCAATCTCGATTACCTCCGGCCCGCAATGGCTTAAGAAGTAAGCCCGTTTGCGGTTATCAGGGATCCCCTGTAGTTCGTTGGCTTCTAGAAAGCTTTGAAGCGGGTCATATCGTTCCCATTTCTCCTTGCCGGGTTATGCAGTGCGGGTGGCGTGTTTGCCATTTCCGCGTTTCTGCCCTGAGTTTGCTGGGTTCGGAACTATCGTGCTTCAGCTCGGTTCTGGTTCTCCTTAGCCTCGAGATCCCACCTTCGTCGCCAATGTTAAGTTCGGGAAGTAACGAGGCTGGAGACCAGGGTAGTGACAACAGCTCTTTAATATAGGGTGAACCCAGCAACAGGCTGGGCGAAAACCCTCTCCTTTTATACAGTTCTGTTGGAGGTTTTGACCAATCAGCAACGTGCTGATTTCCCGCTCAAATATTTAAAGGTACAGCATTAATACATAACACAATCAATCTTGCTTTGTTTTGGTCAGTGACTATATCATGCACACATACAAAATGGCATACAGTTGCATAAAACCCACAAACCTAAAGTCGCAAAACTAATTTATCTCAACTTCACAATTAAAAGCAATTAGGGAACCTGTCTTATTCCACTCAGGAGATAGTGAGTTTTGTCATCTAAGTCTATAGGCTACAACACACATTTTGGCTACCTTTTTATCCATCTCTGGACTGGAACAAGCAAGGAAACATGAATTGTGATGTTTCATAGAAACCTTAAGTTGGGAGACTGATAAAGCCATAGCCTATTTATCAGAGGGCAACTATGATCCCTATTCAACCTGTAGTCTTCAATTCCCAGAATTCCTGAGCCAGCAACCCAGGAATTCTAGACAAAGTCCACAGGTCATAAAGGGGCCATAGCTATCCACCACTGCTATATACTATGCAGAACTTTTACAATTACCTGTGTTGTAAAGAGATAAAACACGAGGAGAAAGAGAGGTAGGTTAATTTATGGTTGGCACCTTCAGGCCAAGAAGTGTATCTAAGATATACTTGGATTGATTGGAGAATTATCTAGTGAAAGACATTTGTCATATGCTTGTCACCCTGGGGGAACATTCAGTCTCTACGTTTAGAGAAACAGCTAATAGAGACAAGCTTCCATTCTTGAATGAAAGAGCCAGAATTTCAAAGAGTTTGGGGAAAAAAAAGTCTTCAAACATTTCAGTAAGAAGGAGTGATAAATATATTCGTTACTCTATTGTTGACAAATCATGCTTCATGCAATTCTATACCATACATTGTTTTTAGTGGGTTATGAAAATAGCAACCTCCGATTTCTTCACTGAAGCATTCATGCTAAATACATACCAAGTATCAAAAATAATATTTGCCAAGGGATAATATGGACGCTGAAACAGATCCAAATGAACTTACCCTCAAAAGGCCTGCTTCAAACACATATCACTTGACTTCCAAATACTAAAACGTCAAGGCAGTTTGGAAGAATCTGATGACTTAGTTGATTAGCAGGGTCTCTTTTTGAATAGTTGGTTGGGTAATGTGGGGGAAAATCAAAGAAACTAGAATTTTTCTTTTGCACATGAGATACATACACAGCCAGGGAAAAGAGTAACAGGAAAGGGTCAACAAGGGACACCGAAGTGTCAAGATGGTGCTCACAACTGCAGAAGTGAAGGCTCACCAGAGGATGCCCCTGGGAGAAAGCACACAAGTCACCCCAAATTTGTGTGGTGATAAAAGCCACTTTATTGAGTGGTGTTAATATGGTTCCGCTGTTCTAGTCTTTTTCAACTTAATATCAAAGAACTACCAGCATTCCCAGGGCTCCCTGACTAGATCTTTGAAATATAAAAAGGTAAAGGTTCCCCTCGCACATATGTGCTAGTCGTTCCTGACTCTAGGGGGCGGTGTTCATTTCCGTTTCAAAGCCAAAGAGCCAGCGCTGTCCGAAGACGTCTCTGTGGTCATGTGGCCAGCATGACTATATGCCAAAGGCACATGGAACACTGTTACCTTCCCACCAAAGGTGGTCCTTATTTTTCTATTTGCATTTTTTACACGCTTTCGAACTGCTAGGTTGGCAGAAGCTAGGACAAGTAACGGGAGTTCACCCCATTACATGGCACTAGGAATTCAAACCGCTGAACTGCCGACCTTTCAATCGACAAGCTCAGCATCTTAGCCACTGAGCCACCACATCCTTCTTTGAAATATCGATTTCTGTAATAAGACTTAAAATTTTTAATATATAGGTAGTCCTCAACTAACAACAGTTCATTAAGTGACCAAAGTTACAATGGGATTGAAAAAAGTGATTTATGACCCTTTTCACACTTATGACCACTGTAGAATCCTTGTGGTCATGTGATCAAAATCTAGATACTTGGCAACTGGTTCATATTTATGACGGTTGCAATGTCCTGTGGTCACATCATCACCTTCTGTGACCTGCTGACAACAGATTTCCTTAAAAACTGTGGCAAGAAGTCATAAAATGGGGCAAAACTCACTTAACAAATGTTTCATTTAACAACAGAAATGTTGGGCTCAATTGTGGTCATAAGTCGAGGACTACCCGTACAGGATTGGAAAAGTGAATGTTTTAACTATTGCGTAAAAGCCTTGGCTGAAAACATTTTATGTTAACTATGTAAAGCTTTTATAGGCCTAGTGATCACAACAGGTAAGTGATATTATGGGGATTTCATTCCAATAATAGTAAAGTAGTATTTATTTCTGATATTGTATTTATCATATAACATAATGTAATGTGTGACGAAACATTAAAAGTGAAATATTTTTAATACTGAGATTTTTTAATTTCAAGTATTATAAAGATGGGCACAGATTTTTTTCTCTTTTAAATATATATCAGAGAAAGCAGTAAAATTTGCAATGCGGTGTGGCTGCATGTATTCTACAACAGATTTTTATCAGTTGACCTTATGCAAGATGAAAGTCGGCTGTACTATAAATCTGAAAATGGTCCATCCTACTCTATCTAAAAATGTTATCTGCAATGACCTAAATAACCCATCTTAAACTGGGGTGGTTTGTATGGACATTGGCTCCATCCTCAATGTTAATAATGATGATTTATTAAATTTATATGCTTCCCAACTCCCAGTGACTCTGACAAGGTGACTTAGTAATATATATATATGAAATTGAAAGAGGAAAAGGAAGGAGGAACAGAGGGGAAGAAGCAGAACTTCATAGTTTGTATGTCAGGCCTGGAAACCATACTAGACTTTAGGGTCCCAGTCGCTGCCACATTTTTCCCCTGAGGGGAGGAAGGGGGGTTGAGGGGTATGGTAACATTCTTCAAGCGGTCAAGGTCCAGTTTTTCTGGAACCTTGACATTGTACTGTTTGTACTGTTAATAGAGATACAAATGGAGAATAATGACCTCTAGTGAGACCCAGGTTCAAATTTCTCCACTCAGCCAAGAAACTCATTGGCTAACTTGGATCAGACACTCTCTCCCAGCCTGTCCTATCTCACAGGCTTGTGAGAGAAGGGAGAACAATGGGAAGAAGATAGTCACTTAGGCGGGGGTGGGGGGGGAGAGGGGGAGGAGAGACAGACGCATGTTAAGCCTGGAGGACTTCAATTTTGCTAGCTGGGGAATCTGGGAGTTGAAGTCCACCAGGCTTAAAGTTGCCAAGGTTGGAGATTCCTGATCTAGGCTATTTTAAACTTCTGAAAAGAAGGGAGGATAGAAATTATGGATTCATCTACCTGGAGAATTGGCTGCTTTATCCACAGCCTAGACCAGCATAATGTTCCCACAACATTATGAGACATACAGTATATCGCAAGAAAACAGCTTAGGTTCCCTACCAGTTGACTTACTATATATGTATGGTTTTGTTAACAGGACATTAGTAGCCTTATCCTCCATACACTTTCCTATCTCTGTCATTTTCTCCCCAGTTTTCTTAGCAAGTTTTTTTTTAGAAGCTGCCAAAAATACTGCAAGTTGTAGAAGTTTTAGAAGTCTAAAAACTTTTAGAAGTTTCTTTTTTTTAGAAGCTGCCTCAGAAGGAGACCATTGCCTCCTTCCTAGGACTGAGAGAGAGGGGGGGGGGTCACCCACCCAGCTTTGTGCCTAAACCAGGACTAGAACTCACAGTCTCCTAGATTATACCCTAACAGCTACAGCAAGCTGGTTTTCACATACCTTTCTCTAAGCCTATTTTAAAGCAATGGCAAGATTGCCAATGAACTGTAAGAGTTACCTGCTAAATTGCAGATTGTACAACATTATAAGTTCCCTGTAAACAAGAGATTGCATTACAGGTGCCTTTGCTTAGGTTTAAAAACATCTCTCTCCAGTCCAGTCCAAAGTTAAAAGTTAGAAATCAGATGAACAAGAGTTGGAAGGGACCTTATAGGTCATCTAGTCCAACCCCCCCCCTCAAGCAGGAGACCCTACACAATTTCTGACAAATGGCAGTCCAATCTTTTCTTGAAAGTCTCAAAGTTTCCGAAAGTTACTTTGTTTTCTGCAGGTGGTTAACTCAGGTACTCAACCCTGCCTAACACCAAGAAAACTCTGCAAACACTTTTGTTCCTACAAAACTTTCCCTTAAATTTAATCCGCTTTCTTTTCCTGGCCCTTTGTGGGGCAGTTTTACAAGGGTTCAACTTAAAAAGCAAAGAGGAGACTTTTTTTTAAAAAAATATTTTTTCCCCCTCTCACACTGCCCTTGAAATAGAGGAGGAAGCGGAGGCGTTATAAAAATTGGTTCTCGCACCTTAAGGTGGGCAAGGAAGGGAAAGGAAACTTTCAAGAAAACCTACTCCGAAAAAAGCTGGAGGGAGGCGAAAAAGGGCCCTGGGAAGTCGGCTTCCCTACCGACCGTAGCCACTCACCATTGACCAGTGAGCTCCTGCTCTTCCGGGCCAAGGTCTGTTGGATTTGCCTCTGGATGCGGAGCGACTTTTGCGCTTCGGCTCTCCCGCCCGACAGGTTCGACGGCAAGGCGAGCGTGGAACTGTCTTGCTCGTCCAGACCCTGCTGGCCCAAGACGGTGCGGATATAGCCGGAGTCGGAACCGGAGACGGGAACTGCCATGCTGGCTGGGCGAACTCGACGACTGGCGGGCAGTTGTCGGCCGCGCTCCGGCCGGGACGGACTGAGCTGGGCTAGGCTTGGGCAGGGCTGAGGGA